>NC_045450.1:627464-648338 GCF_002776525.5 Piliocolobus tephrosceles | reverse complement strand
ATGTTTCATTCAAGAGCATGTCTTCCAAGAGCATGTCTTCCAGGATATAGGGCGAGGGCCTTTGCTATCTTCAAGGATTATTTTAGTCTTTTAGAAACCAGTTATGCTGGATGTTTTATTTTTCCTATAAACAAGAGTAAATGTTCCTGAAAATATTTCTTCAAGAAATACTTTAGAAAGGTGGGGCTGCCGTCATGTAACTGTCACTAGTCAACAGCCCAGGCTGGTAACACGAACCCTAACCGAGCTTCTCACCAGGTTCTCCGCCATCAGGGGATGCAGGTTCCCTTGGCCCTGGGTTTGGGAAAAGCGGGAAAAGGGAAGTAGTGTGCCAGCCTTCTGTCTCTTTCAGGAAAAAGGAGCCTGTTTGGGTCCACATGTAATTTCTCCGTGTGTAACTGAACCGTAGGTGATATTTCACCTGTGGAAACAAAGAGAAAACCAGCTGTTCTGAGAGATCCAGATAGAGGGGCAAACAACAAGGTGGAGTGGGAGAGTGCTTGGGGGGCTGTCACCACCAAGGCTGTCACGGCTGAGAACTCACCACTCCCCCGCCTCTGAGAATCTCCAGTGGGCCCCAGAATGTCACACTGAGTGGTCCCTGTCCCAGCAGGAGCAGGGAGCCACACAGGGGCCCCTTTTGGGGGGTGGTTCTTGGCCATTCCTCTCTTAATTCCAATGTGAAGTGCCACCAAGCATTCAGGATCCCTGGAGGGCCACCAACCACAATGCTAGATGGACTTGATGGCTTCCTAATTTTAATGTCATCAGGCAAGCAAAAACCTCTCTTTCTTTCTTTCCTTTTTTCTGCCAGATCGTATTTAAGTCCTAAATATCTGCTGCTTTCCTTATCTATCTTATCAGACTCTGGCCACAGAGGCCTGGAGACCAGTAATGTCTTTCATAAAATGAGGGAACAGTAAGGAGCTTGGGGTGGCCACAGGCAGCTGCATTTTCTAACCTGTTCTGCCCCATGGGTTAAAATGTCACCAGGGTCCCCTTGGCGGGGACTGTGATGGTGCTATCAGACCCAAAGGAGAGACTGCTATTTACTCGCAGGCAGGCAGAGGTTTAAGGGAAAGCAGTGCCTTTTACAGGTTGAACTAGTGACGTGGGAGGAAGCGGAGGCCTTGCTGATGGGCTGCGACTGCTTGGCCCGGCCGCACGTCTCACCGCCAGCGGCAGGGGCTCCTTGCTGTGGTTGAAGGGGTGCTCGAAGACTACGGCGGCCAGCACGCTGGACGAGCGGTTGTCATACCTAATGTAGTCCTCAAAGTCCTTCTCAGAGGGAAAGCTGCGCACTGTGGAGAGAGAGCACGGGAGCTGTGGTTGCCCAATCTACCCTCCTCCTTGAAAAATCTGGCTGGTTCAGGTCACCGGCAGATGAAAGACGGCAAACCCTTTATGGCTTTGTAAACCCTTCCTGAGACTCAAGGTGGCTTTCATCTTTGGCAGAGGGACAGGCTGCCATCAAGGAGGGCAGAACAGCAGGGTCAGGGCCCTAGGCAGGGGGTTCTCCCGGCGCGGCTTTTCGGAGCAGAGCTGGAGGCTCCGGGCAGCACCTGCAGCAAGGCCCAGTAGCGCAAACCCACCACCCACCCTGCACTGGGCTCTGCAGCCCAGGGTGGCTTCTCTGTCTCAAAACCAGAATGGTGTGTTTTTAGAAATGGAGTGGACACTAACTCAGAGTGTCTCAAAGGTTTTTCCTATCATCCGGATACTCTTTTACAATTCAGAAAGGGTTTTACTATCGTCATTTTATGAGGGACCAAGGCACTTCCTCTGAGTGTTTGCTACGTGGAATTCAAGCCTGGGAGGTAAATGCCCAAATGAGGAGGGGAAAATGGACAACACCTTCCATCCCCATAGCAAGGGGTTAGGAACGGTGAGCAGCACACGCAGCGGGAGTTCCCTTCTCAGGCTTTCTCAGCACTGTTTTCAGAGCTGCCCACCCAAAACCACGTCCCCGAAACCACATCCCAGAAAAGATTCTTGGTGCCACACGCTCAAACCGTGCCCTGCCCTTGTCACAAAAGGGCTTTCCTTGGCTCAAGTCCACCCAGGCATCCCTGTAAAGTCCTGTCCACCCTGCTGACTGTCAGATGCAGTTCCAGGGCCTGGTACTGCTAAGGCTGCTGCACCTACTGCTCCCCGGGGTCCTCACAGCTCTGGACAGGTGGGCGGCCAACCCTGGTCCCATGTACAATGAGGCATGGCCACAGAGAAGGTGGGGGATTCCCTGGGTGGCTCAGCCACCGAGAGGAGACTTGATGCTAGATGGGCTTGATGGCTTCCTAGTCTTAATGCCATCAGGCAAGCAAAAACCTCACTTTCTTTTTTCCCTTTTTCTGCCAGGTTGTATTTAAGTCCCAATATCTGCTGCTTTTCTTGTCTATCTTATTGGACTCCGTTCATAGAGTCCTGGAGACCAATAATGTCTTTTGTAAAATGAGGGAACAGAAAGGAGCCTGAGGCAAACGCAGGCAGGTGCATTTTCTTACCTGTTCTGCTCCACGGCTTAAAATGTCACCAGGGTCCCTTTGGTGGGGACTGAGACAGTGCTATCGGACCCAAAGTGCTATTTACTTGCAGGCAGGTAGAGGTTTAAGGGAAAGCAAGGTCCTTTACAGGTTGAAGTAGTGATGTGGGAGGAAACAGAGGGCAAGTCTGGACGGGGTGAGCTCCTCACCCAGCTGCTTCGCAGATCCTGGGCTTGACCCCTGCCTGCCCAGCCCCGCGGAGACACCACCAGGTCCGGCACCGAGAGCCTTGGCACGTCTCACCTCGCATGTTGATCACAAGTGCCCTGCGCACTGTCTCGGTGACGGTCTTGGCAGCGTCACTGTGAGAAGGGATGTAGGCAAGCTCCCAGGTGTCTCCCGGCGGAGGGAAGGTGAAGAACAGAGGCAGCTCCTGGATGGACTGGCCTGGGTAGATGGTGGCATTGGGCACATTTTCCGACTGAATCTTCAAGCGAAGCCAGATCAGGATCCCAGAAAACAGCAATGGCAGGAAGAGTTCCAGGACCGTCACCAGGACTTTCCGCTTCTGGAAGAGATATTACAGGGCACACTGATGGGCTGCAAGGCAGAATCAGGGGCATGCAAACAACCCCTCCCTCAAGGGCGTCCCCAGAAGCCTCTGGGCTGGGCACGCAGCTGACCTCCCTCCAGGGTCTGGACGCACCTGCAGGGTGTAGTTCTTCCAGAGGAGGAGCGCCAGCTGCCTGAGCACAGCCATCGTCTTGCTGGAAAGGACGCCCAGTGCTAGTTACAGACCAAAGACAGAGAGCATGGGTGTGCAATGAGAGTGGGGATGTGGGGGAAAAGCCATGGACCCTTTTTCCTCCATGTCTCTCACCTTCTTTTGTGCCACTTTAACTCCAAACACCCCTGGAGGGAAGGGTACAAGGCCTGTGGCATGCCGACCCTCAGTGCTCTACCCTGCATATCCAAAGATCACTGTCTTTTTGGCTGGGCACAGTGGCTCATGCCTGTAATCTCAACACTTTGGGAGGCCGAGGCAGGTGGATCACTTGAAATCAGGAGTTCGAGACCAGCCTGGCCAACATAGTGAAACCCCCTCTACTGAAAATACAAAAATTAGCTGGGTGTGGTGGCGGGTACCTGTAATCCCAGCTACTTGGGAGGCTGAGGCAGGAGAATTGCTTGAACTTGGGAGGCAGAGGTTGCAGTGAGCCAAGGTCGTGCCACTCACTCCATCCTGGGGGCAACAGAGTAAGACTCTGTCACAAACAGACAGATACCAAAGAAAAGCAAACAGCGTAGTCTTTTTGGAGCCTGACTTGTTCCTTGCTGAATGGAAGATCAATGACATGCTTTTTATGTGCACTGTGACTTCTGTCGTGGTTTTTAAAATTGTTTTTGTTTTTTTTGAGACAGGGTCCTACTATGTTGCCCAGGTTGGAGTGCTGTGGTGTGATCACAGCTCACTGCAGCCTCAAACTCCTGGGCTCGTGATCCTCCCGCCTCAGCCTCCCGAGTAGCTGGAACTACAGGTGCATGCCACCACACCTGGCTAATGTTTTAAATTTTTAGTAGAGACCAGGTCTTGCTCTATTTCCCAGGCTGGTCTCGAACTCCTGGCCTCAAGCAATCCTCCAGCTTCATCTTTGTAGTGCTATTTATCATTTGATAAATGCTACTGGGGTGTTCTCGGTGGTTAATATGGATTTGCTATTTATTCGCAAAATATTCAGGCTTTTAGAATTCCACGCCCTTTATTCTTAACCGACACTGAACTCATAAAAGAAAACTCAGCCGGGCGCGTTGGCTCACGCCTGTAATCCCAGCACTTTGGGAGGCCGAGGCGGGTGGATCACAAAGTCAGGAGATCGAGTCCATTCTGGCTAACACGGTGAAACCCCATCTCTACTAAAAATACAAAAAATTAGCCAGGTGTGGTGGCAGGCGCCTGTAGTCCCAGCTACTCGGGAGGCTGAGGCAGGAGAATGGCATGAACCTGGCAGGCAGAGCTTGCAGTGAGCTGAGATCGTGCCACTGCACTCCAACCTGGGCGACAGAGCAAGACTCCGTCTCAAAAAAAAAAAAAAAAAAAAAAAACTCAACATAGTCTCCTGGGTGATTTCTAAGGCTTGGAGACAGCTGTGGAGGGAAGGGGAAAAGAGGGGTTTGGAATTGGGGCCGCCACTGGCCTTGCTGCCCTGGGGCAGGCCTGGGTAGACAGACATGCTGGTGGGGCCATCAGTCATACCCTCTCCTTGGCCCTAAAGACTGGTTTTTCCTGTTGTTATTACAGGTACTGGCATCAGAACCTCGCAGCAAAAGACTAGCCATTTTCTTTTTCTTTTTTTTTCTGAGACAGAGTCTTGCTCTGTCACCCAGGCTGGAGTGCAGCGGCGTGATCTTGGCTCACTGGAACCTATGCCTCCTGAATTCAAGCGATTCTCCTGCCTCAGCCTCCTGAGTAATTGGGATTGCAGGTGCCTGCCACCATGCCTGACTCATTCATATATTTTTAGTAGAGATTCGGTTTTACCATGTTGGTCAGGCTGATTTTGAACTCCTGACCTCAAATGATCTGCCCATCTCAGCCTCCCAAAGTGCTGGGATTATAGGCGTGAGCCACTGTGCCCAGCTGCCATTTTCATCTTTACCACTTATCCAACGAAAATTCATCCAAAAAATAATCTATCCTATATTATATAGGAACATGATATTTAAGTCTGGCACATATAATGGGGAAAACATCTGCCAAAAGATGATCAAATTCAAGTGACAGCAGAAACGAGAGCTTAGATCTGTAAAGGTATTCCCTCAATTTAGGTAAAATCTGTCTTACTAAATTTCAAATATCAGAAACAGAAGCTAGATGTGGTGGCTCATGCTTGTAATCCCAGCACTTTGGGAGGCCAAGGCAGGAGGATCCCTTAAGCCTAGGAGTTCGAGACCAGCCTGGGCAACATAGCAAGACCCTATCTCTATACAAATAAAATAAAATAAAATAAAGGAACAGAGACACTGAACCCAGAGTTGAGTTAATGAGATGCTAACCTGCTAGAGAAGTAGGTGGTCTGAAGTCTGAATAAGTTCAGGTAGGCGCTGCAACACCCAGGAAATAAGAGAAACGTGCTCTGGAAGCTGAGCGCACAGAGGGTGAGGTGTGCAGACGTGGCTGCTCTGTCCTGGAGAGGCAGGGAAGGCGATGGCGGAGAGGTGGTCTAGAGAGCCCCTGGTGCTGGTCCACACGCTACAACTGCAGGCAGAGAGGAGTCCTTCCTGCTCAGCGTCCTTCATGTGTGGAAAAGCCTCCTTGACTCACAGTGGAGGAGTTTCAAGTTCAGTTGCTCAGCTCCACACTCATGGCTGATCCAAACCCAACGTCACCCATCAGCCAGGTTAAGATGGCACGGGATAGAAAGGCAAACAATTAGTCAGTCGTTCCTACATCACCATGAGCTAGCGCTCCCCAATATTGACCCGGGAGACTCCAGCACGTGGGGAAGGGGGTTGTTTGGTTTTTGTAAATGACCCATTTTACTTTTGGTTTGGTTTCAGTCCATTGAAAATCATTTCTATTAAGGCTCTTTTTAAATTAAAACTCTTTTTTTTTTTTTTTTTTTTTAAGGATGTGGCTGTTGACATCTAATCATATTCAAAATTTATGCTTTAAAGGGCAGTCAATATTTACATGAAACACAACTGCAAACAGTTAAGAATTAATTTAAAATATGACTTTTAATGAATCGTATTGTTAAAAAGAGAAGAAATTAAAGCTAAAATAGTATGAAGTGCTAGTAAGTGGCAATTTAATAAATGATCCCAATTTTTGAAAATTAATAAGGTAGAAGACCCATCTCAAAGACCCATTCATCATCATCAGTTGCTGATGATGAATAAAACCAGCAGTGACTTAAAGATACACATTAAGTCCCGTGGTTTATAAAAGGTTTCTAGAAGTGGTTTAGGCAAAAAGAGGAGGCCAGTGCCTCCGTTTGAGGCCGTCATCCCAGGGAAGTACATTCCAGATGGGCGTGGGCTTGGCTGAGATGAACGTTCTGCCTCTACCAAGAGAGGAATATAAAACAGTCACGGTTCAAAGAAGTCTTCTGGTTAGAGGAATAGACAACTTCCCTTACTGGAAGTCTGGTCAAGAAAGGAAAGATCCCTATGCTTAATCTTGTCCTCTCCAGTCCCAGGGCTGGGAGAGAAGGTCAGACAGACAGACAGACCACCCACCTTCCCACACAGGCTGCAGGGCAGTACCGGGGAACTGACCTGGGTCCCAGGAGAGGCTCCGCACAGCAGGTCTCCCTTCAGGACTACAGGGGAACTGGCCAGGAGGAGGCGGCTCCACACAGAGGGCTCTGGGGTGGGGCCTGAGAGCCTCTGGAGTGGGGCAGGGCAGCCCTGAGGTTTGGGAACACCGCGGCCTCGCAGGACATCAGGAGGGGCCCAGGGCTCACGGGCATGACTCTCCGGCACCTTTGGACAGATGGAGGGTATTTTGAGTGTAACTTGGAAAATAATTATAAAACACCTCTTACCAAAGTAGAAAATAGAAGAGCAAAATAGACTTTGAGTATGTTACTTAAAACTGAGCAGATGTGATAACAAAAAATTTTGGATTTAGAAAATATACACCTGGCCGGGCACAGTGGCTCACGCCTGAACAATTCTAGCACTTTGGGAGACTGAGCTGGATGGACCACCTGAGGTCAGAAGTTTGAGACCAGCCTGGCCAACATGGCTAAACCCCATCTCTACTAAAAATACAAAAATTAGCCGGACGTGGTGATGGGCACCTGTCCCAGCTACTCGGGAGGCTGAGGTGGGAGGATCGTTTGAACCCGGGAGGCAGAGGTTGCAGTGAGCCGTGAGCCGAGATGGTGCTCACTCAGAGTCATCAACTCCGAGATGACTCTGTCTCAAAAAAAATTTTTTAAAAAAGAATATAAGCTCTACTTTTTTTTTTTTTTTTTTTTTTTGAGACGGAGTTTCACTCTTGTTGCCCAGGCTGGAGTGCAGTGGTGCCATCTCAACTCATTACAACCTCCACCTCCCAGGTTCAAGCAATTCTCCTACCTCAGCCTCCCAAGTAGCTGGGATTACAAGCACCTGCCACCACATCCAGCTAACTTTAGTAGAGACGGGCCTTCACCATGTTAGCTAGGCTAGTCTCAAACTCCTGACCTCAAGTGATCAGCCGACCTTGGCCTCCCACAGTGTTGGGATGGCAGGCGTGAGCCACCATGCCTGGCCAGAAGCTCTGCTTTTCTACTTGTAAGCACTCTGCTTCTACAGCCTCCTCATCCTCTCCTGGCTTCTGGCAGCATCACCCTTTTGCAGACGAAGAAACAAGGAGGAAACGCCTGGCCCAAAATCACACAGCAAGAAGCTGCAAAATCAGGATTTGAACGTTGGCTAGTTTTAACTTCCAAGTCTGTCTTCTAACTACTACACTACCACATCCTGTGGGTCCTAAAAACACAGAACAACTTCCAACTTCATACAAGTTTTGCATGTCACTCCTAGAACATAACATCAGAAATTGAAAGGTAAAAAAGACCCCTAAGCCCCACCACCTCAATAAAGTTTTATTTTATTTTATTTTATTTTATTTTTTCTGAGACAGAGTCTCGCTCTGTCGCCCAGGCTGGGCATGATCTCGGCTCACTAAAACCTCCACCTCCCAGGTTCAAGTAATCCTCCCGTCTCAGCCTTCCAAACAGCTACAGGCACACGCCACCACGCCTGGTTAATTTTTTGTATTTTTAATAGAGACGAGGTTTCGCCATGTTGGCTAAGCTGGTCTCAAAGTCCTGACCTCAAGTGATCCGCCTGCCTTGGTCTCCCAAAGTGCGGGGATTAAAGGTGTGAGCCACCATGGCTGGCCGAGGTTTTATCTCTGTGCCCCCATAGCACCCAGCTTGTTGCTTGGTATGTGCAAGGCTTTACCTAAAGTCTCACTGAACGCTATGCTTTCATCGGTTCTGTTTGAGCAAAAGGAATTTAAAGGAAGAGATCCTAGAATTACAAAATCTGGAAAGTTTTTTCTTACAAAAGCAAATGTACACAAAAGAAGGAAGTTAATATTCCTTCTGCACTTGACCCCGAGGCGACAGAGTCCCCAGAAGTGCTGATGACTGAGGCCCAGGACTGGCCCTGGCTGGGCCCCAATCAGCTACTCTAACTTAAACACTCAGGACTCCAGCCACTCCTACAGTTGCCACCTCCGCCCAGCAAGGGGACAAGAGCAGAGCTTCAAGAACTTCCCTTTGAAGAGGCTCTCTTCACTACTCCTGGGGACACAGCCGGGAAGGGGAAGGCAAACCGTTTCCTCCCTCTATAAAAGGTTTGCTTACTGTTAAAATATTAAATATCACACACGTCATTGAGTATCTCAATGTTTGTCTTTTAGGTAAGCAACTGACTTGGTGCAAAGTGAGCGCATACTGCAGGCTGCTCATTTCTGAGAACTCTCTTGATGGCACAGATTCTTCTACAAATGGTCTTTCCAGTAACTGTCGTCAGCTCAAGAGCCATGGGCTGTGCCAGTTAACGAGCACTGTGGCTCTTCAGGCGGCCACTACTCAGCAGCAAACTGGAGAAATCCCGAACTCCTCCATTTCTTTGTGATTTGTAGGTATTTTTGTGTGCACCATGGGCTTGAATTTGCCACCCAATTCCTATGTGCCCTTTTTTTTTGAGACATGGTCTTGCTTTGTCAACCAGGTTGGAGTGCCGTGGCGTGACCAGGGGTCATTGCAGCCTGGTGATCCTGGGCTCAAGTGATCGTCTTGCCTCAGCCCCCTGAGCAGCTGGGACCACAGGCACCTGCCACCACACCTGGCTACTTATTATATTTTTTGCAGACATGGAGTCTTGCTATATTGCCCAGGCTGGTCTGGAACTCCTGGCCTGAAGCAATCTTCCCATCTTGGCCTCCCAAAGTACTGGGACTATAGGTATGAGCCATGGTGCCTGGCCCTTATGTGCCCTTTCAAAAGTTTTTATATCTGCATATATGGGGCAAAGGTCATTGGGGATGACAGGTCTTGAGACCCGTGAACAGAAGGGACAGGCCCACGTGAGGGGCACAAGACCCATTACGCCACGTGTTCCTGTTGTGTTCTGAGCTCGGGTATACCTCCCTCCATGGAAGCCTGTCCACAAAGGCACAGAGAAATCCACTCATGGGAAGAAGGGGGTCTTGATAAAGCCACAGATGGACCACCCCAAGATGCACAAAGAGAGCCGCCAACCATCACAGGTGGACCACCCCAAGATGCACAAAGAGAGCCACCAACCAAGGCTCTGCTCACTTTGCCACAGGTGTGCAGCACAGCGACACCCTTGTGGGTGGGGCTGGTCACATCTGTTGCTTTTCCTTCAGAGGGAGGACCCAACAACCCCATATTGCCACCAGGAGTCTGCCACAGCCAGCCAGCATCAAAGGTCTGCGTGTATGGCACTGAGGCACGGAGGACAGTCAGTTAATGTAGGCCGCTAGAATCCCTGGTCTTTTAGGGTATACAAGACAAAAAAGCATTTGTTCATTCAACGTTGCCACATTTTTGCTGTCTGATGCGCACTTGTACAAGGTACTAAGGATTTGGAAATGAAAATAACATTCTTTTTTTTGTGAAACAGAGTCTCGCTCTATTGCCCAGGCTGGAGTGAAGTGGTGCAATCTCGGCTCACTGCAATCCCCACCTCCTGGGTTCAAGCGATTCTCCTGCCTCAGCCTCCTGAGTAGCTGGGATTACATGCGTGTGCCACCATGACGGGCCAATTTTTTGTATTTTTAGTAGAGACGGGGTTTCACCATGCTGGTCAGGCTGGTCTCGAACTCTTGACCTTGTGATCCACCCGCCTCGGCCTCCCAAAGTGCGTGCTGGGATTACAGGCATGAGCCACCACGCCTGGCCAATGATAACATTCTTAATGCAAGGAGTTTGCAGTCCCCGAACACTTGCATGCACTGTAATTGCTGCGACTGATGCTAAATAAAGTATGGCAAGATTCAGAAGAAGATAAGAATTAATCGCATGTGAGACAGCGAGCAAGCAAGACTGGGAGATGGCCCGGGAGGGTGACGGGGGGAGGTGACCTGGGAGGCCAGTCTTGAATGACTCATTAGTTAGGACAGGAAGGACATTAAGGATCCTGGAGACAGACTGGGTATGGGGAGCAGCGAGTCATTCCGAGTGGCAGTGCAGAGAATGAGCCAGGAAAGGCAGCAGACCCTGGGCCCACGTCATCAAGGCGCCAGACACTGCACCAAGAAGGGAGCTCGGGGTGTGCCCCAACGGGCAGTGACGCTGGGTGAGGGTGACTGGTTTTGTTTAATCCTTTATCCAGGACATGATCTTTTTTGAGGGAGGGGTGCACAGTAAATATTTGAAAATGTCTAATTCAATGGATCCTGTGGATGAAATCCCCAAACACACTTTTTTTTTTTTTTTTTGAGACGGAGTCTCACTCTATCACTCAGGCTAGAGTGCAGCCTGATCTTGGCTGACTGTAACCTCCAGCCCCCAGGTTCAAGTGATTCTCCTGCCTCAGCCTCCCAAGTAGCTGAAGAGTACAGGCACCCGCCACCACACCCAGCTAATTTTTTGTAGTTTTAGTAGAGACGGAGTTTTGCCATGTTGGCCTGGCTGCTCTTGAACTCCTGACCTCAAATGATCCGCCTGCCTCAGCCTCCCAAAGTGCTACGATCACAAGTGTGAAGCATCACTGTGCCCGACTTAAATATTATTCTTATTCTTATTATTTTTTTTGAGTCAGAGTTTCACTCTTGTTGCCCAGGCTGGAGTGCAATGGTGTGATCTCAGCTCACTGCAACCTCCGCCTCCTGAGTTCAAGCGATTCTCCTTCCTCAGCCTTCTGAGTAGCTGGGATTACAGGCACCCGCCACCCTACCCAGCTAATTTTTGTACTTTTAGTAGAGACGGGGTTTCACCGTGTTGGACAGGCTGGTCTCGAACTCCTGACCTCAAGTGATCTGCCCGCCTCTGCCTCCCAAAGCGCTGGAATTACAGGTGTAAGCCACTGTGCCCGGTCCTAAATATATATATATATTTAGGCACATATATATATATATGCAGGCACATTTATAGGGTATGGTCCTCGCCCCTTCCCAGTGGTCTCCAAGTGGGGTGGGCTAGACAATCTGCAGCAGTGAAAAAGTGATGAGAAAATCTACTTGTAAGTATTTTCTTTAAAAATGAGAAAAAAATGGCTTCACTGACATTTCTGTCTGTTTGTTTCCTGTAGGGACAGGGTCTCAGTCACATACTGTTATCCAGGCTGGAATGCAGTGGTGTGATCCTCCTGCCTCAGCCTCCTAAATAGCTGAGACTACAGGTATGCACCACCACCACACCTGGCTTTTTTTTTTTTTTTTTTGGTAGAGACGGGTCTCACTATGTTGCCCAGGCTGGTCTCAAACTCCTGAGCTCAAATGATCCTCCTGCCTCAGCCTCCCAAAGTGCTGGGACTACTGGCATGAGCTACCATACCCTGCCAGCTTTACGGATACTTAGTACTTGGACAGACCCTGGTGTTCATGCTGGCTTGTATGTCAGCAGCCGTGGTATCCTGACTGAGGAGGCGGCACCCTGTGATGTGGGGGGTGATGGTGGACCCTCACCACAAGTCTACTTTAAGCATCTTAGGCATGTTGGAGTTTGCAAGTTTCAGGGTATTCCAGTTGTGGTCAATTAAAACAAACAAACAAAACAAAAAAACTCAAGACCCTTAAAATAATGAAAGCTTTACAATATTTCGCAGTGATGTGGAAAATGACCATGAATATCTTTTGTGTGACTTGGAGGTTTACTGGTCATTTCATGACTTAGTACTTCAAAGAGTCAGAGAATTTAAGGAGAAGGTACAGATTTTCTTTTGTGAAAAGTTCCAAATCTGGAGATATTTTTTCGTTTTTAATGACAAATGACTGCAGCAGTGTGTCATCTACCTTTTTTCTTTTAAATAGACACAACGCAATCTGTTCCTTCAAAGAAAAGGTGACGATATGTGAGTTACAGCTTTTCAAAAAGAATCCGTACCAAGAATAGAGTATTTGTGAAAACAGACATTTGAAGAGGTTTCCACAATGACGTGACTGCATTCCCAATGATGCTACAAGCCTACTGTCTACATGAACATTTACACCCGCACATCAAAACATCAACACCAGAATTTCCACCTACCCTGACAGTCACTGAACACACCCCAGCCCAAATTCATCAAGGGCCCTCAGATGATGGGTAAATGAAATTGAAAAGTACCCTGCCTGGTAAGCACAGGGTTTGTGCCTTTCTCTGTATTGTGTTTATGTGCAAATGCTGTTAATAACTAGGGCCTGAAATACATATATATATACACACACATACATATATGTATATATATACACACACATACATATATGTATATATAGACACACACATACATATACACACACACACATATACACACACACACACACACACATATATATATATATTTTTTTTTTGGAGACAGAGTTTCACTCTTGTTGTCCAGGCTGGAATACAACGGTGCAATCTTGGCTCACTGCAACCTCCGCCTCCCAGGTTCAAGTGATTCTCCTGCCTCAGCCTCCTGAGTAGCTGGAATCACAGGTGCCCACCACCATGCCCAGCTAATTTTTTTTTTTTTTTGTAGAGATGGGGTTTCACCATGTTGACCAGGCTGGTCTCGAACTCCTGACCTGAAGTGATCTGCCCACCTCGGCCTCCCAAAATGCTAGGATTACAGGTGTGAGCCACCTCGCCTGGCCAATAAACAGAACTTACAATTCATCTTAAATGCTGGGACTTAGGATTCAATAAGAGTTGATAAATGGTATGCGGACACATGGTTTTCATCTTTAGAAAGCATGTTTATACAATAGTTTTTGTAGCATTCATATGTTGGATAAATTTAATCATGTTTATTTCACCTCTCTTTTTTTTTCTCTCTCTCTTTTAGAGACAGGGTCTTGCTCTGTTTCTCAGGCTGGAGTGCAATGGCATGATTATAGCTCACTGCATTCTTGAATTCCCAAGCTCAAGCGATCCTCCCTCCTCGGCCTCCAGAGTAGCTGGGACTTCAGGTGCATGCCATCATACCTGGCTATTTTTTTTTTCTCTTTCAGTAGAGACAGAGTCTCACTATGTTGCCCTGACTGGTCTCAAACTCTTGGCCTTAAGGGATCCTCCCATCTCAGCCTCACAAAGTGCTGAGTTTACAGGTGTGAGCCACCATGCCTGGCCTTTATTCCTTTAAAAGATCTATATTTATATATATTTCTATGTCCATAATACATCAGGACAGTAATTGTAATTTATAATACATAATATATATCGAGCTGCATGTTTACATTCACTCACACATAATGGTACACATGAAAAAAAAGTCTGAGGCCCTTTTTTTTTTTTTTTGGAGACGGAGTCTCGCTCTGTTGCCCAGGCTAGAGTGCAGTGGCGCGATCTCAGCTCACTGCAAGCTCCGCCTCCGGGGTTCACGCCATTCTCCTGCCTCAGCCTCCCAAGTAGCTGGGACTACAGGCTCCTGCTACCACACCCGGCTAATTTTTTGTATTTTTAGTAGAGAGGGGGTTTCACTGTGTTAGCCAGGATGGTCTCCATCTCCTGACCTTGTGATCCGCCTGCCTCAGCCTCCCAAAATGCTGGGATTACAGGCGTGAGCCACCACAGCCGGCCTTTTTTTTTTTTAATGCAGGGTCTCACTCTTTTGCCTACGCTGGAGTACAGTGGTGTGATCATGGCTCACTGCCGCCTTGACCTCCTGGCTCAAGTGATCCGCCTGCCTCAGTCTCCCAAATAGCTGGGACCATGGGTGTGCACCACCATGCCCAGCTAATTAATTTTTTTTTAAGAGATGGGGTCTTGCCATGTTGCCCAGGCTGGTCTTCAACTTGTGACCTCAAGTGATCCACCTGCTTTGGCCTCCCAAAGTGCCAAAATTACAGATGTGAATCACTTGCACTGGCCAAGGCCAACTTGTATACTCAGTGGCCCTTGTGGGGACGAGGTAGGAACAAATGCACAAGCCACAGCCATTGGCTGAGAGCTGGGGAGGCTGGTTTGAGGCTGTGGCACTGGCATCGCAGGCCCTGGCAGAGCCCTAGCTTGCTGGTGCTCATACTCAGCACCACAGGCGCTGCCCGGAGTTGGAGGCAGCTGCCTCCCTAGGATCACAGGCTCTGCGTTTACACTGAAGTTCTGGCAGGGGTTCATAGGGTGTATTTTTAAGCCAGAGATGTGGTTCCAAAGGGAGCTATCAGGAGAGACTTCCACAAAATCTCTGCTGCTGCCTGCTTCCCTAACCCTTGCTGTGGCCTCAGTCCTGTTCTCCGTCCAGCTAGCTGTTCTGCCTCCCAAGCTGCAGGAAACGAGGTAATGAGGCAATGGAAAGTCCCCAGAGAGAGGTAACCATGGATGTTCTGCAACAAGCAAGGTAGCAAGGACCTCGTTACATGGCTCCCGCAAAGGCACCAGTCTGCCAAACCTCTCCAACACCACAAACACTCTGAGCCATTCAGGAGGATGGGGTCTGCAAAACTCTTCCGGGACAGGGTCTGACATGCCTCACTCTTCCCCACAAGATGTGGGCCTTCAGTGTTTTGTCTGCCTAGAATATCACCCAGCATAGCTTCCTCTACTTGCCGACACCTACCCATCACTTCCCAGCCCACTTCTAATGCCACGGCCTCTGTGAAGCTTGTTTCAGGGGCTCTTTGTCTTGGCTGCCTGAACAGCGGAATTTTCCAGGGCACTTTAAGGCAGAAACTGACATCTGAGGCCCACCCCTGGAGATGCTGGGCTGTTCTGGGCCCAGGCTCACTTCCCAGGTGATTATAACAGGAAGCCTGGGTGGAGACCTTCTGCTCTTGTTGGAGCCACCCCTCCTCCACCTCTGGTCACCTGTTGCACATTTTCTGGATGTGTCATGTGGTACTCATCTTCTTCTGTCTTCCATCACAGTTACTTGTGAATAAAGCATCTTTTTAGCTCTATCCTAACACCCCCCAAGAGCAGGGACTGTGTACAATTCATTTTTTTTTTTTTTTTTGAGACAGAGTCTCACTCTGTCGCCCAGGTTGGAGGGCAGTGGCGCCATCTCAGCTCACTGTAACCTCTGCTTCCCAGGTTCAAGCGATTCTTCTGCCTCAGCCTCCTGAGTAGCTGGGATTACAGGCACGTGCTACCACGCCCGGCTAATTTTTTATATTTTTGGTAAAGACGGGGTTTCGCCATGCTGGCCAGGCTAGTCTCGAACTCCTGACCTCAAGTGATCCGCCCGCCTCTGCCTCCCAAAGTGCTGGGATTACAGGTGTGAGCCACTGAGCCCGGCCTCCAATTCATCTTTCAACTGTGCACAGGGCCTTCACCCTCAGGGCCGTTCCCAGAGTTCCAGAATGCTTCCCTTCAATAGACTCCACAGTCTCCGGAAGCAGGGCTGGGGAAGAAAAGGCAAACCAGGGATCTTACCTGGGCCTTCCCAGTTGACACTAAGTCAAAATGGGTGCCGGTGAGACTGCCTGGCTCATGCAGATGGAAGGCTAACCTCTTTTTAGAAACAACTCGCACTACTCTCTCCTGTTTCAAAAGAGCTGTCTGGTCAGAATGGTGGTAAGTCACCTTAGGAAGGGAGAGGCGTCGTCCTGTTTGTCAGACAGAGTTAGCAAAGGTTCAATTTAAAAGAAAAATTATCTAAGAAGTTAAAAATAAAAGTGTAGGGAGATTCCCATGACATCCATTTTTATCTATTTTTCCCTTTCTCTTACATTTCCCAAGAGGCAAACTTTCTAAAACAGTCTTACTCTTTTCAAGTTTACAAAAGGCAGCACCCAGACTATCTGAATAACATGATAGGGTGCCCGGGAGAAGAGTGCACCTCTCCCACGTGCACCCTGCCTGGCTCCATGCTGTCGTGGGGTCTAGCTACTCACTCAGCAGACATTTCGGGAGTTCCAGGAACACAAACCCCAACAAGATCCAATCCATGCCTTCCCGGAGTGCACAGTCCAGGATGTAACCCGGCGAACAAGCGGCAATTACCCCCTGAGGACATGGTTTCATCCGTGCGACAGACACCAAGCGCCTTCCCCACGCCCTTGACCATAAGGCCGTCCCGGCCCTCCTGAAGCGTGGAGCCAGCTTGGAACAGAGACAAGACACACGGACGCGATGCACACAGGCGTCCTGACGGAGGGCACCGAGAACTCGGCCTCGGCGACTGCTACAGGCCCCTCCGCCTGGACTAGCGGCTCCCCTTCCCCGCCCCTACACAGGGGTGGGCGCAGCAAACGCCCACCGCGGAATGTGGGCCTTGGATTCGGATTCGGAGGCTCCTCGGAACAAGGAGGGGGGAGAAGGAGGAATCCAACCCGGGCAGCTTTGCCACCGCGCGCCCGGCCTCCCCGCGGCAGGGAAGCGGCGCCATCTCCGCAGGTGCGCGGTGGACGCTTGCATCCCTCGGGCCCGGGGCTGTCGGGCGCTACACATCCACCTCCTGGGCGCACACAGAGGGCCTGGGCCGTGCCGAGTCTCGGCAGGGTTGAGCCTCCTCGCGCGGCGCGGGCTCCGGCGCTGCCCGCAGTGCGGGACACGCCCAAGGCTCGGATGGGAGCCGACGCTGAGGGAGCGGCACCTGCAGGGAGCGCCGGGAGCCGAGGCCGCGGCGGGAGGGGCGGGCGCGGCCGGCGGGGATGCGGGGTCGCGGGAGGGGCCCGCAGCCCAGGCCAGAGCTGGGGGCGGCCCGAGGCCCAAGCTGGCCAGCGAGGGTGGGAAGGGCGGACCCGGGTGGGGACCGCAAGCCCCGGGAACAAGCGCGCGAGCGGCGGGTCCCGGCGGCACTCACCGAGCCTGGGCGCCGGGGCGGCGGCGGCCGGCGCGCGGCCCTCTCGCGGCGTCCCCTCCCTCGGCCACCCGGGCTCCGCTCCAGCCTCACAGTGGCGGAAGCACTGACAGCTGCGTGGCCGCCCTGGAGGGGAGGGGGCGCCTGCGACCCGCGACTGGCGGACGCACCGGCCGTTCCGGCTCCAGCAGGGGGCGCGGCGGCTTGCGCGTGCGCAGTCGGCCGCCCCTGCAGGTGCCCGGTCCACCCCCGGCCGCCTCGGCCGCTCCGGCCAGCCCAACCCCGCGCCTGCGCAGTGCCGCGTGCATCGCGCCCTTGCCCGGCAGAGGGCGCGCTGGCTTGCGCGTGCGCAGTCGGCCACCCTGCGAGGACGCGGTTCGCACCCGGCCGCGCGGCAGCCGGTGCCTGCGCATTGCCCTGTGCCCGCGCCTATGTCCAGCAGGGGGCGCGCAGCGGCGGCAGCCGAGCGAGGGCGCGGCGGCTCTGACAGGAATGGCTGTGCGCACATGCGGTTCACAGCGGTGGAAGTCTTCACACCTGGAAATTGGCCCTTTCTCCATTTCTCCTTATGCACTGTCTTTCCTTGGGCCCTCGTCACTCCCGGCACCGAGGGAAGCGCTTCCCCGCCTCTGGCCGGGCGCTGAGGCGCGACCGAAAGCGAGGCGGCGGCGAGGAACCTTCTGGAATTCGGCCATCGGGGCAGGCGTCGAGTTTACAGGAAAAGGCGCGGTGTCCGGGGATGAGCGGAGTCGCCCTCAGTTGAGGAGCGAGGGAGGCTTCGGGGGTCGCCAGCCGGGTAGGAGTCACCTCAGGCAGGAGGTACCGGGCCTTGTGGGGGTCGCCTGGCGGGAGGGTCCAGGGGTGGGGCGGGGCCGCCTGTGAGGAGGGTCGGGGAACGGTCTGGGTCACCTGAGGGGAGGGTCGGGGTCACCTGAGGGGATGGTTCGGGGAGGGTCGGGGTCACCTGAGGGGATGGTCCGGGGAGGGTCGGGGTCACCTGAGGGGAGGGTCTGAGGAGGGTTGGGGTCACCTGAGGGGAGGGTCCGGGGAGGGTCGTGATCACCTGGGGAAGGGTCCGGGGAGAGTCGGGGTCACCTCACGGGAGCCGGCGGAACGGGGTCACCTGCAGGGGGGCTGCAGGGCGGGGGCGAGTCCCCTGCAGGGAGTCTCACCTTAGGCGGTCCCAGGGACGGGTCGCGGTCTAACGCAGATCAGGTTGTGGGGCTGGGTCGCCCCAGGCAGAGGAGCCTGGGAGGGGCGGGCCCCTTGGCGCGGCAGGGAGAGGTGGGGTGAGGGACTCCCGGGCTCGAGCGTGAGGGCGGGCGCCGCGCGGGGCCCACAGTTGCCACGGGCCAGGGGCAATGGGTCTCTGAGCGCCGCCAGCGGCCGGACCACAGTGAGGTGCGTCCGTGGTCCCGGCGCCCCGGGTGAGGGAGAACTGCTGCCCGTCCTGCCGCTGGGAGCAGCCTGCGACCCGCACCGCCAGCCCCGCGCGCAGCCAGCCGCCAGCACCACAACCCGACGGCTGGGGACCTAATGTAACGCAAGGGGCCGGGGGCGGAAATCTCCCACCCCCGAGAATTCTAATGGAGTAGGGTTTGAGCGGCTCGTTCCCCATTTTACTGTGTACATAGCACCTTTTACTCTGATGATGTTCTGGGTAGCCCATTCCACGAGCAAAGGGACATCGTCAGGTTCATGGCTAGATCCAGGGTCCTAGAGTGCCTGGGGTGGAGGAGGCTCGTGCTAAATGATTTGTTGAATGGAATCACAGGCCTGGCTTCCGATCTTGGCCCACCAATTAATGTAGACATGTCATTTTATCTTTCTAAATCTCAATTTCCTATCCCTAAAATTGAAATTATAATAATAGTAGTTAATAGTAATAGCAAACTCAAAGGTTTTTTGTTGATGTATTCTTTTCTTTTTTGGGTCAAATGAGGAAATGCAAGTTTAAGTGCTTACTACAATACCTGACACATAAATGCCAAATAAATGGTAGTATAATGTGAGTATGGCTAGGGATTTACATAGCCTAGTCTCCGTAATGAGCATACAGGAAAAAAAGAAAACCCCCAAACAACTGAATGCAGTTACAGGATGGGTGGGGGAGTAGATTATTAATGTGCTGCAAACATTCTAAAACCCCCCTTTCCCCATCAGTCTTCAAGACTGCAACACCCCAACCAAAATGTCTTCCCCATTGTCTACTTCCTCCCAGATAGTGATGTGAACTTGGCTGCTTGGCCCTCTCTTCACCCGGCCATATCCTCAATCATTTTTCTTTGCAAAACCAGTCCTTGCCATTTCCAAATTGAATTTGTCAGACCTTGAACGTTTTTCCGGCCTTTTCAAAACCTGATCCCAATTCTCGGTAACCAAATCCAGCACCAGAACTGGCTGATTCAGAATTTACCTTAGATGGAAGATAGGGTAGGAATATTGGAAGAAAGATGACCTCACAGATCAAGACAGACAATTGCAGGGTACTAATTTTATATCTTTTTTCTTAACCCTGTTAGGTTGTTAATTATTATAATCACAATCATGAGGTGGGAGGGTGTGAAGGCTACTGGGAAAAGTGTCTTATACACAAAATTTTTAGGCTCTGGACTATTTATTTATTTATTTATTTTTATTTTTTTTTTTGAGACGGAGTCTTGCTCTGCCGCCCGGGCTGGAGTGCAGTGGCCGGATCTCAGCTCACTGCAAGCTCCGCCTGCCGGGTTTCCGCCATTCTCCTGCCTCAGCCTCCAGAGTAGCTGGGACTACAGGCGCCGCCACCTCGCCCGGCTAGTTTTTTTGTATTTTTAGTAGAGACGGGGTTTCACCGTGTTAGCCAGGATGATCTCGATCTCCTGACCTCGTGATCCGCCCGTCTCGGCCTCCCAAAGTGCTGGGATTACAGGCTTGAGCCACCGCGCCTGGCCGGCTCTGGACTATTTAAAAACAGTTGCTCATAGTGAGCTGGACCCTTTTGATGCCCTTCAACAATCACTGGATAATTCATCACTTTGTGCTCAAGGCCCACTACTGAAAAAATAAAACAAATCTAGATGCTCCATCTAGTCATTTCTCTCCAGATGGAGGCCTAGATAAGTTCATAATTTCTTCAAAGTTACCCAGTAGAGCTGAGATGACAACCTCCGTGTTCAGGCTCCTGTACTCTACTCCTCTCTTGTATGGAAACACATCCATATACCATGAATACATGCTGAGAAATTGAAGGATACACTCCTTGAAGTTACCATGGTTCAAACATTTCTTTCTTTTCTCTCAAGATTGATGGTAAACATTATAGTGGATGGTGACACTCATAAACAAATCTTACAGCTTCACAAAAAGCAGTAAACCTAGCCATTACACTAGTTGGCTAAATATAATTAACCCAATAAGCTCCTAATTCTTTGAAGGGGTACAAATAGTATATCCTATCCCATCTATCTATCTATCTATATCTATCTATCTATCTATCTATCTATCTATCTATCTATCTATCTAT
>NC_045450.1:624542-627454 GCF_002776525.5 Piliocolobus tephrosceles | reverse complement strand
ATCTATCTATCTATCTATCTATCTATCTATCTATCTATCTATCTATCATACAATAGTACCCAAATTGCTGATATTCAATGCAGTATCTTAGAATAGGGCTTCTTTGATTGTTTCCCTGGGAATGATGTTATAATTCAGAGATGCATTGTAGACAAAGGGCTGTACACATATTCCTTCATTCAGTGATTGGGAAGCATTATATTGTAATGGTTAAAACCAGACTCTGGCCACGCTGCCTCAGATTAAATTCCAGCTCTTAATGTCTTTAGGCAAATTACTGAACCTTTCTGTGCCTTGGTTTCCTAGTGTAAAATGAGGATCATAACAATTCCTCACAGAATTGTTGTGAGAATTAGATGCATTCAAACATGTAGAGTACAGGACTTAGAAAAGTCCTTGGCATTCAGTAAGGGCTCAATAAGTGATCTAAGCATTACACTGTATGCTTTGGAAACAAATGAATGAATTTTTTTTTTTTTTTTTTTGAGATGGAGTTTCACTCTTGTTGCCCAGGTTAGAGTGCAATGACGTGATCTTGGTTCACTGCAGCCTCCGCCTCCCGAGGTCAAGCAATTCTGCCTCATCCTCCAGAGTAGCTAAGATTACAGGCATGCACCACTATGCCCGGCTAATTTTGTATTTTTGGTAGAGACAGGGTTTCTGCATGTTGATCAGGCTAGTCTCAAACTCCTGACCTCAGTTGATCCATCCCCCTCGGCCTCCCAAAGTGCTGAGATTACAGGCATGGGCTACCACGCCTGGCCAAATGAATGAAATTTATGTGTTTTGCAGGATCTCACAAAACAGAGTTGCTTAATTCGGTTTAGTTTTGACTGTGTGCTTACTATATGCCAGATGAAACTTGAAATAAACATGTGAATAAGCCACCATCTATACTTTAATAGAATTACATTTTACCGTTTCTTATGGTTTTTCAGTTCTCTTGGGTTTTCTATGTATACAACTTAATAACATGCAAACAATCATAATCTAGTTCCGTCTTTGCCTATATTTATGCCTCTTGATTCATCTTATCATCTAACTGTAGTAGTATAGGGCCACCAGGAGCTTATATAAGGTACCATGCCTGGTGAGGAATTGCCAAGAGGTGATCCCTGCCTCCCCACCTATTAGATAAAGGCAGCTCTTTTGAATGAACCAATTAGTTAAAGGCACCCAACTGCATAAACCAATTAGATAAAGGTAGCCCTGAGTGGACCTTTCAGCCAGCAGATTCAGCCTTAGGCCAGGGCGAGTGGAGCATAGAGTGGATCTCAGCCCTGCTTTTCATGCTCTTAGCCAAGTGCCCTGGTGTAGGGAACAGCCCTCATAACTGGACACAATGGCTCTGAGTTACCGTTTCCAGAATAATGCTAGAAAATAATGTTGCCACTGGCATTCTAATCTTGGTTTTGTCTTAATTGTGAATGCTTCTGTGGTCATCAGAAAATATCTTTGCTTTTGATTTGAGAAATGTGTTTTTAGCACATTATAGATGGTTTTGTTTCTAAAGACTTTTTTAAAAAGTAAGAATAGATGGAAAATTTTATCAAATGCTTTGGGAATTTATTGACATTATGTTTTTATTCCTTTGACCAATTGATATAATGAATTAAACTAATAGAAATCATAATGGTGAAAATAGTGAATCATTCCTATATTTCTGGAAGAAATTTCCCATTTGTTCATGGTATATTCTTTTAATGCACTTCTAGATTCTATATGCTAGCAAGGATTTTTACATCTTCTCTTTACTAAGAATGGGCTTTAGTTTTTTTTAAATGGTATCATTGTCAGTTTTTGATATCATCATTAGCTAACCTGATTTTTTTTCAGTGGAAGTTTACCCTCTCTCTGCTTATGGATTAATTTAAATAGCATTAGAATGACCTATTGCTTGTAGTTAAAAATAACTTACCCATTTGAGTTTTTGCACTTACACTGCTTGGAGGACTCTGACAAATTTCTCAATTTCTTGAACAGTTTATGTGAAGAAATATTTATGTTTTAAGAAAGTCTCTTACTGGATTATGGTAGTAACTTCTGTTTTCCTGATCAACCCATCCCAGACAGATTGACAAATTTATTAGCATAGTATTACAAAAAACATTTAATTTTCTGTGCAACATTGGGTATTTTTTCCTTTTCATTCTTCATTAATATGTCTGACAGTGTGTTTGTTCCTTTTTTTGTATTGACTGGATGTGCTAGTGGATTATTTATTTTAGGGGTTTAATTTCCCTGTCAATCCTTCTTTTTTTCTTTCTTTTGTTATTGTTATTATTATTATTGAGACAGGTTTTCTCTCTGTCATCCAGGCTAGAGTGCAGTGGTGCAGTCATTGCTCACTGCAGCCTTGAAGTCCTGGGCTCAAACAGTCCTCCTGCCTCAGCCTCCTATAGTAGGCCTGTCTAATTTTGGTTTGCGGTTTTGGGTTTTTATTTTTTTTGGTAGAGATGGGAGTCTTGCTATGTTCCCCAGGCTGGTCTTAAACTCTCAAGCTCAAGAGATCCTCCTGGCTTGGCCTCCTGAAATGCTGGGATTACAGGCTTGAGCCACCCTGCCCAGCAACCACTGATTTATTTATTTTTTTTCTGAGACAGAGTCCCACTGTATTGCCCAGGCTAGAGTGCTGTGGCATAATCTCAGCTCACTTCAACCTCTGCCTCCCAGGCTCAAGTGGTTCTTGTGCCTCAGCCTCCTGAGTAGCTGGGATTACAGGTGTGTACCACCATGCCCAGCTAATTTTTGTATTTTATTTATTTATTTGAAACAGAGTCTCACTCTCGTTACACAGCCTAGAATGCAATGGTACAATCTCAGCACACTGCAACCTCTGCCTCCCAGGTTCAAGCTATTCTCCCACTTCAGCCTCCAAAGTAGCTGGGTTTACAGGTGCCTGCCATCACACC
>NC_045450.1:592148-624142 GCF_002776525.5 Piliocolobus tephrosceles | reverse complement strand
TTTTTTTTTTTTTTAGTAGAGACGGGGTTTCACCATGTTAGCCAGGATGGTCTTGATCTCCTGACCTCGTGATCTTCCCGTCTTGGCCTCCCAAAGTGCTGGGATTACAGGCTTGAGCCACTGCGCCCGGCAATTTTTATATTTTTAATAGAGATGGGGTTTCAACGTGTTGGCCAGGCTGGTCACAAACCCCTGACCTCAGGTGATCTGCCCTCCTTGGACTCCCAAAGTGCTGGGATTACAGGTGTGAGCCACCGTGGCTGGCCTAATTTTTGTATTTTTAGTAGAGATGGGGTTTTGCCATGTTAGCTAGGCTGGTCTTGAACCCCTGGCCTCAAGTGATCCACCCACCTTGGCCTCCCAAAGTGCTGAGATTACAGGCGTGAGCCACTGCTCCTGGTCCTGATATATATATATATATAATTATATATATTATATATATATTAGATCAAACAGTTTTGGCTTTTCTGGAGTGTTAGTTAGAATTATATAGTATGTAGCCTTTTAGATTGGCTTCTTTCACTTAGTAATATGCATTTAGAGTTCCTCCATGTCTCTTCATGATTTAATAGCTCATTTCTTTTTGTTTGTTTTTATTTTTTTTGAGGTGGAGTTTCACTCTTAATGCCCAGGCTGGAGTACAATGGCGCGATCTCAGCTCACTGCAACCTCTACCTCCTGGGTTTAAGTGGTTCTCCTGCCTCAGCCTCCTGAGTAGCTGGGATTACAGGTGCCCACCACCATACCCGGCTGATTTTTTTGTATTTTTAGTAGAGATGGAGTTTTGCCATATTGGCCAGGCTGGTCTCGAACTCCTGACCTCAGGTGATCCTCCCACCTCGGCCTACCAGAGTGCTGGGATTACAGGCGTGAGCCACCGCCCCCCGGCCCAGCTTATTTCTTTTTAATGCTGAATAATATTTCATTGTCTGGATGTGCCACAATTTATTTATCCATCCACTTATAGAAGGACATTTGGTTGCTTGCAAGTTTTGGCAATTATGAATAAAGTACTATAGACATCCACATGCCGGTTTTTGTGTGAACATAAGTTTTCAACTTGTTTGATAAATACCAAGGAGCATAATTGCAGGATCATGTGGTAAGGGGTTATTTACTCTTGTGAGAAACCTCTTGTCTTTCTAAGTGACTGTATCATTTTGCATTTCCACCATCTATGAACAAAAGTTCCTGTTGCTCCATATCCTTGGTATATCCATCAATTTGGACGTTTTAATAGGTGCGTATTAGTCTGTTTGTGCTGCTGTAAAGGAATACCTGAGACTCTGTAATTTATAAGAAAGGTTTAATTGGTTTATGGTTCTGCAGGCTATACAGGAAGCATGTTGCCATCAGCTTCTGGGGAGGCCTCAGGAAACTTACAATCATGGCCTAAGACAAAGGGGGTGCCACAACTTCCCATGGCTAGAGCAGGAGTAAGAGAGTGGGGAAAATGCTACACACCTCTACCATGAGAACAGCACTAGGGCGATGGCACTATACCATTCATGAGAAACCATCCCCATGATCCAGTCACCTCCCACCAGGTGCCACCACCAACATCGGGGATTACAATTTAACATGAGATTTGGGCAGGGACACAAATTCAAACCATATCAAGGTGTGTAGTGGTATCTCATTGTTTTATTTTGGAGTTCCCCAATGATGTATAACGTTGAGTATCTTTTCATATGCTTATTTGCCATGTGTATATTTCTTTAGTGAAGTAACTGTTTAGGTTTTTTGCCCTTTTTTGTTGTTGTTGTTGTTGTTGTTGTTGTTGTTGTTGTTGTTGTTGTTGTTGAGACAGAGTCTCGCTCTGTCGCCCAGGCTGGAGTTCAGTGGCCGGATCTCAGCTCATTGCAAGCTCCGCCTCCCAGGTTCACGCCATTCTCCTGCCTCAGCCTCTCGAGTAGTTGGGACTGCAGGTGTGTGCCTCCATGCTTGGCTAATTTAAAAAATTTTTTTTTAGTGATGAATGTCTTACTATGTTGCCCAGGCAGGTCTTCAACTCCTGGCCTCATGTGATCCTCTTGTCTTAACCTCTGAGTCATTGGGATTATAGGCATGAGCCACTATACCTGGCTTTATTTTTTAAATCATATGGGAAACAGAGGTGTTACATACCAAAAGTACAATAATACTCGTTTTTTGTTTGTTTGTTTGTTTTGAGATGGAGCTCTTGGTTGCCCAGGTTGGAGTGCAGTGGCGCAATCTCGGCTTAC
Organism: Piliocolobus tephrosceles; assembly: GCF_002776525.5. NCBI lineage: Eukaryota > Metazoa > Chordata > Mammalia > Primates > Cercopithecidae > Piliocolobus > Piliocolobus tephrosceles. The sequence goes on along the minus strand of NC_045450.1, from coordinate 621,917 downwards.
TACAACCTCCACCTCCCGGGTTCAGGCGATTCTCCAGCCTCAGCCTCCCAAATAACTAGGATTACAGGCATGTGCCACCATGCCTGGCTAAATTTTGTATTTTTAGTAAAGATGGGGTTTCACCATGTTGGCCAGGTTGGTCTCGAACTCCTGACTTCAAGTGATCCGCCTGCCTCGGCCTCCCAAAGTGCTGGGATTACAGGCGTGAGTCACCGCACCTGGCCAATACTAGTTTTTGTAGTTATCTAAAAAGTTACCTATACTGATAATTATTTATTCATATGGCTTCAAGTTACATCTAGCATTCTTTTTTTTCAGCCTGAGGGACTTCCTTTGGCATGCTTTTTTGGGCAGGTCTACTAGTGACAAATTTCTTTAGCTCTTATTTACCTAAAAGATGTCATAATTTCTCCTTCATTTTTGAAAAATACTTTCGCTGGGTGTAAATTCTTGACAGTTGTTTTTGTTTGTTTGTTTTTTAAGCATTTTATATATATCATTCCACTGCTTTTTTGCCTCCCTGGTTTCTGATGAGAAATTAGCTGTTAATCTTATTGAAGATTCCTTGTATAAGTTTATTCTGTCTTACTGCTTTCAAAATTCTCTCTTTGGGCTGGGAATGGTGGCTCACACCTGTAATCCCAGCACTTTGGGCGACTGAAGTGACAGGATCACTTGAGGCCAGGAGTTAAAGACCAGCCTGGGCAACAAAGCAGGCCCTGTCTCTACAAAAACTAAAAAAGTTAGCTGGGCGTAGTGGCATATGCCTGTAATCCCAGCTACTTGGGAGGATGAGGAAGGAGGCTCCCTTGAGCCTGGCTGGTCAAGGCTGCAATGAACTATGATCATGCCACAGAGCCAGACCCTGTCTCAAAAAAAAAAAAAAAAAATTCTGTCCTTATCTTTAGCATTCAACAGTTTCATTATAATAACTCTCTTTGTGGATCTTTTTAAGTTTCTTGTACTTGGAGTTTGTTGAGCTTCTTGGATCTGTAGATTCATGTATTTATCAAATTTGAGAAGTTATTATTTCATTATTTCTTCAAACATGTTTTTATCTCTTTCTCTCCTGGAACTTCCACAATGTGTATTTGATATACTTGATGGTGTCCCATAGGTCCCTTAGGCTCTGTTAATTTTTCTTCATTTTTTTTCCTGCTCCTTAGACTTGGTAATTTTAACTGCCCTGTCTTCAGGTTTGTGGATTTTTTCTTCTGCTTGCTCATATCTTCTTTGAATCCTTCTAGTGAATTATTTTGTTTCAGCTATTATGTTTTTCAGCTCCAGTATTTCTATTTGGTTTCTTTAAAATTGTTCTGTTTATTGACATTTTCTGCTTGTACACACTTCATTCTTCTGATTTTCTTTAGTTCTTTGTCCATGGTCTTCAGCTCTGAGAATATTTAAGACAGTCCATTTAAAAGTTTTGCCTAGTAAGTCCTATGTCTGGGCTTTCTCAGGGATGGTTTGAGTGGCTTCCTTTTTTCCTGTGAATAGGTCATACTTTCCTATGTCTTTGTATGGTTTGTAATTTTTTTTACTGAGAGCTATATATTTTGAATACTGTAGTTGGTAGCTCTGGAAATCAGATTCTCATCTCTCCCCAGAAATTCCTATTGATACTTGATGAAAGCTGCAGTTGTCCATTTGTTTAGTGACTTTGCTAAAAAGACTATATTTCTTGTTTTGTGCGAGTATTGAAGTCTCTGTTTCATTATCTCTGCGTTCAGCGAGTGACTTGACAGAATTTTTTTTTTCTTTTTTTTTTGAGACAGAGTTTCGCCCTTGTTGCCCAGGCTGGAGTGTAATAGAATGATCTTGGCTTACCACAACCTCCACCTCCTGGGTTCAAGTGATTCTCCTGCCTCAGCCTCCTGAGTAGCTGAGATTACAGGCATGAGCCACCACGCCCAGCTAATTTTTGTATTTTTAGTAGAGATGGGGTTTCTCCATGTTGATCAGGCTGGTCTCAAACTCCCAACCTCAGGTAATTCACCCGCCTTGGCCTCCCAAAGTGCTGGGATTACAGGTGTGAGCCACCGTACCCAGTTGACAGATTTTTTTTTTTTTTAATACCTGGATTCGATAAGAAAAGAACAATAAAGGGTTTTCTGTTTTTTTCAATTCCCAGGATTAGTGTCACCTGAGAAGCCACTGTAGCCCTTGGGTGTTGAAACAATGGCCACTGTCTGCACTAGTCCCTCAGTGATCAAAAGCAACAATCAAAACACACTACTCCAATTTATGAAAGACAGAATCTCTATTAGACTAGACTCCAGACCTCCAAACTAGTTGAGACAGTTCAGGCCAGCTCAATAGGTGTTTCAGTTGAGGGATCAATTCCTGGAAGTTCCTATTCCACTGTCTCCTGTGATTCACTCTGCATTCACTCTTTTTTTCTTTTTCTTTTTTTTTTTGAGACAGAGTCTCGCTCGCGCTCTGTCACCCAGGCTGGAGTGCCGTGGTTCGATCTCAGTTCACTGCAAGCTCCGCCTCCCGGGTTCACGCCATTCTCCTGCCTCAGCCTCCCGAGTAGCTGGGACTACAGGCACCTGCCACCACACCTGGCTAATTTTTTTTGTATTTTTAGTAGAGATGGGGTTTCACCATGTTAGCCTGGATGGTCTCGATCTCCTGACCTTGTGATCCATCTGCCTCGGTCTCCCAAAGTGCTGGGATTACAGGTGTGAGCCACCACGCCTGGCCTTTTTTTTTTTTTTTTTAGATGAAGTTTTGCTCTTGTTGCTGAGGTTGGAGTGCAATGGCTCAACCTTGGCTGACTGCGTCCTTCCACTCCCAGGTTCAAGTGATTCTCCTGCCTCAGCATCCCGAGTAGCTGGGATTACAGGCATGTGCCACCATGCCCAGCTAATTTTTTATTTTTTATTTTTTTAGTAGAGATGGGGTTTTGCCATGTTGACCAGGCTGGTCTTGAACTCCTGACCGCAGGTGATTCGCCCTCTTCGGCATCCCAAAGTACTGGGATTATAGGTGTGAGCCACTGTGCCTGGCCTGCATTCACTGTTGAAGATGCTGCTTCTAAAATTCTTGTGTTCAGGAGAAGGAAACACTGTCTCTGTATTTAGGAAGTAGCATTACAGGGAGTATAGTAAGAGACAAGAGACACAACACATCCAAGAATGAAGACTTTCCAGGAACAATAGTCATATTTTCTCCATATTTATATGAGTCTTGTTTGTTTAATTTCTTTTGTGCAAAGTTAGAGATGCTTTCACCTGAGAAAAAATATATTCCCCTTTCTGTCCCCGCTGGAAAAATGTTTTCTGTAAATGAAAATCTCATTTTTGTTATAATAATAGTATCTAAAAATTAAAGCATATATCACATTTGGGAAACAAAAAAATTGAGAAGAGAAGAAACTTTCTGCTATCCGAGGTATTTTTCTTTCTCGCAGTCATTTTTGCTTCAATCACATCCCCACAAAGACTGCATACCCTTTAATTCATTCTTTCATTAAATGTTTACTGAGTTCCTACCATGTACCACCTCTGTTCTTGTGTCTGGGGATTCAGTGATGGGAAAAAAAAAAAAACAGAGCAAAAGATTCCTGCTTTCACAGAACATAAATTTGAGTACAGATGTCAGATTAAAGAAGCAAATAAATAGCATGTAAATCATTTAAAAGTGCTAAGAAGAAAAATAAACATGGAAAGTTGCTATGACATCTGTAGGGATGTTGAAATTTTATATAGAATGATCAAAAAGGCCTCATTGAGAAAGTCATATTTGAGGAAAGAGCTGAAAGAAGTAGGGGAGCTAGCAGTGTTGATACACAAGGGAAGTGTGTACTTGACAGAGAGAGATGAATTTTGAGGCAAAAGTGTGTTTGGTGTGTTTTAGGAATAGCAGCTATGCCTGTGACACAGGAGCAGGGAGAAGGAGAGAAGTAAAGTAGGAGACAGAATGAGATAAGAAAGTGAACAGGCACTATATCATGTAGAACTGTGTAGTTCATTGTAAGACAAGGCCTTTGCTTAGAGTGAGATAAGAGCCAGTAGAAAGTTTTGAGCAGAGAAGGAAGCATGATCTGACTTAAACGGGGTCACTCTTATTGCTGCATGGACAATGGATTGCAAGGTGGCAAGGGCAGATGTACTGATACCACCAAAGAAGGTATTGCAGAAATCCCGGCAAGGGACAATAAAAATAGGGGCGGTGAAAGGGATTGAATTCTAGGTCTGTTTCAGAGGTAGAGGCAACAGGATTTGCTGACTAACTAGATTTGGAATGTGAAAGAGAGAGAAGTCAACAATAATCCTGTACAGAATTAAATACTGGGCCGAGCGCAGTGGCTCACACCTGTAATCCCAGCACTTTGGGAGGCCGAGGCGGGCGGATTACGAGGTCGGGAGATCGGGACCATCCTGGCTAACACAGTGAAACCCTGTCTCTACTAAAAATACAAAAAAATTAGCTAGGCGTGGTGGCGGGCGCCTGTAGTCCCAGTTACTCGGGAGGCTGAGGCAGGAGAATGGTGTGAACCTGGGAGGCAGAGCTTGCAGTGAGCCCAGATCGCGCCACTGCACTCCAGCCCGGGCAACAGAGCGAGACTCCGTCTCGAAAAAAAAAAAAAAAAGAAATAATGTTGATATTTCAGTATTTAACCTACCAGTTTTTTATATACATGTTCATAATTTTATGTATTTTTAATTAAAATTGAAGTCATCCTCTACCTACTACTTGTAACCAGTTCATTTTGTAACATGTTGCTTTCCTGTATTATTAAAAAAGAATAAGGCCAGGCCAGATGGCTCACACCTGTAATCCCAGCACTTTGGGAGACTAAAGTGGGCAGATCACCTGAGGCCAGGAGTTTGAGACCAGCCTGGCCAATATGGTGAAATCCCATCTCTACCGAAAAATACAAAAATTAGCCAGGCGTGATGGCGGGTGCCTGTAATCCCAGCTACTTGGAGGCTGAGGCAGGAGAATCACCTGGATCTGGGAAATGGAGGTTGCAGTGAGCCAAGATCACACCACTGCACTCCAGCCTGGGCGACAGAGCAAGACTCCCTCCCAAAAAAAAAAAAAAAAAAAAAGTAATAATCCTATAACTCAAAGAATGCAACTGGCATTAACAGTGAAGAAGACTGTAAGACAATCTGTTTTAACAGGAATGAGAAAGCTCAGTTTGGGCATGTCAACTTTGAGATGAAACACATGGAAATATTGAGCCAGCAGTTGGGTATCTGGATCTAGAGTCAGAGGCAAGGTCTAGGCTGGAGATACAAATTTAGAAGTCATCAGCATATAGATGGATTCAAATCTAACAGCTGAATGAGATCACCTAAGGAGAGCACAGACTGAGCCCTGGAGTACATTTAGAGATGGGGAAGAGGAGGAAGTATCAGCAAAAAACACTTAGAAGGAATTGCTAGAATGATAGGAGGAAAAGTCCATCACAATGATCTAGAAGCCCCAAAGAAGAAAGTTTTCAAGGACGAAAAAGTAACTCTTAACACTTTTGTACTATGCATAACATTTCCCCTCATTTGTTTCCTGACTAGTGGTGACCCCTCCTCTTCAGCTAGGAAAAATGGCAGTGTTCAGAAAGTTAAAATAACTTCTTTGGAAGAATTTCATCTTAAAGATGGGTATGGTTATCTGTGGGAAGATATAAGTCCTTGGGAGGGATTGAATGTTTCAGTTAAATTGGTTCATAATAATGGGTTAAAGAACAATTAAGAACTTTACATGGACAGGGGCCCTTTTCTGCAAATGAGTCATGTCGTTATTAAAGATGACATTGTTACTGATTTCCGGCCATTGGTGTTACAGAAACGTTAAAAGGAGATGTTTCAAGCTAATTCTTATTCTGTGTTTTTCTTTTTCATGTGTGGGGCAGGGAGACTGGAAGAAATTAAAGTGTTCTAAATGGAAGAGCATTCACCACATGTATTCTGTTTGGGGTTAACATTTAGCTTTTGTTTTTATTTTAGAAACTGAAGACTCTGGTAGCAATCCTTGAAATCTTGATGCCATTGCCATTTTCTGCAATTGTATTGTATCTTCGTTGTAATAGTGCTCCAATAAAAAGACCTGCCACTAGCTACCATGCAATTGATATCAGTTCGTTGCCAGACTGCTTTTACAATTTTCCTTGGAAAAATAGATTTCAGCTACTTTATATCCCTTCTAAAAGTGAAATTTTGAAGGCTGTCACTGAAATGGTGGAACAGACCTTTGATGTTGAGTTTGAAGGTTAGACATAAAGATGGGTAAGGATTGGGAGGACATTTTTATAAAGTATAGTTTGAAGTTTTTCCCTGAGAGTTCTTACCATAGTGATTCTAAATCTAGTGTCTCCAAATTCTAAAGAGCCTATCAGGTGGTAGTTGGGGGGAAGCTGTCCATGAGATATTTTTATTATTTCAAACAATATATGGAGTTGTGTCTATATATGTCAGAAGGCTTCAAGGCCAATTAAAATGTTAAATGTTAAGTATTTGTTTTTAACTCACTATCATGACACCTGTTATCTCATATTAATCCAAAGGTCTGATTGGCAATTATGTGTCTCTTATAAAAAATGGAAGGCATTCAGAGGGTCAGAGGGTCTGAAATCGCTTCTAACTTTTTAACTGGTCTCTGCTTCTCCTCTTGTCCCATTCTACTCTAGTCTCCATGTGGAGTCAGAAAGATCTTCAAAAGCTTAATAGGATCCGGCTAGTCTCCAGCTTAAACCCCTTCAGTGGCTTCCCATTGCCCTGAGAGAAAACCAACTCTTCTCCAGGTTCTGACCCTGCTTTTTTCCCAGTCTTAATCCAGTTTAGTTCTTTATTGTGCTCCCACAGGCTGGTCATGTTGGTCTTTTACTTCCCAGAAAGCAGCTACATGAGGTTCTCTCCCAACAGGGCCTTTGCACCAGGTGTTCCTTCTGACAGTGCTTTGCCCCCAGTCCTCCCTGTGCATTGCTCCTTCTTAGTCTTCAGGTTTCAGCTAAACTGACACCTAGGAAGTCAGCTAAATCGGTTTTAGGTTTCTCACCTCTGCCTTATTCTCTGTCATTGAACCCTGTTTTATACTTTCTATCAAAAAGGGAATTTTTTTTTTTTTGAGATGGAGTCTCGCTCTGTCGCCCAGGCTGGAGTGCAGTGGCGCGATCTCCACTCACTGCAAGCTCCGCCTCCGGGTTCCCACCATTCTCCTGCCTCAGCCTCCCGAGTAGCTGGGACTATAGGCGCCGTCACCTGGGCCGGCTAGTTTTTTGTATTTTTAGTAGAGATGGGGTTTCACCGTGTTAGCCAGGATGGTCTCGATCTCTGGACCTCTTGATCCACCCACCTCGGCCTTCCAAAGTGCTGGGATTACAGGCGTGAGCCACCGCGCCCGGCCCAGAAAGGGAATTTTAATAAATGTTTACATACATATTCACCTTCTTACTTTCTGTGTATAGTCTGCCTTTCTCCACTGGACTCCACCTCCATAAGGGCATAGGACCATGTCTGTTTCGTTCACCACTGTGCCTGTTGTAGTACCTAGCCCATAGTAGGCGCTCAATAAATATTTATTGAATAAATTAATGCAGTTAGGTAGATAAAATTCTTCAAAATATGCAGTTTATAGGAGAAATTTTTCAAAATTACTGTAATTTCTCTACATGCTATTGTAAAAGTATTATAATATATAGGACATAAAGTAATAGGGATTTTTCTTTTCAAACTTTAGTGCCTTTAGTGCCACTCGGTGGGGATAGGTCTTTTTTTTTTTTCAGATGGAGTTTTGCTCTTGTTGCCCAGGCTGGAGTGCAATGGTAAGATCTCGGTTCACTGCAACCTCCATCTCCCGGGTTCAAGCAATTCTCCTGCCTCAGCCTCCTGAATAGCTGGGATTATAGGCACCTGCTGCCATGCCTGGGTAATTTTTTTTTTTTTTTTTTTTTTTGAGACAGAGTCTTACTCTGTCGCCCAGGCTGAAGTGCAGTGGTGCGATCTCAGCTCACTGCAAGCTCCGCCTCCCAGGTTCATGCCATTCTCTTGCCTCAGCCTCCCGAGTAGGTGGGACTACAGGCGCCCGCCACAACACTCAGCTAAATTTTTTGTATTTTTGGTAGAGACAGGGTTTCACCGTGTTAGCCAGGGTGGTCTCGATCTCCTGAACTTGTGATCTGCCCACCTCAGCCTCCCAAAGTGCTTGGATTACAGGCGTGAGCCACCGCCCCCACGCCACGCCCGGCTAATTTTTGTATTTTGGGTAGAGATGGGGTTTCACCATATTGGCCAGGCTGGTCTCAAACTCCTGACTTCTGGTCATCTGCCCGCCTTGGCCTCCCACAGTTCTGGGATTACAGGCATGAGCCACCATGCCCAGCCTCAGAGGGGATAATTCTTTTAAAGGCTTTCAGTTCCAGGAGTTTGAGACCAGCCTAGGCAACATAGTGAAACCCTGTCTCTACAAAAAATAAAAAATTAACCAGGTATGGTAGTCAATGCCTGTAGTCCCAGCTACTTGGGATCCTGAGGTGGGAGGATCTCTTGAACCTTCATACAAGTTAGAGGTTACAGTGAGGTATGATTGTAGCACTGTACTCCAGCTTGGGCAACAGAATGAGACCCTGTCTCTAAAAAAATAAAAGTAAAGGCCCTCAATGGTAAAATGTGGGGAATCACTGTTTTGAAAGTTGTTCTTCAGCCGAGAGCAGTAGCTCATGTCTGTAATCCCAGCACTTTGGGAGGCCGAGGTGGGTGGATCACTTGAGATGAAGAGTTTGTGGCCGGGCGCGGTGGCTCAAGCCTGTAATCCCAGCACTTTGGGAGGCCGAGATGGGCGGATCACGAGGTCAGGAGATTGAGACCATCCTGGCTAACACAGTGAAACCCCATCTCTACTAAAAAATACAAAAATCTAGCTGGGCGAGGTGGCGGGCGCCTGTAGTCCCAGCTGCTGGGGAGGCTGAGAGAATGGCGTAAAACCCGGGAGGCGGAGCTTGCAGTGAGCTGAGATCCGGCCACTGCACTGTACTCTAGCCCGTGCGACAGAGCAAGACTCAGTCTCAAAAAAAAAAAAAAAAAAAAAAAAAAAGAGTTTGTGACCAGCCTGGCCAGCATGGTGAAATCCCATCTCTAATAAAAATACAAAAAAATTAGCCGGACATGGTGGCACATGCCTGTAGTCCCAGCTATCTGGGAGGCTGAGCCAGGAGAGTGGCTTGAACCCAGGACACGGAGGTTGCAGTGAGCTGAGATTGTGCCATTGCACTTCAGCCTGGGCGATGGGGCAAGACTCTATCTCAAAAAAAAAAAAGAAAGTTGTGCTTCATGCTTGTCTGGTATCCTAGTTATTGCTGTCATTATTGAGAATCTTATGGACTTCAGATATGGTATGAGTGTGAGTTTCTATGTATTCTATGCATTCTAATTCAGTTACCTTATACATATGAGATTATGAAATTTCTTTCTGTCTTTCCATCTCTTCTCTTCTCTTCTGTTCTCTTCCTTCTGAGAAAGAATCTTGCTCTGTTGCCCAGGCTGGAGTGCAATGGCACCCATAATCTAGCACTTTCGGAAGCTGGAGCAGGCAGATTGCCTGAGCTCAGGAGCTCAAGACCAGCCTGGGCAACATGGCAAAACCCTGTCTGTACTAAAAATACAAAAAATTAGCCGGGCATGGTGGTGCCCACTTGTAATCCCAGCTACTTGAGAGGCTGAGGCATGAGAATCGCTTTAACTCCGGAAGCGGAGGTTACAGTGAGCCGAGATCAGACTGAACAAGACTCCATTTCAAAAAAAAAAGAGGCCGGGCGCGGTGGCTCAAGCCTGTTATCCCAGCACTTTGGGAGACCGAGACGGGCGGATCACAAGGTCAGGAGATCAAGACCATCCTGGCTAACACGGTGAAACCCCGTCTCTACTAAAAAATACAAAAAACTAGCCAGACGAGGTGGCGGGCGCCTGTAGTCCCAGCTACTCGGGAGGCTGAGGCAGGAGAATGGCGTAAACCCGGGAAGCGGAGCTTGCAGTGAGCTGAGATCCGGCCACTGCACTCCAGCCTGGGCCACAGAGTGAGACTCTGTCTCAAAAAAAAAAAAAAAAAAAAAAGAAAGCTACAGTCATCAAGACATTGTGGTACTGGCATAACAACAGAAAAAAAGAAAAGGAAAAAATGTCTAGATGAAGGAAGGAACCCAAAGAGATCCTAAACTGCTTTTGATCAAACATTCATCATACTAGGGGAAATTCAATGCTTGTTTTCATAGACTTGTAAGGCACAGAGGGAAAGAAGAAAAAGTTAAGGCCCATTCAAGGTGGGGTGTATATCTTGAGACTATCTCACCTGAAATCTGGGAACCCAAATGCCTACATCGTACTGGTGGTACTTAATGTAAGGTTGTGCTGGATATAAACATGCCCCCGACTGCCTGACTGTTGCCTTGGAACTAAGCACAGCAGGGAGGGTCCTAGCCCTGAGATTTGTAGCTCAAATTCACATCACTTAGTTGCCAAAAAAAAGAAAGGTAGGTAGATAGGAAGGAAGGAAGGAAGGAAGGAAGGAAGGAAGGAAGGAAGGAAGGAAGGAAGGAAGGAAGGAAGGAAGAAAGGAGGGAGGGAGAGGGAGGGAGGGAGGAAGAAGAAGGGAAGGCAAGGGAGGGGGGAAGGGTGGGGGAAGGAGGGGAAGGGAAAGGGAAGAAAGAAGGAAGGAAAGAAAGAAGAAGGGGAGGGAGGGAAGGAAGGAAGGGCAGAGGGAAGGCAAGAAAGGAAGGAAGCAAAGAAAGAAAAGAGAAATCCCTCAAACTGTGAAGTGGGACAGTGGGACTCACATTGACAGATGCAAATACATTTTTTTCCCTGGAGGAATGTACCTTCATTCTGTATCTCAAGACTCACCACAAGACTATCAAGGTCAGTGAACAAACGTACTAGGAAACAGGACACCAAGAATGATTATCAGTATAACAACAGACAGCAAAAACAGACCTGGAAAGATTCCAGATAATGGAATTATTAGTCTCGTGTTATAAAATCACTATGTTTAGCTGGTTTGAAGAAATAAAAGACAACGTAAAAGGATTTATAGGTAGCATGTCATTATAAAGAGTCACCTAGTAGATTTGGGGGGAAAAAAGGAACTAGAACTTCTAGAAATGAAAAATAAAATCATCAACATGGAAAACGCAGGCTAGAAACAAGCCTTGAAAGGATGAAACTGAACTTAAACTTCCTACAAGAACAAAACTCATTCTTTAATGAAAAACCACAAGGCTTGATCCAGGTCTCAAATCATGTGATCAGCACTTACATTCTCTCTTCCTTCTTAGCATTACTTTCTTGATGCCCCAAGATAGTTGCCAGCAGTTCTTGGGACTATAGACTTCCCAGTTAAAGTTATGACTTGAAATAACGAGAGTCATTTCCCTTAACTTACCTCCCTTATTTTCTGTCTCGTGTATTTGCAGAACGAATGCTTGAGTGAATGCAGCAGTCAGCTGTCAATCTTAAGTCTCCTTAGGTAGAGAACGGGCAACTGGGCAGCCTTTGACTTCACACCAGCCATTCACTGATGGGATTTTTCTCTCTGTAGTTTTAGGCTATTCTTCAGTGCCTTTGTTTGAACATTATATAATTGATGATCCCAAAGCTTTATATATATTAGAATTGTTTTTGACCATAGCATCAATAACAGCAATGGATCTTTGCCACTTGCAGTAAGAGCATCCTTTCTCTAACAATTGTACTGTGCTACTAAGACTTGAGCATGTGTTCCTTCTGTAGTCTTGTTGGCTGACCTGCCCCCTGCTTTCCTCTGTGGCAGCTTTGTCATCTTACTTCCAGAGGAGATAAGTAAGGGCTCCAGTGTTTCATGTCTTACAACCTAGACTTTGAGGTCCCTTCCAGTTTTCAAATTCTTTAGAAGACTTATTCTGAGCAAGTCTTTATCCTGAGGGTCCAAGATGGCATATATTAAACTGCCTGATGACAGATGCAGACTACAGCACCAGGCTCCACAGACTTGAGTCCCAGCCCTGCAACTCACTTGGGAAAACGTTTCTGGGCCTCAGTGTCCTTATTGTTGTGAGGGCTAAAAGAGTTTTATGCCTATAAAGTGCTTAGAACAAAGCCTGGAACAAAATAACTTTCCAGAAGAATTAGTTATTGTCATTATTAATAATCGTATGGACTTCAGATGTGGTATGAATGTGAGTTTGTTTAAGGAAAAGTTCATGTTGTAAACATGGGAATATTTGATTTATGTTCTGGGATGGGAGAACCACTCATGTATAGCTTTTGTGTTGTGCAGTGTATCTGATGATTAATTGTTGGAAGTTGCATGGGCTATTGGTAGATGGAAAGAGACAAGTTAATAAAATAACCAACAATGTTTTTCAAGCATTTATCAATGCTAGGCAACACAGATACCATCTGGCTCAATCCTACTGTAGCCTATGAGGTAGATGTTGTTAATATCATCCCCATTTTACTCACGAGGAAACTGCCGAATGAAGTTTACATAACTTGTCCAAGGTGACAAGGCTATTCAATAGGAGATTTGGGGTTAGAATCTGGGTGGTCTGCCTCCAGAGCTCTTGCTCTGAACTGTTCTGCAGCACACCATTCCTGAAGGGGGCTCAGTAGCAGCTGTGTGTTTCCCAGGCTTGCAGCAGGGAGAGTTTCTAGAGTCCACAGGGAAGACCACTGTTGCAGCATGCTCCTCCAGGGGACATCTGCCAGTGTGGGCGCCCTTCATCCTGTTACAGCTGACATCAAGCACAGATTTGCTGTCCTGTGCCTTTGCTGAGTTTCAGGATTTCATAACCGAATTTGTTTTCTCTTTGTTCTTCACAGGTTAATTATAAATTGTGCTTCAGTTACTTTCAGAAGAATTTTATACCGGGGAAGAATATATTTTTTCAAGATGACAAAGAAGGCTGGTGCACATCCTTTCTTTACTCTCCCAATCCATGCCAAGAACCCTGGGAATTTCCATTTGCTGATGGGGGAAGTCCTGGTGAGAAAGCCCCGAAGCCTGTTCGTGTTAAGAGCATGGCCGCGGCTGGACGCGGTGGCTCACACCTGTAATCCCAGCACTTTAGGAGGCTGAGGCAGGTGGATTACCTGAGGCTGGGAGTTCCAGACCAGCCTTACAACATGGAGAAACTCCATCTCTACTAAAAATACAAAATTAGCTGGGCGTCGTGGCTCATGCCTGTAATCCTAGCTACTCAGGAGACTGAGGCAGGAGAATTGCATGAACCTGGGAGGCGGAGGTTGCAGTGCGCTGAGACTGGGCCATTGCACTCCAGCCTGGACAACAAGAGCGAAACTCTGTCTCAAAAAAAAAAAAAAAAAAAAAAAAGAGCATGGCCACTTTTGTTGTTTTGCTTGTTTTGCTGTCAGCCCATAAACTAACATTTCAGAAGAGGTTGAAGGAGTTACATTTAGAAATGCGGCATTCAGTAAAATGCTTACATTCTAGAGTAAGTAAAACCGGTAGTTATGAATTTGATTGTAACAATATTGAATTGTTTGAAGGAAGGATGGAAACATTTTACTGGAACAAAGAGTGCAGGCACCAGTGGGTGGCCAATTTAGCAGCTACATTTGTCATCATGGAGGAAACATGATCTGTGCTTTATGCATGTTAAGATTTTCTGGCCGGGCGCGGTGGCTCAAGCCTGTAATCCCAGCACTTTGGGAGGCCGAGACGGGCGGATCACGAGGTCAGGAGATCGAGACCATCCTGGCTAACACTGTGAAACCCCGTCTCTACTGAAAATACAAAAACTAGCCGGGCGAGGTGGCGGGCACCTGTAGTCCCAGCTACTCGGGAGGCTGAGGCAGGAGAATGTCATAAACCCGGGAGGCGGAGCTTGCAGTGAGCTGAGATCCGGCCACTGCACTCCAGTCCGGGCGACAGAGCGAGACTCCGCCTCAAAAAAAAAAAAAAAAAAAAAAGATTTTCTTGGCCTCCCTTTTCCACCTGTAAGTACGACTCCTATTCTGTCTTTATTTTATTTTATTTTATTTTATTTTATTTTATTTTAAGACGGAGTTTCATTCTTGTTGTCCAGGCTGGAGTGCGATGGCACGATCTTGGCTCACTGCAACCTCCGTCTCCCAGGTTCAAGCAGTTATCCTGCCTCAGCCTCCTGAGTAGCTGGGATTACAGGTGCCCACCACCACACCTGGCTAATTTTTTGTGTTTTTAGTAGAGATGTTGGCCAGACTGGTCTCAAACTCCTGACCTCAGATGATCCACCCACCTTGGCCTCCCAAAATGCTGGGATTACAGGCATGAGCCACCACTCCTGGCCCTATTGTAGCTTTTTAAACACATGTCCTGTTCAACACACATGCCACATTGTGTGATCTACGTCTAACATGCCTCCATTGTGGTCTCCACTGACCGTGTCCTTTGCATTTCATCCATCTCATTTAATTTAATGAAGAGGAAACAGAAGATAATCATCCACACTCTAGCAACTCCCTGCGTGCCTATGCAGCTCCTAAGAGTGGTGGTACATGCCTGTAATCCCAGCTACTCAGGAGGCTGAGGCAGGAGAATCGCTTGAAACCAGGAGGCGGAGGTTGCATTGAGCTGAGATTGTGCCATTGCACTCCAGCCTGGGCTACAAAAGCGAGACTCCATCTCAAAAAAACAAACAAACAAACAAAAAAAAAGCTCGTATCAAGTAAAAGAAATAAGCAGAAGACTAGAAATAAAAGACAAATACCAATGAGGTCAGAAGCACAATAAATCAGGACCAGAGGGGAAACAAATAGAAAGGAAAAGTGCCAAGTCTTGGGGTGTATATACTATACAACCCAACATTTATGATTAGTTGATTTTCAATAGAGGGCCCAAGACAATTCAATGAGGAATCAATAGTCTTTTCAACAACTGGTGCTGGAATAACTGGGTATTCACATTCAAAAGAATGAACATGACCAGGTGCAGTGGCTCACACCTGTGATCCCAACACTATGTTAGGCCGAGGCAGGAGGATTGCTTGAGCCCAGGAGTTTGAGACCAGCCTAGCCAATATGGTGAAACCCCCATCTCTACTAAAAATAAAAATGTAGCTGGGCATGGTGGCGAGTACCTGTAATCCCAGCTACTCAGGAGGCTGAGGCAGGAAAATCGCTTGAACCCAGAAGCAGAGGTTGCAGTGAGCTGAGATTGCCTCCCATTGCACTCTAGCCTAGGCAACGAGAGTGAAATTCCGTCTCAGAAAAAAAAAATAGCCAGGCATGGTGGCCTAAGCCTGTCATCGCAGCTACTCTGGAGGTTGAGGTGGGAAAATCAGTTGAAGCCAGGAGGTCGAGGCTACAGTGAGCCATGATCTGCACTCCAGCCTGGGCAACAGAATGAGACCCTGTCTCAAAAAAAAAAAAAAAAAAAAAAAAAAGAACATGGAGACCAATATCACATCATACACAAAAATTAACTCGTGATAAAAACAAACCAGGATATAAAGGAACTTTGTCAACCTGATAAAGGGGCATTTATGAAAACCCCACAGTTAGCATTATATTCAGTGCTGAAATACTGAAAGTCTTACCCCTATGATTAGTTACAAGGATGCTTATTTTCACCACTTCAACGGTGTACTGGAAGTTCTAGCCAGAGAAATTAGGAAATAAAAAATAAAATGCATCCAACTGGAGAGGAAGAATTAAAACTATCTCTATTCAAAGATGATATGATCTTATATAGAGAAATCCTGAAGAATCTACTACTAGAGTAATAAATGAATTCAGCCAATTTTCAAAAATCAGTTGTGTCTCTGTAGACTAGCAATGAACATTCTGAACAGGAAATTAAGAAAACAATTCTACTTAGAATAGCATCCAAAATAAGATACCTAGGAATAAATTTAACCAAAGAAGTAGAAGACTTTTACACTGAAAACTATGAAATAATGCTGAAAGATAAAAAAAAACTTATCGAAAACCATGCCATTCTCATGGAGTGGAAGGCTTAATATTGTTAAGATGGCAATATTCCCCAAATTGATACAGATTCAATGCAATCTCTAATAAAATTCGAGGCCGGGTATGGTGGCTGACACCTATAATCCCGGCACTTTGGGAGGCCGAAGTGGGCGGATCACGAGGTCAAGAGATCAAGACCATCCTGGCCAACAAGGTGAAACCCTGTCTCTACTGAAAATACAAAAATTAGCTGGGCATGGTGGCGCACGCCGGTCGTCCCAGCTACTTGGGAGGCTGAGGCAGAAGAATCACTTGAACCTGGCAGGCGGAGGTTGCAGTGAGCCGCGATCATACCACTGCGCTCCAGCCTGGTGACAGAGCAAGACTCCATCTCAAAAAAAAAAAATTCCAGAGGCCCTTTATTTTTTCCAGCAATACACAAGTCAATCCTAAAATTCTTACGGAATTGCGAGGGTCCTCAAAAACCAAAACAATATTTTAAAAGAAGAACAAAATTGGAAGACTCACATTTTCTGATTTTAAACTTACTACAAAGCTACAGGGATCAAAACATAATTTTTTTTTTTCCTTTTGAGATGGAGTCTCGTCACCCAGGCTGGAGTGCAGTGGCATGATCTCTGCTCACTGCAACCTCTGCCTCCTGGGTTCAAGCGATTCTTGTGCCTCAGCTTCCCAAGTTGCTGGGATTGTAAGTGTGTGCCACCATGCCTGGCTAATTTTTGGTTGTTTTTTTTTTTTTGAGACGGAGTCTTGCTCTGTCGCCCGAGCTGGAGTGCAGTGACCGGATCTCAGCTCACTAAAAGCTCCGCCTCCCGCGTTTACGCCATTCTCCTGCCTCAGCCTCCGGAGTAGCTGGGACTACAGGCGCCCGCCACCTCGCCGGGCTAGTGTTTTGTATTTTTTAGTAGAGACGGGGTGTCACAGTGTTACCCGGGATGGTCTCGATCTCCTGATCTCGTGATCCGCCCATCTCGGCGTCCCAAAGTGCTGGAATTACAGGCTTGAGCCACCGCGCCCGGCCTAATTTTTGTATTTTTAATAGAGACAGGGTTTCGCCATGTTAGCCAGGCTAGTCTTGAACCACTGCCTCGGCCTCCCAAAGTGCTAGGATTACAGGCACGAGCTACCGCGCCTGTCCAAAACAGAATGATTTTGACATAAGGACAGACATGTGGACCAATGGAATAGAATTAAGAGTCCAGAAGTAAACCTATACATCTATGACCAATTGATTTTTGATTTTCTTTTCTTCTCTCTCTTCACTCAGGCTAAAGTGTAGTGGCACGGTAATAGCTCACTGCAGCCTCTACTTCCTAGGCTCAAGCAATCCTCCCACCTTAGCTTCCTCAGTAGCTAGGACCATGAGCGCATGCCACCATGCCTGACTGATTTTTTATTTTTTATCTTTTTCTTTTTTCTATCTATCTATTTATTTATTTATTTATTTATTTATTTATTTATTTATTTATTTATTTAGAGACGGAGTTTTCCTTTCTTGCCCAGGCTGGAGTGAAGTGGCTCGATCTTTGCTCACTGCAACCTCCGCCCCCCTGGTTCAAGCAATTCACCTGCCTCAGTCTCCTTAGTAGCTGGGATTACAGGCCTCTGCCACCACACCTGGCCAATTTTTGTATTTTTAGTAGAGATGGGGTTTCACCATGTTGGCCAGGCTGGTCCCAAACTCTTGACCTCAGGTGATCCACCCACCTCAACTTCCCAAAGTCTTAGGATTACAGGCGTGAGCCACTGCACCCAGCCTTTTTTATCTTTTTCTAGAGATAGGGTCTCTCTATGTTACCCAGGCTGGTCTCAAACTCCTCAGCTCAAGCACTCCTCCCACCTTGAGCTCCCAAAGTGCTAGGATTACAATTATGAGTCAGAATACAGGCATGTGCCACACCTGGCACAACTGACTTTTGACAAGGGTGCCATGACCATTCTATGAGGGTAAGAGTAGTCTCTTCAAAGGTCAGGCGCGGTGGCTCAAGCCTGTAATCCCAGCACTTTGGGAGGCCGAGACAGGTGGATCACGAGGTCAGGAGATTGAGACCATCCTGGCTAACACGGTGAAACCCCGTCTCTACTAAAAAATTTAAAAAAACTAGCCGGAGAGGTGGCGGGCACCTGTAGTCCCAGCTACACGGGAGGCTGAGGCAGGAGAATGATGTAAACCCGGAAGGCGGAGCTTGCCGTGAGCTGAGATCCGGCCACTGCACTCAAGCCTGGATGACAGAGCGAGACCCCGTCTCAAAAAAAAAACAAAAACAAAAAAAAGAGTAGTCTTTTCAAAAACTGGTGCTGGGAAACGTGGATAACCATTCATTAAAAAATGAAGTTGGGCCGGGCGCGATGGCTCACACCTATAATCCCAGCACTTTTGGAGGTTGAGGCAGGTGGATCACCTGAGGTCCAGGAGTTTGAGACCAGCCTGGCCAACATGAAGAAACCCCGTCTCTACTAAAAATACAAAAAAATTTAGCCAAGCATGGTGGTGGGCACCTGTAATCCCACCTACTTGGGAAGCTGAGGCACGATAATCGCTTGAACCCAGGAGGCGGGGGTTGCAGTGAGCTGAGATCGTGCCACTGCACTCCAGCCTGGGCGACAGTGTGAGATTCCGTCTCTAAAGAGAAACAAAGAATGAAGTTGAACTTTTACTTCACTCCATGTAGCTCAAGGTAAAGAAACGGGTAAACTTCATGACCTTATATTTGGCCATAAATTCTTAGATTTAACATTGAAAACAGGAGCAATAAAAGAAAAAAAATACATAAATTGGACTTCATCAAAATTTAAAACTTTTGTGCATCAAAGGACATCATTAAGAAAGTGAAAAGATGGCTGGGCACAGTGGCTCACGCCTGTAATCCCAGCACTTTGGGAGGCTGAGGCGGGCAGATCATGAGGTCAGGAGATCGAGACCATCCTGGCTAACATGGTGAAACCCCATCTCTACTAAAAATACAAAAAAAAATTAGCTGAGCATGGTGGCGAGTGCCTGTAGTCCCAGCTACTAGGGAGGCTGAGGCAGGAGAATGACATGAACCCGGGAGGCAGAGCTTGCAGTGAACCGAAATTGCTGAGGTGGGAGGATCACTTGAGCCCGGGATGTGGAGGCTGCAGTGAGTTGTGATTGCACCACTGTACCCCAGCCTGGGTAACACAGACCCTGTCTCACATACATACATACATACATACATACATACATACATACATACAAAAATAAAAATGGACAAATTAGCCAGGCACAGTGGTGCACACCTTATAGTTCTAGCTACTTGAGAGGTTGAGGCAGGAGGATTGCTTGAGCCCAGGAATTTGAATCCAGCTTGGGCAACATAGTGAGACCCCCATCTCTAAAAAAAATAAAATAAAAACAAAAATTTTTTTTAAAAGGGCAGATGACTTGAATAGACATTTCGCCAAAGATTTAAAAATGCCCCCCACTCCAAGAAAAGAAAGAAGAAAGGTATTCACCACCATTGGTCATGAAAGAAATGCAAAACAAGGTCGGGTGCAGTGGTTCACACCTGTAATCCCAGCACTCTGGGTGGCTGAGACGGGCAGATAATCTGAGGTCAGGAGTTCGAGACCAGCCTGACTAACATGGTGAAACCCCATCTCTACTAAAAATACAAAAATTAGCCAGGTGTGGTAGTGGGCACCTGTAATCCCAGCTACTCAGGAGGCTGAGGCAGGAGAATCACTTGAACCTAGGAAGCAGAGGTTTTAGTGAGCCGAGATTGCACCATTGCACTCCAGCCTGGGCGACAGAGCAAGACTCTGTCTCAAAAAAAAAGCAAAGGTTGTTCAATGGGATTAAAAAGGAAAACCCAAGCCATACTATGGAGGAAACCCATCATAATACATATATCTGACAAAGTCCTGGTTGCCAGAATATAGAAAAACTCCTAAAATTAAATAACAAAAAGCCAAACAAATCAATAAAAACTGGGATAAAGACGTGAATCAACCCTTTAATTAATTTATTTATTTTGAGACCGAGTTTTGCTCTTCTTGCCCAAGCTGGAGTACAATGGCACGATCTTGGCTCAGTGCAACCTGCACCTCCTGGGTTCAAGTGATTCTCCTGCCTCAGCCTCCCAAGTAGCTGGGATTACAGGTGTGCACCACCATGCCCAACTAATTTTTTGTATTTTTAGTAGAAATGGGGTTTCACCATGTTAGCCAGGCTGGTCTCAAACTCCTGACCTCAGGTGATCCACCCACCTTGGCTTCCCAAAGTGCCGAGATTACAGGTGTGAACCATCGCTCCCAGCCGAATCAACCCTTTTAAAAAGAAGGTACACAAATAAATGATTAGTCATCATAGAAATACAAACTAAAACCAGAATAAGATACCACTTGAAGCCGGGCGTGGTGGCTCACGCCTGTAATCCTAACACTGTGGGAGGCCAACATGGGTGGATTATGAGGTCGGGAGTTCAAGACCAACCTGGCCAAAATGGTGAAACCCTGTCTCTACTAAAAATACAAAAATTAGCCAGGCGTGGTGGCAAGCACCTGTAATCCCAGCTACTCACGAGGCTGAGGCAGAGAATTGCTTGAACTCGGGAGGTGGAGGTTGTAGTGAGCCGAGATCACGCCACTGCACTCCAGCTTGGGTGACAGAGCGTGACTCTGTCAAAAAAAAAAAAAAAAAAAAAAGGACTCACTGTCCTTTTCTCCATTGAATAGTCTTGACTCTTCCAGGAAATCAATTGATTATACATGTAAGGGTTTATTTCTGGGCTGTATGTTATATTCCATTGATTTTTAAATCTAGAGTTTGAAAGATTGGTGTTAATTTGTCTTTTTTTTTGAAACTGAATCTTGCTCTGTCACCCAGGATGGAGTGCAGTGGTGTGATCTCAGCTCACTGCAACCTCTGCCTCCCAGGCTCACGTCATTCTCCTGCCTCAGCCTCCCGAGTAGCTGGGACTACAGGCGCCTGCCACCATGCCCGACTAATTTTTTGTATATTTAGTGGAGACGGGATTTTACCGTGTTAGACAGGATGATCTTCATCTCCTGACCTCGTGATCTGGCCACCTCGGCCTCCCAAAGTGCTGGGATTACAGGCATGAGCCACTGCACCTGGCCAAGTCTGACTCTTGCTCTTGTTGCCCAGGCTGGAGTGCAATGGTGCAATCTCAGTTCACTACAACCTCTGCCTCCTGGGTTCAAGCAATTATCCTGCCTCAGCCTCCCTAGTAGCTGGGATTACAGACATGTGCCACCATGCCCGGCTAATTTTTCTATTTTTAGTAGAGGTGGGGTTTCATCATGTTGGCCAGGCTGGCCTTGAACTCCTGACCTCATGATCCACCCACCTCGGCCTTCCAAAGTGGTTAATTTGTCTTTAAATGTTTGGTGGAATTCACCAGTGATGCCTTCTGGTCCTGGGCTTTCTTCGTTGGAAAAGAGCGTGAGGGACCTGTGGGACACTATTAGGCATACCAAACAACATGTCATAGGAGTCCCAAAGGAGAAGAGAAAGAGAAAAGAGGCAGGAAAAAAAATTGGAAGAAATAATGGCTGAAAACTCTGCAAATTTGGTCAAAGATACGAATTTACAAACCCCCAAAGCTCAAGGAACTCTAGGCAAGATAACTCAGAAATCTACAACAAGAAATATTATAGTTAAATTGTCAAAATCCAAAGACAAAGAGAGTTTTAAAAGCAGCAGGAGGCCAGGTGCAGTGGCTCACGGCTGTAATCCCAGGTAACTAAAGCCAGTAATCCCAGCATTTTGGGAGGCCGAGGTGGGCAGATCACCAGATCAAGAGATCGAGACCATCCTGGCCAACGTGGTGAAACTCCATCTCTAATAAAAATATAAAAATTAGCTGGGTGTGTACATGCCTGTAATTCCAGCTACTTGGGAGGCTGAGGCAAGAGAATCACTTGAACCCAGGAGGCAGAGGTTGCAGTGAGCCGAGATCGTGCCACCGCATTCCAGCCTGGCAACAGAGTGAGACTCTGTCTCAAAAATTAAAAAAAAAGAAACTTTTCACATGCAAGAGATCCTCAGTAAAATTAACAGCTGATTTCCCTACAGAAACCATGGGGTTCAGAAGACAGTGGTATGACATATTTTAAACTTTTAAAGGAAAAACATCCTGCAATCAAGAACTCTATATCCGGCAAAACTATCTAGAAATTAAGATATTTCTAGATAAAAGCTGAGAGAGTTCATTACCGGTAGTCCTGCCCTACAATAAATGCTAAAGGGAGTCCTTCAGGCTGAAATGAAAAGACACTAGATGTAACTCTAAGCCATTAGAAGAAATAAAGGCCACTGTTAAAGGTAACTAAAGGCAGTATTATTGTACTTTTCGTCCATAACATTTCCTTTTTTTTTCTATATGATTTAAAAGGCAAGTGCATATGTGTTAATGTGGATGTGTATGTTAATGGACACACAGTGTATAAAGACACAATCTGTCACAATAACAATATAAAGGGAGGGGGCAGAGATGTATATGAGCAGAGTGTGTTGAAACTAAGTTGGTATTATTCAAATTTAGTTGTTACAAGTTTAAGATTTTAATTACTATACAGTTGCCTTTTAAACTTTGTATGTCAGTTTCCTCTTGCTGCTGTAACAATCGGTTACATACTTAGTGGCTTAAAACAACACACATCTACTGTCTTATAGCCAAGATCTGAAATGCATTTTGCTGGGCTAAAATCAAGGTGTCTTCACCTTGCTGGGCTGTGTTCTTTCTGGAGACAGTAGAGGAGAATGAATTCTTTCCCTTTTTCAGCTTTTAGAAGACACCTGCATTCCTTGGCTCGTGACCCCTTCCTCCATCTTCAAGGCCAGCAGCAGATCACTTTCGAATCTCTTTCTCTCTCTCTCTTACATGTGCTTCTATCATATCTCTATTTCTCACTCCTGCCTTCTTCTTCTAAGGACTCTTGTGACTGCATTGAGCCCATCCAGATAATCTGGACTAATCTCCCCATCTCAGAATTCTTGACTTAATCACATCTGCAGAGCCCATTTTCTTTTTCTTTTTCTTTCTTTTTTTTTTTTTTTTTTTGAGACGAAGTCTCACTCTGTCACCCAGGCTGCAACGCAATGGTGCAATCTCAGCTCACTGCATCCTCTGCCTCCCAGGCTCAAGCGATTCTCCTATCTCAGCCTCCTCAGTAGCTGGGATTACAGATGTGCACCACCACGCCTGGCTAATTTTTTTTATTTTTTTTATTTTTTTTATTTTTAGTAGAAACAGAGTTTCACCATGTTGGCCAGGCTGGTCTCAAACTCCTGATCTCAGGCGATCCACCTGCCTCAGCCTCCCAAAGTGCTGGGATTACAGATGTGAGCCACTGTGCCTGGCTTTTTTTTTCTTTCTTTCTTTCTTTTTTTTTTTTTTTTTTGAGACAGCCTCTCACCTCTCACTCTGTTGCCCAGGCCAGAGTGCAGTGACAGGATCTCAGCTCATTGCAATCCCTGCCTCCCAGGCTCAAGTGATCATCTTGCCTCAGTCTCCCAAGTAGCTGGGACCACAGGCACAGGCCAATGCCTGACTAATTTTTGTATTTTTTTTTTTTTTTTTAAAGATGGGGTTTTACCATGTTGCCCAGGCTGGTCTCAAACTTCTGAGTTCAAATGATCCTCCTGCCTTCGTCTTTCAAAGTGCTGAGTGAGATTATAGGTATAAGCCACCGCACCCAGCCTGTAAAAAGTTTTTAAGTGTATATTCTAGATCCTAGGCCCTTATTAGTTATATGACTTGCAAATATTTTCTCCTACTCTGTGAATTGTCTTTTCCCTTTATTGATAGTGTTTTTTGATACACAAAAGTTTTAAATTTTGATGAAATCTAATTTATCTTTTTTTCATTTGTTACTTATGCTTTTGCTATGATATTTTTAAAATTATTGTCTAGGATTTACACCTATATTTCTTTCTAATATAGCTTTTAGATCTTTGGTCCATTATGAGTAAATTTTTGTATATGGTGTGAGGTATAGGTCTACATTTATTCTTTTTCATATAGATATTAAGTTGTGTCAGCACTATTTGTTGAAAAGACTATTCTTTCTGCATTGAATGGTCATGGCACCCTTGTAAAAAATCTATTTACCATAGATATATGGGATTGTTTCTAGACTCCCAATTCTATTCCATTGTTCCATATGTCTGTTGTTATGCCAGTACCACAATGTCTTGATGACTGTAGCTTTCTTTTTTTTTTTTTTTTTTTTTTTTGAGACAGAGTCTGGCTCTGTCGCCCAGGCTGGAGTGCAGTGGCTGGATCTCAGCTCACTGCAAGCTCCGCCTCCCGGGTTTACGCCATTCTCCTGACTCAGCCTCCTGAGTAGCTGGGACTACAGGCGCCCGCCACCTCGCCCGGCTAGTTTTTTGTATTTTTTAGTAGAGACGGGGTTTCACCGTGTTAGCCAGGATGGTCTCGATCTCCTGACCTCGTGATCCCCCCGTCTCAGCCTCCCAAAGTGCTGGGATTACAGGCTTGAGCCACCGCGCCCGGCGATGACTGTAGCTTTCTAGGAAGTTTTGAAATTAGGAAATATGAGTCCTCCAACTCTGTTCTTCTTTTTAAGATTGTTTTGGCTATTCTGAATCCTTTGCATTTCTATATGAATTTTTAGGATCAGCTTGCCTATTTTTGCAAAAAAAAAAAAAAAGTATTAGAATTTTAATAGGGATTGCATTGAATCTCTAGATTGCTTTGTGTTTATTTTTATTTTTTTGAGATAGAGTCTTGCTCTGTTGCCTAGGCTGGAGCACAAAGGCTCAATCTCAGCTCACTGCAACCTCAGCCTCCTCGGTTCAAGCGATTTTCTTGCCTCAGCCTCCCGAGTAGCTGGGATTACAGGTGCGTGCCACCATGCCCAGTTAATTTTTTTGTATTTTTAGTAGAGATGGGGTTTCACCATCTTGGCCAGGCTGATCTTGAACTCCTGACCTCAGGTGATCCACCCACTTCGGCCTCCCAAAGTGCTGGGATTACAGGCATGAGCCACTGCACCCGTCCTCTAGATTGCTTTGGATAGTAATGTCATATTAACAAAATTAAGTGTTCCAATCTATGAACACAAAAAGTATTTCCATTTATTTAAGTCGTCTTTAATTCCTTTCAGCCATGTTTTACAGTTTTCAGTGTATTTGCCTTTCTTACACTTCCTTGGTTAAATTTATTGCTAAATGTTTTGTCTTTTGTGATACTAATGTAAATGGTATTTATTTTTATTATTTCATTTTTGGGTTGTTCATTACTAGTGTAAAGAAATACAACTCCCATTTGTATATTTATCTTATATCCTGACATTTTCCTAGGCTCATTTATTAGCTTTAATAGCTTTTTGTGGATTCTTTAATGTTTTCTATATATAAGTTTATGTGATCTGCCAAGAGGCAATAGCTTTACATCTTTCTTTCAGTCTGGATGGCTTTTTTTCTTCTGGCTAATTTCCCTGGCTACAACTTCCAGTAAAATATTGAATAAAGTGACAAGAGCAGACACCTTGTCTTGTTCCTGATTTTTTGCGGGGGAAGCTTTCAGTTTCACCATTAGGTGGGATGCTATCTGTGTTTTTTTTCATAGGTGTCTTTTATCATGCTGAGAAAGTTCCTTTCCATTCCTAGTTCGCTGAGTGTTTTTATCATGAAAGTGTGTTGTATTTTGTCAAATGCTTTTCTGTGTCTACTGAGATTTTCATGTGATTTTGGCCCTTCTTTCTGTTAATATGCTATATTACTGCAGTGCAATTTGACTCTAACAATGGGCTGGGTGTGGTGGCTCACGCCTGTAATCCCAGCTGCTCAGGAGGCTGAGGCAGGAGAATCGCTTGAACCCAGGAGACGGAGGTTGCAGTGAGCCGAGATCGTGCCATTGCCCTCCAGCCTGGCAACAGAGAGAGACTCCGTCTAAAAAAAAAAAAAAAAAATTGGGAAATGGGGGTGGGGGGAGATGTGGAAACTCTCTGAACTTTCTGCTCCTGGAAATAGATGCCCCAGCCCCAGTCAAGCCATCAAGGGACTGCAGCCCTGTCTAATAGTTTAACCGCAGCCTCATGAGAAATCTTTTTTTTTAAATTTTTTTTTTTTTGAGAAAGAGTTTTGCTCTTGTTGCCCAGGCTGGAGTGCAATGGCGCGATCTCAACTCACCGCAACCTCCACCTCCCGGGTTCAAGCGATTCTCCTGCCTCAGCCTCCCAAGTAGCTGGGATTACAGGCATGTGCCACCATGCCTGGCTTATTTTGTAATTTTATTAGAGACAGGGTTTCTTCATGTGGGTCAGGCTGGTCTCGAACTCCTGAACTCAGGTGGTCCGCCTGCCTTAGCCTCCCCAAGTGCTGAGACTACAGGCGTGAGCCACCGCGCCTGGCCGAGAAATCTTAATATAGAACCATGTAGCTAAGCCACTCTCGAATTCCTGACCCCCAGAAACTGTGTGAGATAATAAATGTTTACTGTTGTTTTAAGCTACTAACTTTTGGGATAATCTGTGTCACAGTATTAGATAACAAATACACCATCTTTTACAGAGTCATACTGAAGGAAAAAAGTCAATTTCCTGGGTTATTTTGCTGTGACAAATTCTTAGTAGAATGACGGCCCAAAGCCTGTGACTAGAAATAGTTTCCTGGCACACTGACACTTTGCTGCCAACCAAACACATCTTTTTGCCTAGAGCAGGGGTCAGCAGACTTTTGCTTAAAGGGCTACACAGCTGGGCACGGTGGCTCACGCCTGTAATCCCAGCACTTTGGGAGACTGAGGCAGATGGATCACGAGGTCAAGAGATCGAGACCATCCTGGCCAACATGGTGAAACCCTGTCTCTACTAAAAATAGAAAAATTAGCTGGGTGTGGCGGCCCATGCCTGTAATCCTAGCTACTTGGGAGGCTGAGGTAGGAGAATTGCTTGAACCTGGAAGGTGAAAGTTGCAGTGAGCCAAGATCACGCCACTGCATTCCAACTTGGCAACAGAGTGAGACTACATCTAAAAAAGGATCACATAGTAAGTATTTTATGCTATGTAGGCTTAGCAGCATAATCAGGGATATATGTAAGTAATTATATAACTAGTTCTAGGCCAGATACAGTGGCCCATGCCTGTAGTCCCACCTACTTGGGAGACTGAGGCAAGAGGATCCCTTGAGCCCATGAATTCGAGGTGGCCGTGAGCCATGATCACCACTGAAATCCAGCCTGGGCAATAAAGTGAGAGCCAGGCTCTTTTTAAGTGTGTGTGTGTAAAATTAGCCAGGCATGGTGGCGGGCGCCTGTAGTCCCAGCTACTCGGGAGGCTGAGGCAGGAGAATGGCGTGAACCCGGGAGGCGGAGCTTATAGAGAGCCGAGATCGCGCCACTGACTCCAGCCTGGGCGACGAGCAAGACTCCGTCTCAAAAAAGAAAAAAAAAAATGTGTGCGTATGCATACACATATATACTATGTACTATTTATACATATATATGATTATATATACTTACATATATACACTATAAATGTATATATACAAGCTATATATACATGTGTATATATACATATGTAGTATGTGTATATTTAGTATGTGTATGTATATATGCACATAATATATATATTTTACATACACATATTACGTTTTATTATATAGTACATATATACACATATATAGTGTGTGTATATATACACAGTATATATATACTTTACATACACCTATTTGTGTGTGTGTATATATATACTTTAAATATATTTGTGTATGTACATACCTATACACACGTATTGGTTAGTTAACTCAATACTTGGGACTTACTTAAGACTCTGCAGCCAGGCGTGGTGGCTCACACCTGTAATCCCAGCACTTTGGGATGCCAAGGCGGGTGAATCCCGAGGTCAGGAGCTCGAGACCATCCTGGCTAACATTGTGAAACCCCGTTTCTAATAAAAAAACAGGAAAAAAAATTAGCCGGGCGTGATGGCTGGCACCTGTAGTCCCAGCTACTCAGGAGGCTGAGGCAGGAGAATGGCGTGAACCTGGGAGGCAAAGCTTGCAGTGAGCCAAGATCACAACACTGCACTCCCAGCCTGGGCGACAGAGCGAGACTCCGTCCCAAAAAAAAAAGAAAGAAAAAGACTTTGCTAGCCAGTTTATAGCCAGTATATACTATATACTGTATACATAGTATATATAGTATATACTGGCTGTATATATGTATATATATATACATGCACACACACATACACACACGTATTTATTTGTATATGTGAGTTTCAATGTTTAGGGTTATGTTAGATGGTTGTATAATTACATAATATCCTTGATTATGCTGCTAAGCCTACATGGTGTAAATATAATGTATATATTGCTCAGAATCAACCATAGTTCATTGCGAACTCAGAATCCCTTGGGCTGGATATGGCACTCTGGCCATTGTTTAGCAGTTCCTGGCCTAGAGTCTCAGCAGAGCTCTGCTTTATAATTTTCAGTTTTGCTCATGAAATAGTAATTAAATGATATATCATTTTGTTTTAATTTGCATGTAGAATCTTTTAGGGAAAATGACAAAATCTGTTCATACTAGTGTTGCCTCAGTTATTTGGAAAAGCCATTGGTTAGTTAACTCAATACTTAGGACTTATTAAGACCTTGCTAGCCTGTTTATAGTCAGTATATACTTGCCACCCACTATATATAATCTAGATGCAGCTTTTTTTCTTCATTATTCTTATCCCAACTTATTCTTTTTCAAATATCATATTACTTTCATTCTTTAAATCCAAGCAAAATGAACTGTGCCATGATTTTGAGAATTTGTTTTTGCTTTTGGTTTGGTTTAGGGGTTGTATGTTGGCAGATCCAGTACAGCTGTCCCAAACATCAAACGTCCCTCTATGCATCCCCAGCCGCACTTAACAGAATTCCTGTTGACAGAAGTAAACATCTTCATTCAAGGATCTTCTCAATACAGACTGGGCTGCCAATCAGACCAAACACTGGGGTAAGTAACATATTCCAAATGTATGTAAGAAAGCACATATTGGTTTAATTCTTAGAAATATGCTGTCATTCTGTCAAGAAGTTACATCAGCCTTTTACAGGGGCTTAAGAAAAAATGTGCATATTTTAGGCGTAAAAGATTGACTGTGCCAAGTTTCGGCACTATCACAGTCTCTGCTGTAGTTCAAAGGCCTTTAAAGGGTGATGGTCTATACAAGATTAACCCAGTGTAAGAAGGAATCATAAAAGATTATAGTAGAGGTCTTGGCCATTCTTCTGAACAGGAAGAAGATAGAATAAAAGTACTAAATCTGCTAGCCAAAAAGCATGTATCTTTCACTATAAAACAGATCATGTATTGTATCACTTGGAATTTAAAATTTGTTTAAATATATCCTTATGAAATATATGGACAACCTGTAATGTTCTTTTAATGTTGAAAAAAGGATATTGGACTGGGCATGGTGGCTCACACCTGTAATCCCAGCACTTTGGGAAGCTGAGGTGAGCGGATAACCTGAGGTCAGGAACTCCAGACCAGCCTGGCCAACGTGGTGATACACTGTCTCTAGTAAAAAAAAAAATAGATAGATAGATAGATAGATCTCAAAATTAGCTGGGCATGGTGGTGGGTGCATATAATCCTAGCTATACTTGGGAGGCTAAGGCAGGAGAATTGCTTGAACCCTGGAGGTGGAGGTTGCAGTGACAGTGAGCCAAGGCTCCAGCCTGGGCAACAAGAACGAGACTCTATCTCAAAAAAAAAAGAGGCCGGGCGCGGTGGCTCAAGCCTGTAATCCCAGCACTTTGGGAGGCCGAGACAGGCGGATCACGAGGTCAGGAGATCTAGACCATCCTGGCTAAAACGGTGAAACCCCGTCTCTACTAAAAAATAC
>NC_045450.1:590734-592048 GCF_002776525.5 Piliocolobus tephrosceles | reverse complement strand
AAAAAAAAAGAAAAAGATATTGGTGTGTGGCTGGGCACAGTGGCTCATGCCTGTAATCCCAGCACTTTGGGAGGCTGAGGCGGGCAGATAACCTGAGGTCGAGTTCGAGACCAGCCTGACCAACATGGAGAAACCCTGTCTCTACTAAAAATACAAAATTAGTTGGGCGTGGTGGCGCATGCCTGTAATCCCAGCTACTTGGGAAGCTGAGGCAGGGGAATTGCTTGAATCCAGGAGGCAGAGGTTGCGGTGAGCCAAGATCATGCCATTGCACTCCAGTCTGGGCAATGAGAGCAAAACTCCATCTCAAAAAAAAAAAAAAAAAGAATATTGAGGTGCATTTTATGAAGTGTTCTTGATATAGCTATCCACAAGTATTAATGTAAAATAAGACTGACTTGTGGGTTAGTCAAGAGATTAACTTTATTGTTTCATAAGCTTGAATCACACAATTACTGGGAAGCTGTCATCCACTGAGCCTCCAAGTTGGGAAAGGTCTTGGGGTCAACGAAGTCAGCCACCTGTCTTATACAGGAAGCAAAACAAGACCCCATCTCGTCAAAAAATAAAAAATTAGCCAAGTGCGATGGTACACGCCTGGAGTCCCAGCTACCAGGGAGGCTGAGGCAGAAGGATCGCTTGAGCCCAGGAGGTCAAGGCTACAGCAAGCCAAGATCACACCACTGCCCTCCAGCTTGGTTGACAGAGTGAGACCCTGTCTCAGAAACAAACAAAAAAAGTCATAAGTTCAAAGAGTTTTGGCCAGGCGTGGTGGCTCGCACCTGTAATCCCAGCACTATGGGAGGCCAGATGGGTGGATCATGAGGTCAGGAGATCGAGACCATCCTGGCTAACACGGTGAAACCCCATCTCTACTAAAAATACAAAAAAAAAAAAAAAAAAATTAGCTGGGCGTGGTGGCGGGCACCTGAAGTCCCGGCTACTCGGGAGGCTGAGGCAGGAGAATGGTGTGAACCTGTGAGGAGGAGGTTGCAGTGAGCCAAGATTGCGCCATTGCACTCCAGCCTGGGCAACAGAGCAAGACTCCATCTTAAAAAAAAAAAGAGGCCGGGCGTGGTGGCTCAAGCCTGTAATCCCAGCACTTTGGGAGGCCGAGACAGGCGGATCACGAGGTCAGGAGATCGAGACCACCCTGGCTAATACGGTGGAACCCCGTCTCTAATAGAAAATACAAAAAACTAGCCGGGCGACGAGGCGGGCGCCTGTAGTCCCAGCTACTCGGGAGGCTGAGACAGGAGAATGGCGTGAACCCGGGAGGCGGAGCTTGCAGTGAGCTGAGATCCGGCCACTGCA
>NC_045450.1:554748-580734 GCF_002776525.5 Piliocolobus tephrosceles | reverse complement strand
ACCTCGTGATCCGCCCGTCTCGGCCTCCCAAAGTGCTGGGATTACAGAAGATATTTTTAAAAAGACCTTCAGGCTTTTTAAAGCGGTGGCTCAAGCCTTTAATCCCAGCACTTTGGGAAGCCGAGACGGGCGGATCACGAGGTCAGGAGATCGAGACCATCCTGGCTAATACGGTGAAACCCTGTCTCTATTAAAAAATACAAAAAAAAAAAAAAAACTAGCCAGGCGAGGTGGCGGTTGCCTGTAGTCCCAGCTACTCGGGAGGCTGTGGCAGGAGAATGGCATAAACCCGGGAGGCGGAGCTTGCAGTGAGCTGAGATCTGGCCACTGCACTCCAGCCTGGGCAACAGAGCGAGACTCCGTCTCAAAAAAAAAAAAAATAAATAAAATAAATAAATAAATAAATAAAAAAAAATAAAAAGACCTTCAGATAAATAAAAGCTGAGAGACTTTATCACCAGCAGATGTATGCAAAAGGAGATAATAAAGAGTAAGTTTCAGGCAGAAGGAAAATGATCCCAGATGGAAACTCAAAGATTCAGAAAGGGCTAGGTGTGGTGGCAGTGGCTCATACCTGTAATCCTATCACTTTGGGTAGCTAAAGCAAGTGGATCGCTTGAGGCCAGGAGTTCAAGACCAACCCAGGCAACATAGTGAGACCCCCATCTCTACAAAAAATAACAAATTAGCTGGGTGTAGTGGTGTGCTCCTGTAGTCCCAGCTACTCCAGAAGCTGAAGCAGGAGGATCGCTTGAGCTCAGGATTTGAGATTATGGCAAACCATGCTCATGCCACTGCACACTAGCTTGAGTGACAGAGCAAGACCCTATTAAAAATATATATATACAGAAAGAATGGCTGGGCGGGGAACCCAGGGGAAAAAAAAGGAGTAAAAAGTGATTTATTGATTTATTGATTTATTTGAGACGGGAGTCTCGCTCTGTCACCAGCCTGGAGCGCAGTGGCGTGATCTCGGCTCACCGCACCCTCCACCTCCCAAGTTCAAGCGATTCTCCTGCCTCAGCCTCCCAAGTAACTGGGACTACAGGCACGAGTCACCATGCCTGAGTTATTTCTGTATTTGTAGTAGAGATGGGGTTTCACTGTGTTGGCCAGGATGGTCTCGATCTCCTGACCTCGTGATCTGCGTGCCTTGGCCTCCCAAAGTGCTGGGATTACAGGCGTGAGCCACCGTGCCCGGCCAAATGTTTTGTTTTTTTTTTCAAGGGAGATATATGGCTGAGAGCGATGGGAGATGCGCCTGTAGTCCCAGCTACATGGGAGGCTGAGGGAGGATAATCGCTTGAACTCGGGAGGTGGAGGTTGCAGTGAGCTGAGATTGCACCACTGCACTCCAGCCTGGGCAACAGAGTGAGATTCCGTCTCAAAAAAAAAGAAAAGGGAAATGTGTCAGTTTTGACGGAAAACTATAATAATAATGTCTTATGAGGTTTAAAATACATGTAAAAGTAAAATACATGACAACAATGGCTTTAAGTCAGAAGAGGGTAAAAGAAGGTAAAGTATTTTAAGGTCCTTACCTTGTTCATGAATAAAGTAAACAGTTAATGATATCCATTGCTAAGTCAAGGATGCATATTTTAATCTCTAAAGGAACAACCGAAGTAATGGGAGAAAGGAGTATATATTTTTAAGCTAATAGAAGGGAAAAATAGGAACATGAAAAAAATTATGTGATAGAAGAATTGAGAGAGAAAAAGGAACATAGAACATATGGGCTAGCTAGCCCTGAATAAGATGATAGATTTAGGCCAGGCTTGGTGGCTCACACCTGTAATCCCAGTACTTTGGGAGGCCCAGGCGGGAGGATAGCTTGAACCTAGGAATCGGAGACCAGCCTGGGCAACATAGCCAAACTCCACCTCTACAATAAATTTAAAAATTAGCCAGGTGCAGTGGTGTGTGCCTGTAGTCCCAGCTACTTGGGAGCTGAGAGGATCACTTATGCCTAGGAGGTTGAAGCTGCAGTGAGCCATGATCACACCACTGCCTTCCAGCCTGGGCAAGAGAGTGAGACCTTATCTCAAAAAAAAAGTTATATATATATATAAAACTATATATATATAATATAATGTATTATATATAATATATAATATATATAAATATAAAAGTTATATATATAATTTAAAAGATTAAAATTATCAAAAAGGATACTCAAAAGGTTAAACATAGAATTACCATAGGACCCAGCAATTCCATTCCTAGGTATATAACCAAAAGAACTGAAAACCTACATCCACACAGAAACTTGCACAAGAATGTTCACAGAAGCATTACTCATAGTGGCTAAAAGTGGAAACAACCCAAACGTCCATCAACAGATGAATGGATAAACAACATGTGGTCTTGCTGTATAATATGGAATATTCCTCAGCCATAAAAAGGAATGAAGCACTGACATGCACCACAACATGGATGAACCAGAAAACCTTATGCTAAGTAAAAGAAGGCAGACACAGAAGACCATATGCTGTGTGATTCCATTAATATGAAATGTCCAGAATAGGCAAAGCCATGGAGACAGGAAGCTTATTAGTGGTAATCAGGTGCTGGAGGTGTTAAAGGGAATGGGGAGCGACTACTAATGGGTACAGGGTTTCTTTTGGGAACAATGAAGTGTTTCAAGTTGAGTGTGATGATGGATCTGAACATGCTAAGAACAAGAACTGTACACACTGGTGAATTATGTGGTACGTGCATCGTATCTTAATGAAGCTTTTATAAAAAGAAGAAGGAAAAGGGGGAAGCCCCACTCTGGGAACCAAAGCTGGGCCCTTAGTTGTGTAAGGTCTCTGTAAACATTCTTCCATGCTGACGGCCTTCTCCCTTACCTCTCTTTCACTAAGCAGACACTTCATGTGGTTTCCTTTCTTTCCTTCCCTCCCTCTCTCTCTTTTTCTTTCTCTCTCTCTCTTTTTCTTCCCCTTCCCCTCCCCCTTTCCCTTCCTCCTTTCTTAGAGTCTCCCTCTGTCACCCAGGCTGGAGTGCAGTGGCATGATCTCAGTTCACTGTAACCTGTGCCTCCTGGGTTCAAGCAATTCTCATGCCTTAGCCTTCGGAGTAGCTGGGATTACAGGTGTGTGCCATGTTGGCCAGGCTGGTCTCAAACTCCTGGCTTCAAGCGATCCACCCACCTAGCCTCCCAAAGTGCTGGGATTACAGGCGTGAGCCACGGTGCCCAGCCTCCATGTGGTTTTCTGTTTTGCACTCTGTAAAATCCTACCCATCCTCACAACCTTAGGCAGTGAAGCCCAGGGTTGTCCAGCTGTTTGAATAGGGAGGAGAAGAGGGGAGAAAATAGGAGGGAAAAACAGTGGTTATTTCTGGGAAATGGCATCCCACTCTTTTCAGCACCTGGGAGTAGACGAACATGGACACAAATGAGGGTGGTCAGCTGCAAGTTTAGAAAGGCAAAAACCTGAGGTCAGGAGTTTGAGACCAACCTGGCCAACATGGTGAAATCCCGTCTCTACTAAAAATACAAAAAAATAGGTGGGCGTGGTGGCATGCACCTGTAGCCCCGGCTACTCGAGGGGCTGACAGGAGAATCGCTTGAACCCAGGAGGCGGAGGTTGCAGTGAGCCGAGATTGCACCACTGCACTCCAGCCTGGGCAACAGAGTGAGACTCTGTCCCCCAAAAAATAGAAATAAAAGCAAAAACGTGGAAATGAGTCAAATGAATTTTTTAAACAGCTAAATGAAATCTAGAAGCCCTCCCTGGATGACTAAGTAGCAGGTAAAATAAGTGGGGGGTAGATCTGTATTTACTGACCTAGGAATATCTTTAAAACATAATGTTGAGTAAGAAAAGCATGTTGGCTGGCCACGGTTGCTCACGCCTGTAATCTCAACACTTGGGGAGGCTGAGGCAGGTAGATCATGAGGCCAGAAGTTCGAGACCAGCCTGACCAACATGGTGAAACCCCATCTCTACTAAAAATACAAAAATTAGCCGGGTGTGGTTGTGTGTGCCTGTTACCCCAGCTACTCAGGAGGCTGAGGCAGGAGAATTGCTTGAACCCGGGAGGCAGAGATTGCAGTGAGCTGAGATCACACCACCGCACTCCATCCTGGTTACAGAGTGAGACTCCATCTCAAAAAAAGAAAATAAGAAAGAAAAGCATGTTACACAATGGTAGATATGGGATGATACCATTTGGCAAAAACAGCACCCAGCCAGTCCTGAGCAAAGAGCACAGGCCCACGAATGTGCCTTTGCCAACACAGAAGTCTAGAGGGTGCACAGGTGCCTGGCCACAGCAGGCTGAGCCAATAGACTGCAGGAGTCTTTGCATGAATATTTTACAAAGAAAATCTATTTGCAGATTACATGTCTAATGGAAAATATTTCTAAAGGGGAAAAAAGCAAAGTAAGTGTCTTTTATTGATTGAATGCTTCAAAGGCACCAGGAAGTAGGGAGGCACTGTGTGCTGAGGTTTCATGCTGGGTGGGCTGGAGGAGGAGCCAAACAAGCACTCTACCCTGTCCACTACACCAGCAGCAAGGGCTGTCCCAGGCTCCCTTACGTTACTCTACTTCCACTCACAGCCCCTTAGTAGTGTGCCTGTGCATTCACGGGGCAGAGGCAGCAGCCTGGAGCAAGACCAGCAGTTGTCCAGGCCCTTGCCTCCTTGGAGGCTTGATAAATCTGGTGGGAAGAGGCTTTCTTCTGACGTGCCTCCCTCTCTGGGCTGTTTCTTAACTCAGATACGGCGGTAGATTGGTTACTGTCCTCAGTTTGATGCTCTGCTGAACTTCACGACAGGCCATGTGATGCTGGTCATGTATGCCCGGATCTGGGGCATCCCAGAGCACCACATCACTGCTTCTGTGGACCAGATTCTTGAGGATTTAGTCAGGTACATGTACGCCGACAAGCTGGTCAAGACCTACAGGGGAGATCTGGGGCTTCCTTCAGCCCCTCCACCTCCAGTTACAAGATAAGTTCCAGTTCTTCCCAGACCTGGAGAGCAGGGCAAAGCCCCCAGAGCTGGGCATGAGATCACTGCACAGGTGGTTGGGGCCGGCCTCCACCCCTGCAGAAAGAGGTGAGTGGCCTGGGCTGCCTCAAGGCACCACTTCCTGTTGGTCTTGGGCTTGAGCGGATTATGAAGCTGACCCAGGCCAAAGGCAGCTTACGTGGCTGAGGTCAGGTCGATGGCACCACAGGTGTTACTGTCCTGATAAGGTGAGGACGGACCTTTCTCCCTGCCACTTCATGAAGGGCTTTCTATTTTCAGTAAGTTTGCATTTTAAGCCCCGTCTTACCTCATACCACTGGGCCTGGGGTACCTGAACTGCAGATGTTTTGCTAAGGAGCATGGGGTATTTCTTAGGCTTCTGTTGTCAGTGATAGAAGCCTGACTCCAATCAAAGCAAGGCCACAGGCTGCGCAGGTCCAAGGACTCCCTTCGTGTTGTGTGCAGCTCCCCCTGGAGGCACACAGCGGTACTGCATACCCAGGATTGGGATGTAGAGGTGCCCACACGTCTGGCAAAATGAGCCCAGGGTCAGATGATGGTGTCCCTTGGGTCTTCTCTCTTTGTTGGCTTCTGTTTCAAGCAGGTTTTTATGTTTCCCTGCATCTTCTGAAGATCAAATGAGTTCACATTTGCAGTTTAGAACTGTGTGTTGCGCATAGTAAATGCAATATGTGTTTTTTTGTTTTTTGTTTTTTCTTTTTTTTTTGAGACGGAGTCTCGCTCTGTCGCCCAGGCTGGAGTACAGTGGCCGGATCTCAGCTCACTGCAAGCTCTGCCTCCCGGGTTCACGCCATTCTCCTGCCTCAGCCTCCCGAGTAGCTGGGACTACAGGTGCCCGCCACCTCGCCTGGCTAGTTTTTTGTTTTTTGTTTTTTTTTTTTAGTAGAGACGGGGTTTCACCGTGTTAGCCAGGATGGTCTCGATCTCCTGACCTTGTGATGCACCCGTCTCGGCCTCCCAGAGTGCTGGGATTACAGGGCCTGAGCCACAGCACCCGGCCGATTTTTTTGTTTTTTCTTTTGAGGCAAGGTTTTCACTCTTGTTGCCCAGGCTGAAGTGCAATGGCGCGATCTCAGCTCACTGAAACCTGCGCCTCGCGGGTTCAAGCGATTCTCCTGCCTCAGCCTCCCAAGTAGCTGGGATTACAGGTGCCTGCCACCACGGCCAGCTAATTTTTGTTATTTTTAATAGAGACGGGGTTTCACCATGTTGGCCAGGCTGGTCTCAAACTCCTGACCTCAGGTGATCCACCCACCTCAGCCTCCCAAAGTGCTGGGATTACAGACATGAGCCACCACGCCCAACCAGTATTTTTTTTTTTAGTTAGCTAAGATGGGCCAATGCCCGTCCTCTCAGATAGAGAAGTGCTTGCCCTCAACACTTTGAGACCCTCAAAAAAGACTCATCAACCATGTGCTCACCCTGGACTCATCCCTGCGTCCAGGGGAATGGGCTATTCCTTGAGTGGACAGCCCAAGCCACAGTTCAGCTCTGGGTTAAAGTGGTGGGCTGCATTGCTGAAAGCCCCATGAGGTGTGTGGGAATGCTTCCTGAATAGAGAAGGAAAGGGGGTGAGTATTGAGCCGGCAGTGCTCACTGCTGGAGACTGACCATTGCCGTCACCCAACCTTCTCCCTTCCACCCCCAGCAGTGGTAACAAGCAGAAGCTGAGCACTGGCATTGCCCTGATCAGAGAGCCTGCCATCATCTTCCTGGACGAGCCGTCCACTGGCATGGACCCGTGGCCTGGCACCTGCTTTGGAATGCTGTGGCATGAGCCGGTGAGCCCGGCAAGGCCATCATCATCACCTCCTACAGGTAGAGCCTGGGTCTGTGGGTCGCTGGAAGTTTCAAAACCAGGTAGGCCGGGAAAGAACCAGGTGGCCAGAAGACCCATCAGCAGCTGGTGGAGAGTCTTTGAGGAGATTCCCTCGGCTCTGCACATGAGCCGCACTCTAAGTATGGGTATCAGGAATGGCCTGATCAGGGCACCAACGCCTTCCTGTCTGCACCAGCCTTTGGCATCCCCAACCCTGTCTGAGGCCCCGCCCTCTCCCCAACATGGAGGAATGTGAGGCCCTGTGCACCCAGCTGGCCATCATGGTGCAGGGGCAGTTCAAGTGCCTGGGCAGCCCCCAGCACCTCAAGAGCAAGTTCGGCAGCAGCTACTGCCTGAGGGCCAAGGTGCACAGTGAAAGGCAATAGGAGGCGCTGGAGGATTTCAAGGTCTTCGTGGACCTGACCTTTCCAGGTGTGTTTCAGCCCCAGCAGCCCCCACTGGGTGGGCCCTGGGCCCCTGCCTAGGCCTCTCCCGTCTACTGTAAGGAGAATCTATGCCTCACCCCTCCCATGTCCCATCTCCCCAATCCCTGGGATGAGGACCCCAGTACCGAGCAACCAGGCACCCTCCGTGATCCTCCAGCCTGGCCGTCACAGCAATGCCATCCCTCCTTCGTGCAGGCAGCATCCTCGAAGACAAGTACCAAGTCATGGTCCATGACCACCTGCTGGGCCAAGACCTCAGCTGGGCAAAGGTGAGCGCACATTTTTGACCCACTTTCTGGGGTAACTCTGTCTCTCTCTCTCCCTCTCTTTCTCTACTCTCCATCCCCCTGAAGTCATGTTCAGCACTGCCTCTGTCCTCTGCCGTCTCCATGGCAATGTTCACGTGGATATGGTAGAACAGAAGGTGTTTCCCCTAGAAGGGACTTTGAAGATCGGCTCCTTCTGCCCCCTCATTTCATGGAGAGGACAGCAGGCCCAGAGAGGGAACACCAGATGCCTGGGGACACACAGCAAGCCAGGGACACCCACCAGGCTTCTGACCTTCTGGCACCATTCCCACCCAAGAGCACAGACAGCTGAGATCCATAGCACTGACTTCTTGGGAGGTGTTCTGGAGCAGCTGAAAGAGGGATGGGCCTCTTTGGGGCCTTGTCACAGTCCCAGAGGCCAGCCCTTCCCACCTTCTCTCCTCCCCTGTGTGCGTCTGTGGGACAGCCTGGCCACAGCAGCCTCCTTCCTCCCCTCAGATGTTTGGCACTCTAGAGCAAGCCAAGAAGAAGTACATGCTGGACAATTACTCAGTCAGGTCACCATGGAGGTCATCTTCCTAAGCTTTGCCTGCCCTGTGCCCCTGGTCCAAAGTGAAGACCAATGACAGCAAGCAGAGCAAGCGGGCTCCTCATCGTGCTCGCTGCCTCCCTCCCTGCCTGCCTCTCAGCTTTTCTCTCAGCCTCCCTCCCTACCTCCCTCAGAGCCTGTCCTGCTGTAATTAAGACAGACCAGTGCCAGGTTGGCCCAGGTGTGCATGGCCTGCCCTGGGTCTCCAGGGCTTACAGAGGCAGCTCTTGGCCCAGCTAGCTCAGCACAGGGCTCTCCCCCTAAATGCAGTGCACGGAGCAGAGTGGGGCCCACTGGAGAACTTAAGAGGCCCGCTGGGGAACCCAGGTGCGTTTCCTTAGAAAGGGATGCCCGAGTCCCACCTGAGTAGCCTGTGGTCTTGTTGAGACCTGGCTGTGGAAGCAGCCTCAGAACATCTTGCACGTCCTTTCCAAGGGCGGTGGCCAGGGAGTGACCACAGTACTAACCATGACCCGACCAGGTGCCAGCTCTGTGGATGGTCCCCTGCAGGCATCATGTCATTTGATCACACCACCCTCAGGCCCGGCCTCAAGGGGTCTGTCCTGGTCATCCCTTTGCTCATGGGCAAGAAGTCTGCAGGGCAGAGGGAAATGCTTACCCAAAGCTTGTGTTCTTCCTTCTCTAGAATCCCCTGCCCAGATGGTTTGTCCGTCCAGTGCACTCCCTCCCAGGGCAGGCCATGCTGCCCGACGCACCCTGAGACGCGAGGTGCAGCAAAGCAGCGGCTCTGCAGAACTGCGGGTGGAGTTTGGTTGGGTGCGTGGGGGTTTCCACACAGATGTGCAGATCCCTTGGAAAGCAGGATAGAGCCAGAAACAGAGAGGAGAGTGCTCATAGGCCAGGGTGGGGCTAGCTCCCATGGTCACATGCAAGAGTGGAGCTTCATGGAGACCATGATTCTAAACTCACACCTGGCCTCCCAGGTGGTAATGACACTATTCTTCTGAAGGAAGGAGGAAAGAAATATTGACAATCTCGCTAGCCTAAGTCAGGATGTTACAACATTTAAGTATTTGGATGTGTGGGCTTTCATCCTCTTCCCTGGCTCCTGCAAATTTAGGGCTGCATGTGATCCTATATCCACCCATGAAGTGAACAGCGCCCTACCTCCCACATGGGTAGACTGACTGAGAGGCAGCCAGTAACTTCCCACATCAACAGGCAGGGGAGCCAGGGTTGCACTGGGGCAGAGGTTCTTAACAGTGGGGTCCCAGTAGCAGCAGCACCATCAGGAAACTTGTTAGAAATGTAGGTTATTGGGCCCCATCCAAAACCTACTGAATCAGAAATGCTTGGGGCAGGGCCAGCAATTCTGTTGCAACAAGCCCTATAGCAGGTGTTCTGACGCAGCTCCAGCGTGAGAACCACTGAGCAGAGGCCCCATGGGCGCCAGACCATCGCACTGTCCACATGCAGATGGATGTGGCCGCATGCCTTTGTCACGTACACTCTCCTCTCCTCTGAGACGGGCTCCATCCAGCAGCCTTTCTCTCTCTGTAGAGCTCACTCTGCCCCTTGTCACAGGCCCCTCAGCTCCCCACTGGAAAGTGCAGATGCTGGTCTCTGTCTCTTCTCAGCTAGGACTCAGGAAAGTATCATGCAGGGGCCTTGTCTATGCTTCCTGCACCCCTTGCCCAGAACAACGGCATCACACACCCATGGTCACCAACCCACCCTCTTCTCAGTCCTTGTTTCAGGTGACTGCCGCCTGTGATGAAAGCCACTCCCTGGAGTCCCACATCCAGCTCTCATTCCTCCCATGCCCCCTCTGCCTCCACTGAAGGCCCACCTTCTCTGAATGTGGGATTTCTCAGGCTCCCAAGCTCCTTCACTTTCCCTTACTCTCCCCTGCCCCTCACTACCCATGACGTTTTCAACTGACACCTCATTCCACCAGGAATTTCCCTGAGCTTCTAACAGTTTAGACTTTTCCAACAAGGTCTCACCTTCCTGAAGCCCAATGGGAAACAGGCCCACACCCTGGAGGAGCCACTCATCACCCCAGGGCAGCCAGTGCAGGGTGTGGGCCAAGAGTAGGCATGGCTGCAATCAAGACAACTCCTGCTCTCTGAAAAATAAATTTGCCTCTCCATATTGAAAGGAGAGTGATCATGACACAAAGCACAGGATAGAGCTAAACAACAACATAGGGACCAGGGATGCTGTTCTAGATTCTAGAGGCAGCCAGTGTGGCTAATGTGGTCATGGCTGGCTCTAGTTGATTAATCCCTTCAAGATGCTATGGAAGCTAACCCTGAAAGTGCACCTCTGCCCTAGGGGGAGACAGTGACAAAGTAGGAAACAGTAACCCAGGGGGACAAAAGTGAGACGAGGGGATAAGAAATCTGGGAGCTGGCCGGGCGCGGTGGCTCAAGCCTGTAATCCCAGCACTTTGGGAGGCCGAGACGGGTGGATCACGAGGTCAGGAGATCGAGACCATCCTGGCTAACACGGTGAAACCCCGTCTCTACTAAAAAATACAAAAAAATTAGCCGGGCGAGGTGGCGGGTGCCTGTAGTCCCAGCTACTTGGGAGGCTGAGGCAGGAGAATGGCGTAAACCCAGGAGGCGGAGCTTTCAGTGAGCTGAGATCCAGCCACTGCACTCCAGCCCGGGCGACAGAGCAAGACTCCGTCTCAAAAAAAAAAAAAAAAATCCGGGAGCTGAGAACATGAGACATCTGGGGAGCAGGGCCCAAACTTGCTCAGCCTGTTCTCTCTTCGCCCTCCTTCATCTGCTTCCTGATTCCAGGACAGGGAATAGTCCCAACTTCCAGGCCCTCTCAGAGGCCACGGAGTCTTCTGTGCCCTGTGCTGTGATCACCTGTTTGCTCTGTCTCTTGCTCCAGGCTGGCTGAAGCCTGCACGCCAGGGCTCCTGTCTGTGTGCCCAGGGCAGGCCCAGTACTTGAAGGGGTTCTGTGGGGACTCAGAAGGATAGAAGGGTGCAGACTGAGGGAAGCGTGAGGGAGGGGTGAGCAGCCTTGGCCCAGGCCCCTGCCTTCCCCAGGAAAAGCCCCTCTGTCCTCCACCAGACACTCAGGAGGCTGCATGTCTTCCCCTTGACAGCCTGTGCCGAGAAAGGGGTGGGGTATGGCTGATTCCTGAAGGACAGCTCGGATGGGCTCTGCCCAAGACAGGAGTGAGCAGATGTGACACTTCCCACGGCGAGCAGCTCCCAGGTAGCAGCCCAGGAGGCGAGACAGGGGGCAGCATCTGGCCAAAGTGAGGAGGGAGCGGGCTTGCCCCGAGGCTGGGGCACTGAGGCGTCCAGGGTGCGCCACGATTCGCGGGAAGAAGGGGTCAGCGTTCCGCGACTTCCAGCGCCAGCTCCGACCTCCTCTTTCCCTACCACGATCCGGGCCAGCATCCCCGCCCAGCAGCGGCTCGGCCACAAACCCAAGGGTCTCCACCTGAAGCAGGCGGCGGAAAGGATGGCCGTGCAGGCTGGGGGTGACAGTCGCGGGCCCAGGACCGACCCCGGGACCCGGGCAGGGCACGGCCTCGTCCTAGAAGCGCCACGTCGGGGCTGTGCCAGGCTGGATCACGGCCGCGACTGCGAGGGACGCCAAGGAGTCCTCTTTCCCCTGGCCGCAGGCATACGCCTTCGCAGCCCATCGGGCACCGCAGATGCCAGTCGCCGGGGTCAGCGGCGATGCCCGGACCCATGCGGCCGGGAAAGGACGCCTAGAAACCCCTGCCCGCGGGCCAGGAGCCGCGTTCCTCCAGGACCCCCGTTCCTCTAGGACCCCAGCCCCGCTGGGGAGGCGGGGCGGCCACGCGGGTTCCACCAGTCAGCGACCAATGTTCGAATTCGCGTCCTGGCGCGGCCAATGGCGGGCGCCCGGAGCAGGCGGTGTGGGCGTG
Source organism: Piliocolobus tephrosceles (assembly GCF_002776525.5). Classification (NCBI taxonomy): domain Eukaryota; kingdom Metazoa; phylum Chordata; class Mammalia; order Primates; family Cercopithecidae; genus Piliocolobus; species Piliocolobus tephrosceles. Next base: position 568,721 of record NC_045450.1, on the reverse strand, counting down.
GAGGGCGGTAAATAAGGCGAACCCGGGGCGTGACGTGGGCGGGGCCGGCGGCGACCCCCCCCGGGCAGGCCAATGGGAGGGCCGGGCGCGTTTGAAAACTGGGGTGGGCGGCTGGGCGAGGTCTGCGCCTGCGCGAGGGCACCTCGCGCGCTCCAGCCGGGGCGCGGGCGCGCTCTCAGGCGGGCTCCGGCTACAGAGACGCGAGCGCGGCGATGGGGAGCGGTGGCGGTGAGTGCTAGGCGATGTCCGCCGGTTTCTGCCCCACACCCCTTCTGCCTGCCCTGCGGGGCAGACAGCGGGTCCCGCGGGAGGGGAGGCCCTGGCATCCTGAGGAGGGCCGGCTCGAGCTCTTTAACCCGGGGCGGGTGTCGCGTCCGGCGCAGGGAGCCCCCGCGGCCGGGCGCGCGGTTTAAATGCCCGGCGGGCGCCCGAGCACCTCGTCGCCTTCCCTCGCGGCGACGTTTTCCGGCCCTTTGCCGGGCCCGAGGGTCCCGGACGGCGATCGGGTCCCGGACGGCGATCGGGTCCCGGGGAGCCACACACCAGCGCCTCCTGGTCGGGGTTGGGGCTGCGGAGCGCGTGGGGTCGAAACGATCCCGCGGCCCGGCCCGGCCCTGACTGGGCCTCCGTCCAGCGGGGCCATGGACCTAGCTCTGTGGAAAGCAGCGTTCGGCCCCGCGCGCGATGAGGCACAGGAAACTCGAGCTGTAGTTTCAGCTGTTATCACAGTATCTGTCCGGGAGCCGGAGAATGAGGAATATTTTATGGAGAGCTCTATAGAATCTTTGAGAATTCGTCGCCCTGGAATACGTTTGGCTTTTGCAGCTCTTTTAATTCCTGACAGGAAGACCCGGGTCAGGAGAGGGGAGCAAGGAGCAATCGCTAGGAAGTCCTGGTGGGGAGGGATTTGGGTCCACAGAGGGGAGTGGCGCTTCCTTTCAGGACTGGAAGAACGGATGGAAAGGTAGATTTGTAGGTGGGGAGGCAGGATCCTGAGGTTCCTGTCTGAGGGCTTCTGTTTCGCTATGAAATAAGGGCTAAGATCATCTGCTTAGAGTGGGGAAGGGGTTGCTGGAGTAAGAGTTAGAAAATCCGGCTGTGGGAAGAGGAGAGAGCACATCTGAGAAGCATGACTGGGCTGCCTGCCTGGTGAGTGGAGAGCCCGTCTCACCTTTAACGATTGCACCTGTACACAAATCTACAGGTCTAGTTTTGTGCTGGGACCTGAGCAACAACCTTACTGCGTAGCTGTAAACTCCACATTCTACAGTGGAGGGCACACTGAGACTGCAGAGCTGACTTGGACGCACACTACCCCGGCCTCCAAGCCTGTGGCTTCTCTCCAGGGCCGACCTTTCTAATTTGGACTTGAAAACCAGACTCTACAAGCCCACAGATCCTTATTAAACATTATGCACCTTGGTCATGTGTGCAAAAAGCAAAGATATCCAGCAAAGACCTCAGGGGTTTTCCTAAGAGTGAAATGGAAGGCAAATGGTCGTCAGCCTCAGCAGCTTTTTCCCCTTCCTGACTGTCATGTGGGCTCTGGATCAGAAAGTTTCCCAATAGCCAAGTTACATGATATGCACTATTTGCCATAAATATTTGTTGAATATTTGAAAATGAGTGATCTCTTCTGTAATTTGTGCAATGCCACTCCTTTTACATAATCTTTGTTTGAGACAAGAAGCATAGTTCTGTTTTTGTGGCACAGGGAATAGTAACCATTAGATCATTTTCAGGTGTAACTTTTATCTTTTTTTTTTTTCCCCTTCAAGGGTATGTATATAGAATAATTTTTCATCTTATCAAGCCTTCTGTCTTTTTTTCCTTCAGTGGTTCACTGTAGGTGTGCCAAGTGTTTCTGTTATCCTACAAAGCGAAGAATAAGGAGGAGGCCCCGAAACCTGACCATCTTGACTCTCCCCGAAGATGTGCTCTTTCACATCCTGAAATGGCTTTCTGTAGAGGACATCCTGGCTGTCCGAGCTGTAAGTCCCTGGATGAAAACAGCATGAGCCCTAGCATTGTTGATTATACTATCAAGCTCTGCCGCCCAGGCTGGAGTGCAGTGGCCGGATCTCAGCTCACCGCAAGCTCCGCCTCCCGGGTTCACGCCATTCTCCTGTCTCAGCCTCCCCAGTAGCTGGGACTACAGGCGCCTGCCTCGTCGCCCGGCTACTTTTTTGTATTTTCTATTAGAGACGGGGTTTCACCATATTAGCCAGGATGGTCTTGATCTCCTGACCTCGTGATCCGCCTGTCTCGGCCTCCCAAAGTGCTGGGATTACAGGCTTGAGCCACCGCGCCCGGCCGGCCTTGTGTTCTTAACTGTCAGAACAAAACTTTGACTAAAAAGGAGGTTACAGGCAGAGGCCGGGCACAGTGGCTCACGCCTGTAATCCCAGCACTTTGGAAGGCCAAGGGGGGTGGGGGTAGATCACCTGAGGTCAGGAGTTCGAGACCAGCCTGGCCAACTTGGCGAAACCTGTCTCTACTAAAAATACAAAAATTAGCCAGGCATGGTATCTCATGCCTGTGATTCCAGCTACTAGGGAGGCTGAGGCAGGAAAATGGCTTGAACCATTTTCAAGGTTGAAGCAGTGAGCCAATATCGCACCACTGCACTCCAGCCTCCAGCCTGGGCAACAGATAAAGACTCTGTCTCAAAAAAAAAAAAAAAAAAAAAGGGAAACAAAGATGATATCATTACCAGATGCTTTCTTTAAGACATTCTGATTACAGAAATTTCCATTCCTGTCTCCCAGCACACTAAAGTTGCCTCTGTTCATTACAGTGTCAACAAAAAAAGCACCTTTTTTTTTCTTTGAGACAGAGTCTCGCTCTGCCACCCAGGCTGGAGTGTGGTGGTGCAATCTCCACTCACTGCAAGCTCCGCCTCCCGGGTTCACGCCATTCTCCTGCCTCAGCCTCCCGAGTAGCTGAGACTACAGGCGCCCGCCACCATACCCAGCTAATTTTTTTGTATTTTTAATAGAGTCAGGGTTTCACCATATTAGCCAGGATGGTCTCAATCTCCTGACCTTGTGATCTGCCCACCTCGGCCTTCCAAAGTGCTGGGATTACAGGTGTAAACCACCATACCCGGCCGAAAGTACCCTTTTATGGCAGTGAAATTTGCATCCCTTAAGAAATAGGATAGTGTTTAAAAGAATAAGAATATATTCTTGAGGACAAATCCCATGTAACATTTAACACTTAACTGAACTCTAGGAGTTATTTTCTAGATGTTGGAACCATAGGCTTACTTTGAGTGACTTAACCTAGAGTATACAGTGGATTCATGGGAAAATGCAGCAACAACCCATTTTCTGACTCCCAAAGTCACCTTCATTGCAGGTGTGACACACTTCATGGACCCCAGGGAGTGCTGAATTTCCAATGGCAGTGGAAACTTTGGTGCTTAAAATGCTCACCTGTGCTCCAGGTCCTGGCCTGGACACTTCCTGCGCTGGCCTAGCGCAGAGGCTCGAGGTTCTACCTGAGACCTCCATCATGGGTGGTGTTCTTTGCCCTGAGTCCCTGTGACCTGTTTCCATACTCCCACTATCAAGGCCTCCAGTGGGGAAGCACAAAACACATTTCCATCCTGCCTGCCCCCGTTTAGAGTGTTTCCCCTGTCTTTGGGGGTGACACCTTTGCAGGGATGTGGGACCCTCTTTCTCAGCCTAGGTGTTTGTTCCCTCTTTCCAAGATCATTGTCCTCTGCCCTGCTTTAGAACCTCAGAGAAACTCGTTTCTGGGCTGTTTTATCTGTTCAAAGCGACAGTTACTTTCACACAGAGATTGGGGACCTCGACTACTTGGGATGGGGAAGGAGACAGGAGACCCTACATCTGCGTCTTGTCCTTAAGAACCTACAGGTGGCCGGGCGCGGTGGCTCAAGCCTGTAATCCCAGCACTTTGGGAGGCCGAGACGGGCAGATCACGAGGTCAGGAGATCGAGACCATCCTGGGTAACACGGTGAAACCCCGTCTCTACTAAATAAAAATACAAAAAAACTAGCCGGGCGAGGTGGTGGGCACCTGTAGTCCCAGCTACTGGGGAGGCTGAGGCAGGAGAATGGCGTAAACCCGGGAGGCGGAGCTTGCAGTGAGCTGAGATCCGGCCACTGCACTCCAGCCTGGGCGACAGAGCGAGGCTAAGTCTCAAAAAAAAAAAAAGAACCTCCAGGCGTGGAGCCTTTGGGTGGTCCCTTCATGACCCAGCCCCGGTCCCTGTTGTTCTGCAGGTACACTCCCAGCTGAAGGACCTGGTGGACAACCACGCCAGTGTGTGGGCATGTGCCAGCTTCCAGGAGCTGTGGCCGTCTCCAGGGAACCTGAAGCTCTTTGAAAGGTATCTCTGCACCCTGAGAATGGCTCGGTCTTCTCCTGTCTTGGCCTCCCTATGTGCCAGTCTGTGTCTCACGGCCTGATTCAGTAACAGTTTTCCTGTTGCTGTCTCCCATGACATTGCCTCATCCCCTGGGGAGTGACTGAGGGTGGCAGACCTCACGCATCAAGCCGCACAAGCCACACGCCTTCCAGTAGGCCGTGCAGTCATTCATCCCTCATGCCACTGATCCATTCCCACGTGACCCAGACATGAATCCTCTTCCTGTGGAAACTTCACTCAGCCTGCCTTCCCTTTGGTCAAAACCATGTGATTTCTATCCTGTAATGTTTCACTCACTGGCTGATCCCACCCTAACCTGCACCCCACACCCTGGCCTCCTGTCCACATGTGCTCGTGGTCCCAGGTACCAGCTGCCCCCAAAACAAACCAAGGAACCACATCTCAGGCGGGGAGTTTTCTTTTTTGTTTGTTTGTTTTTTGTTTTGTTTTTTGTTTTTGTTTTTTTCTTGAGATGGAGTCTCGCTCTGTCACCAGGCTGGAGTGCAGTGATGCGATCTCGGCTCACTGCAACCACCGACTCCCTGGTTCAAGCGATTCTCCTGTTTCAGCCTCCCGAGTAGCTAGGATTACAGGCACGTGCTACCATGCCCAGCTAATTTTTGTATTTTTAGTAGAGACGGGGTTTCGCCATGTTGGCCAGGATGGTCTCGATCTCCTGATCTCGTGATCTCAGGCGAGGATTTTCTGACAGGGATTCACTGTGGCCCTTGTCCACTTGAGTCGCCAGAAATCCAGATAGACAACCAACAAGGACAGGCAGCCATGTTGCCGGGGCCATGCTTGGGCTGCTTCCAGGGGAAATGTATATATTTCTTATTGAGACATGATCCACACATCACACAGTTCACTCATTTAAAGTGTAGAACTCAGCCAGGTGTGGTGTCACAACTGTATTCCCAGCACTTTGGGAGGCCAAGGCGGGTGGGTCACTTGAGGTCAGGAGTTTGAGACCAGCCCGGCCAACATGGCAAAACCCTGTCTCTATTAAAAATACAAAAATTAGCTGGGTGCAGTGATGGGCACTTGTAGTCCCAGCTACTCTGGATGCTGAAGCATGAGAATTGCTTAAACCCAGCAGGCGGAGGTTGCAGTGAGCCAAGATTGTGCCATTGCACTCCAGCCTGGGTGATGGGGTAACACTGTCTCAAAAAAATAATAAAAAAATAAAATGTGGCCGGGCGCGGTGGCTCAAGCCTGTAATCCCAGCACTTTGGGAGGCCGAGACGGGTGGATCATGAGGTCAGGAGATCGAGACCATCCTGGCTAACACGGTGAAACCCCGTCTCTACTAAAAATACAAAAAAAAAAAAATTAGCCGGGCGAGGTGGCGGGCGCCTGTAGTCCCAGCTACTCGGGAGGCTGAGGCAGGAGAATGGCGCGAACCCGGGAGGCGGAGCTTGCAGTGAGCTGAGATCCGGCCGCTGTACTCTAGCCTGGGCGACAGAGAGAGACTCCGTCTCAGAAAAAAATAAAATAAAATAAAAAATAAAATGTGGCCAGGCACAGTGGCTCACGCCTGTAATCCCAGCCCTTTGGGAGACCAAGGCGGGCAGATCATGAGGTCAAGAGTTCGAGACCAGCGTGAGCAACATGGTGAAACCCCGTCTCTACTAAAAATACAAAAATTAGCTGGGCATGGTGGCACATGCCTGTAATGACAGCTATTCAGGAGGCTGAGGCAGAAGAATCGCTTGAACCCGGGAGGCGGAGGTTGCAGTGAGCTGAGATTGCGCCACTGCACTCCAGCCTGAGCAACAGAGCGAGACTCCGTCTCAAAATAAATAAATAAGTAAATAAATAAATAAAATGTATAACTCATTGGTTTTTAGTATACTGAGAGTTGTACAGACATCACCAGTACTTAACTTTAGAACATTCTCCTTACCCCAAGAAGAAAGCTTGTCCCCATCAGCAGTCACTTCCCATTTTCCCCACAATCCTGGAAACTCTAGACAACCCCTAAATGATTTTCTGTCTCTCTGGATTTGCCTTTTGTGAGGATTTCACATGGAATCTTGCAACACGTGGTCTTTTGTGGCCGGCTTATTTCACGGACCCTGATGTTTTCAAGGTTCATCTGTGTCATAGCATGTAATGGATAAGTCATATTTGACTACATGATATTTAAAAATGTTCTAGGGCCAGGCATGATTGCTCAAACCTATAATCCCAGCACTTTGTGAGGTCGAGGCAGGGGAATCGCTTGGGTCTGGAATTCAAGATTAGCCGGGGCAATGTAGCAAGACCCTGCATCTAGAAGAAAAATTTTTTTTGTTTGACTAGCTGAGCATGGTGGCACATGCCTGTGGTCCTAGCTACTTGGGAGGCCGGGGTGGGAGAATGGCTTAAGCACAGGAGGTTGAGGCTGCAGTAAATTGTGATTGCACCACTGCACTCCAGCATGGGCAACAGAGCAAGACCCTGTCTCAGATATTTGTGTGTGTGTGTATATATATATACACACACACACATATATATACGTCTATATACACATATATCTATTCAGTTCAGGGAACAAGTATTCTGACTTCTTCAAGTGCTATGGTGCTTCATACTGTTTGTGGCATAAAATATTGTGACGCTTTATGTTCTTAATGTTTCAGGGCTGCTGAAAAGGGGAATTTCGAAGCTGCTGTGAAGCTGGGCATAGCCTACCTCTACAATGAAGGCCGTAAGTCCTCACCCCTCCTGCGTGTTGTCGCTTTAGATAGGTATGAGCCTTTGGCCCTGTGAAGAGGTGGTCCCTGTGTTAGCAGTTCAGTCACTGTCCTTGCTCTGTCCAATGGCCTGCCTTCCCATTCCCTCTCAGGAGCTCGTGCCCAGATGTACCCTGTTGAAGAACCTGCTAATGATACTCTGACTTTGTAGGTTATGAGAGAGTCACCTCTTATTTTAGCAAACCCTTTAATTTCAGTTGGCAAAGAGTGACTGAGCCAGAGCCTCAGCACAGGGGCTGATCGGGCTCCCCGCCCTCTGTGCCATAAGCACGCAGACCTGTGTGTGGATGCTGGCCCTCTCCTTGGCCATCCTCTTAGAATTCTTGAGACAGAGGTCAGCGTGCCCTGTAACACAGAGCCAAGCTTCTAAACGGGAAGCAGGTATGGGCAGGTTAAAGCTGGCCTGGTTCCTGGATCCCTTCATCCCCAGAGGCCAGGTGCTCCTTGAAAGAAACTTGCACAGCCTTTTCTTTTACCAGTTCCCGCTTATCTGGCCAGCACCCCAAGGAACAAGCCCACAGTCTGTCCCAGCTCTCAAAACAAAGACTGGGGTGTAGCCTCCCACATTCCCACTTCTAAACGATCTGGTATCTTGCTGGGAGAGAGTCCCTACCCTTGGCTGGTTGGCAGGATTGTGGTGACTAACAGGGACCATGAGCAACACCCTCCTCCAGAATCAGGGGAGCCGAGGTCCTACCCCTGCCCTCCCATCAGAGAGCAGCTCCCAGATGTAAAATTCACACGCCATACAGTTCACCCATCTAAAGCATGCAGTTCTGTGGTTTTTAGTATATTCACAGGGTTGTGCAGTCATTGCCACTGTCTAATTTTAGAATATTCTCCTCGTCCCCAAAAGAACCCCCACCCCTGCCGTGGACCCATTACCAGGGGGTCGGGCGGTGGTTCCCAGCTGGAGGGAGGATGGGACATGAAGCGTTGCAGGGTCTCCTTCCCCTGACCTTCAGAATCCAGGCTTCCGGGAGGACTGCAGCAGGGGCATTGATCACAATGACCCACCTGTTCTAGACATTAACAAAGTAGGGGGAGAAAAGACAGGTGCCCCATCCTGGAGGGCTCTTCCCTCCTTAAACACCAGCTGCTTTGCACTATGGTGGACTTCAGGCGTTACACTTTCCACCAAGACCATGGAGAACTTCCCACATTCCATCCCTAAGAGACATCCCTGGGCTCTGTCCTATCTGTCCCCACAGTGTCTGTGTCTGATGAGGCGCGCGCAGAAGTGAATGGCCTGAAGGCCTCTCGCTTCTTTAGTCTCGCTGAGCGGCTGAACGTGGGTGCTGCGCCTTTCATCTGGCTCTTCATCCGCCCTCCATGGTCAGTGAGCGGAAGCTGCTGCAAGGCTGTGGTTCACGAGAGCCTCAGGGCAGAGTGCCAGCTGCAGAGGGTGAGTCTGGGCGAGGGGCAGCACCTGCGAGGCCACCTGCAGGGTCCCATGGCACAGAAAGACCCCAAAGGTAGACCCTGGATCCTAGAAAGTCAGGAGCCTAAGGGAAGTGAAGATGCAGAAAAATGAGAGTGCAGATGTGGGGAACGCATCTCGAAATTACCTGGCACAGAGGAGGAAGCCTGAGAGCCAGGGTGGGCTGCAGAGTTCTGGGCACATGTGCTGATGGCTGGAAACTCAGGGCTAAGGCTGCATGGGGCAGTTGGAGCTCAAGACCCAAATCCTGCCGGATGAGGTGGCTCACGCCTATCATCCTAACATTTTGGGAGGCCGAGGCCGGAGAATCGCTTGTGGCCAGAAGTTCGAGACCAGTCTGGGCAACATGATGAAACCTCATCTACAAAGAATACAAAAAAGTTAGCCAGGGGTGGTGGTGCATACCTATGGTCCCAGCTACTCGGGAGGCTGAGGTGGGAGGATCGCTTGAGCCTGGGAGGTTGAGGTTGCAATGAGCTGTGACTACGCCACCGCACTCCAGCCTGGGTGACAGAGCAAGACCCTGTTTCCATTAAAAAAAAAAAAAAAAAAAAGACCGAAATCTGAGAGTGGCCCTCTGCAGGGAAGGGAGGGCCCGACAGCAGGGCCATGGGCATGGGACCCAGAGACACAAACAAGGGAGGGTGGCCGCCAGGCAGTTCTCTCTGCTGGAAATCACACTTCTTTCTCCTTTTTTTAAAGACTCACAAAGCATCCATATTGCACTGCTTGGGCAGAGTGCTGAGTCTGTTTGAGGTGAGTCAAATTGTTCTCTGCACTTGGACTTTGTGTTTGATACATCCCTAGCCAAGATCCTGGAAGTGAAAAGCATCAGAAGGGGGAATACAAGGCCCAAAACAAAAGGCAAGCCTTGCCCAGAAAGGCCTAGCTGAAGAAGCCAGGGAGTACACATGGGCCAGGCCGCGGGCTCCGATCCTGGCTCCATGACCCACCTGGTGGGGGTGGGGGGCCGGTGAGAACTGCAGAGCAGATCGCAAGGAGGCATTGAACCTCGATGCTCGCTCGTCTGCTGGCCCTGCTTCTGGTGGGCTTCTCCTGCCCGTGTGGACCTCTCTGCTCTTGATGTCCTAATGGACTTTGTGATCCGTAAACCCCCTTTGCAGCAAATTGAGGGAATGTAGTGGCTTCTAGTGACAGGCTTGGCAAACGCATCAGAGAGGGACACTGAGGAGAAGCCCTGAGAGCCACCACTGAGGGCCACAGCACTATCCTGGCAGTTGAGGGCAGTTCCTTTGGCAGCAGGTGAGAAGGGCAGGCCTTTGATGGTGCAGAGCTGAACCAGGGATCGTGCAGTCCCAGCCCAAGCATAAACCCTTCCAGGAAGAGAGCAGGGCTTTTGTGGCCGGAGTTCTTGAGTTCACACTCCTCGCTGGCTTTGGAGTGGTGCCTCTGTAGAGAAGTCACTTCTGCTCTGATTTAGATAACTCATTTTATTAAAGCTCAGAGCAATGTGTGTTACCACTTAAGAGTATAGGGGCCGGGTGTGGTGCCTCATGCCTCTAATCCCGGCACTTTAGGAGGCCAAGGTGAGTGGATCACCTGACGTCAGGAGTTCAAGACCAGCCCGGCCAAAATGATGAAACCAGGTCTCTACTAAAAAACACAAAAATTAGCTGGGCTTGGTGGCGGGTGCCTATAATCCCAGCCACTCAGGAGGCTGAGGCAGGGAGAATTGCTTGAACCTAGGGGGTGGAGGTTGCAGTGAGCCGAGATTGCACCACTGCACTCCAGCCTGGTAACAGAGCGAGACTCAGTCTCAGGAAAAAAAAAAAAAAAAGAGTATAGAAAGGGAGGAGGGTGGTGAGTAGAGTGACTGAACATCAAGTAAAGAATAAGGGCCAGTCATAGTGGCTCACGCATGTAATCCCAGCACCTTGGAAGGCCAAGGTGGGTGGATCACCTGAGGTCAGGAGTTTGAGACCAACCTGGCCAATGTGTTGAAACCACATCTTTACTAAAAAACACAAAAATTAGTTAGGTGTGGTGGTGGGCACCTGTAATCCCAGCTACTCAGGAGGCTGATGCATGAGAGTTGCTTGAACCTGGAAAGCCGAGGTTTTAGTTAGCTGAGATCACACCACTATACTTTGGCCTGGGTGGCAGAGGAAGACTTTGTCTCAACAACAACAACAACAACAACAAAAACAGCCAGGCACAGTGGCTCACGCTTGTAATCCCAGCGCTCTGGGAGACCAAGGTGGGTGAATCACCTGAGGCCAGGATTTCAAGACCAGCCTGGCCAACATGGTGAAACCCTGTATCTACTAAAAATACAAAAATTAGCTGAGCATGATGGCGGGCACCTGTAATCCCAGCTACTCAGGAGGCTGAGGCAGAAGAATTGGTTGAACCCAGGAGACAGAGGTTGCAGTAAGCCGAGATGGCGCCATTGCACTCCAAGCTGGGTGACAAGCAAAACTGTCTCAAAAAATAAAAATGAAAAAGAGAATAAGGGAAGAATGAACTCTGCTGGGATTTATTCTAGGATGAAGAGAAGCAGCAGCAGGCCCGTGACCTGTTTGAGGAGGCTGCTCATCAGGGATGTCTAACCAGCTCCTACCTCCTCTGGGAAAGCGACAGGAGGACGGATGTGAGTGGAGCCTGCTCTGGGTTAGGGGGAGTTACGCTGGACAAAGGCATAGTTGACGCTTGGTCCTTGGATGTGGTTCTGTCCTCAAAAGGGTGGTGGCTCTTGCTGCTCCCAGCCTGTCAGCCTCCAGGAGCCACTGGTCAGTTGGCTGTTCTTGGCACCTCCAAAAATGACTCCCGCCATTTGAGAGAGAAGAGGTGGGAAGTTAGCGTAGTGTCAGCCCTTCTGAGTCTTGGTTGTGAGTTCCTCCCAAGACACAGTTGTATAAAGGCTCGGTGATCTTCTCTCTTTGACAGGTGTCAGATCCTGGGCGATGCCTCCACAGCTTCCGAAAAGTCAGGGACTACGCTGCCAAAGGCTGCTGGGAAGCGCAGGTGAGGTGCGGGGCTGGGATGATGTGGGGAGCTGGCCTTTCTCCCTCCAACCTTGGGGCAGGACTATCTGGGCTCCCACAGGGAGGCCAGGATTGAGGGATGCCGTAAGATCGGTTCAGCACTGGAACTGAGTCTTAAAGGACAAGTACAGAGTGAGAAGAGCTGGGAAATATATTATTCATCCATGCCCATCCACCCTTGCCTCTCAGCCAGCCAACCTCTTAATTTTCAAATGCTTGTGACCTATAGCTGATGTCAAAATTTGTGCCATTCTTGAAATTTGTCCCATAGGTAGAACTGATCTTAACAACAAAACTTGAGGCTGCTTGAGAGCAGAGGGGCATGTAGAGTCCCTTCCTGCTTCCTCTTCCTGTTAGGGCCTTGCTAGTCATGTCACCTAGTCACCAAGTCATCCAGGGCTAGAGGCAGGAAATCAAGCACTGGTAGACTCTCCCCTCACAGTTGTAAAGAATTTGTCAGGGCCAGGCGCGGTAGTGCACGCCTGAAATTCCAGCACTCTGGGAGGCCAAGGCAGGTGGATGACCTGAGGTCAGGAGTTCGAGACCAGCCTGGGCAACATGGTGAAACCGTCTCTACTAAAAATACAAAAATTAGTCGGGCATGATGGCAGGCGCCTGATACTCAGGAGGCTGAGGCAGGAGAATCACTTGAACCCGGGAGGCAGAGGTTGCAGTACCACTACACTCCAGCCTGGGCGACACAGCAAGACTCTGTCTGAAGAAAAAAAAAAGTTGTCAGGACAAATCAAAGAAAGCTCCTATTTGCCAAACGAATAGAAGCTTGTTCTTGTCACTCCACCAAGTGGGTGGCAGAGTGATCTGTGCTCAGATGCTAGGGACAAAATTACAAATTGATAATGGCCCAGCCCGAGGTGTCATAGTGCATTGTGGTGTTCATATCCAAAAAGCCAGTCAGCAGATTTATAAGAAGGCCAGCCGTGGTGGCTCACGCCTGTAATCCTAGCACTTTAGGAGGTTGAGTTGGGAGGATCGCTTGAGTCCAGGAGTTCAAGACCAGCCCTGGCAACATAGACACAGTTGTCAGACCCCATCTGACCCCATCTCAACAAAAAATTTAAAAATTAGCTGGATGGGTTGGGTGCAGTGGCTCATGCCTGTAATCCCAGCACTTTGGGAGGCTGAGGCGGGCGGATCACGAGGTCAAGAGATGGAGACCACCCTGGCCAACATGGTGAAACCCTGTCTTTACTAAAAATACAAAAAAAAAAAAAAAAAAATGGCTGGGCGTGGTGGTGCGTGTCTATAATCCCAGCTACTCGGGAGGCTGAGGCAGGAGAATTGCTTGAAACCAGGAGGAGGAAGTTGCGGTGAGCCGAGATCATGCCACTGCACTCCAGCCTGGCAACAGAGCGAGATTCCATCTCAAAAAAAAAGAAAAAGAAAGAAAAAATTAGCTGGATGTGGTGGCATGTGCCTTGTAGTCCAGCTACTCAGGAGGCTGAGGCAGGAGGACCACTTGAGCCTGGGAGGTCAAAGCTGCAGAGAGCTGTGATCGTAACACTGCACTTCAGCCTGGGCTACAGAGGGAGACCTTATTTCAACAAAAAAATTGTTTACGAGAAATGCAGCAACATAGTTCTGTTGGAAACTCAGGGTAATCAATAAGAATAGGAAGACTCTGATAGAAAGTTCAGGGGAGCCTCAGTTGATTCTCAAAAAAGAGGAAGTAGGGCTGGGCGCAGTGGCTTACATTTATAATCCCAACATTTTGGGAGGCTGAGGCAGGAGGATCACTTGAAGCCAGGAGTTATCTCTCTGTTGCCCAGGATAGAGCATAATGGTGTGATCTCAGCCCACTGTGACCTCTGATGCCTGGGCTCAAGCCTTCTGAGTTGCTGGGACTATAGGCGCCCGCCACCATGCCCAGCTAATTTTTGTATTTTTAGTAGAGACAGGGTTTCACCATGCTGGCCAGGCTGGTCTGAAACTCTTGACCTCAAGTAACTTGCCGGCCTCTGCCTCCCAAAGTGTTGGGATTACAGGAGTGAGCCACTGCACTTGACCAAAAAAAAATTAATAATAAATAAATAAAAAGAGGAAATAAACTCAAGTGGTTAGAAATTGGAATGTTCAACCTTACTACTAGTCGTAAGAGGGCACTTTTAAATGAGATATTTTGGGCTCATCATATTAGCAAATTATATATATATATATATATGTGTATATATATGTGTGTGTGTGTATATATGTGTATTTCTCTGTGTTTGAGTGACTGGTAATTTCTGAAAATACCTATTTTTTTGTTTTTTTGGTTTTTGGTTTTTTTTTTTTGAGGCAGAGCCTCACTCTGTTACCCAGGCTGGAGTGCAGCAGCGCAATCTCGGCTCACTGCAAGCTCCGCCTCCCGGGTTCACGCCATTCTCCTGCCT
>NC_045450.1:547728-554648 GCF_002776525.5 Piliocolobus tephrosceles | reverse complement strand
TTTTTTTTTTTTTTTTTTTGAGAAGGAGTCTCGCTCTGTCACCCAGGCTGGAGTGCAGTGGCCAGATCTCAGCTCACTGCAAGCTCCGCCTCCTGGGTTTACACCATTCTCCTCTCAGCCTCCCAAGTAGCTGGGACCACAGGTGCCCACCACCTCGCCTGGCTAGTTTTTTGTATTTTTCAGTAGAGACGGGGTTTCACCGTGTTAGCCAGGATGGTCTCGATCCCCTGACCTCGTGATCCACCCGTGTCGGCCTCCCAAAGTGCTGGGATTACAGGCTTGAGCTACCGCGCCCGGCCGACTAATTTTTTGTTTGTATTTTTAGTAGAGACAGGGTTTCACCGTGTTAGCGAGGATGGTCTCGATCTCCTGACTTCGTGATCCACCTGCTTTGGCCTCCCAAAGTGCTGGGATTAAAGGCATGAGCCACCGCGCCTGGCCTGAAAATAGCTGTTTTTAATAATCACAGTGTTTGCTGGCATGAAGCTGTGATGAAGCAGGTGCTCCTATTCCTGGGTGTAAACATTGGCAGAAGCCTTTTGGAGAGCACTGGGGTGTGTGACCAGAGACTTAACACAGCTGCCCCAGGCATTAGCCATGTAAGAAACTGAGACCTGAGCCACGGTGGAAAGGCCATTGACATTTCATTATATATCTTTTCTCATGTCATCTATGACTTATTCAAAAAAGAATAATAATTAAAACCTGAGCCATCCTCGTTCCCGAAGCTTGTGAAGGTTTAAGTTAAGTGGGGCAGTGCGTCCATGTGCATTTGCTGCCTGAATGGCCCTTTGCTTCAGAAATGGAAAACCACAACACAGCTGCTGCCTCACACCCATGTTTGTCTTTTCTTCCTCAGCTGTCTTTAGCCAAAGCCTGTGCAAATGGAAACCAGCTTGGACTAGAGGTCAGAGCTTCCAATGAGATCGTCTGCCAGCTATTTCAGGCTTCCCAGGCTGTCAGTAAGCAGCAAGTCTTCTCCGTGCAGAAGGGACTCAATGACACAATGAGGTGAGTCATTCAGGCTGGGGCTTCTAATCAGAGCGGCGCAGCAGCCTCCAGGGGAAGGGAGCCCTGTCACAGGGCGGCATAGAGTTTCCTATCACCCTTTTTTTTTTTTTTTTGAGACAGGGTCTGGCTCTGTCACTCAGGCCAGAGTGCAGTGGCATGATTTCAGCTCACTGCAGGCCTCTGCCTCCCAGTCTCAAGTGATCCTCCCGCCTTGCCCTCCTGAGTAGCTGGGACTCCAGGTCACACCACCACACACACCTAATTTTTGTATTTTTAGTAGAGACAGGGTATCACTCTGTTGCCCAGGCTAGTCTTGAACTCCTGAGCTTTTCAAGCGACCCTCCTGCCCCAGCCTCCCACAGTGCAGTGATCTTTTTTAAGCCATAGAACATGTTGGATATCTTTTTTTGTTTTTCTTTTTTTTGTGTGATAGGCTGTCTGTCACCCAGGGTGGAGTGCAGTGGTGTGATCTCGGCTCACTATAACCTCCGCCTCCTGGGCTCAAACGTTTCTCCTAACTCAGTCCCCCAAGTAGGACTACAGGCACCACACCTGGCTAAATTTTGTATATTTTGTAAAGATGGGGTTTTGCCATGTTGGCCAGGCTGGTCTCAAACTCTTGGCCTCAAGCGATCTGCCCACCATGGCCTCCCAAAGTACTGAGATTACAGGCATGAGCCACTGCTCTGAGCCTCCATTGAACATCTTAAACATCTTTCTGAGATGTTGAGATTCATATTTCCATTTCCCAAAGCTGGGACACAGCCTTTTCTTTATGGCCAGTCTCTGTAAGCATCAGCATATCACATGAAACTCAGTGGCCCTCAGGAGCCCTGCCATCTGGGGCAGCTGTCATGCTGACCACTAAATCACAGAGAGGGTAAAATGGAAAACATGAGTGATTTTCAACTTTATGCATGAGATTTCAGATACAGTTTGGATTTACAATGGGAAGCCTCTGGT
The DNA here is from genome assembly GCF_002776525.5 of Piliocolobus tephrosceles. Lineage (NCBI taxonomy): Eukaryota > Metazoa > Chordata > Mammalia > Primates > Cercopithecidae > Piliocolobus > Piliocolobus tephrosceles. The sequence goes on along the minus strand of NC_045450.1, from coordinate 552,674 downwards.
TACCCCATCAGGAGACAACACCCAACGCATAGTAAGCACTCAGTAAACATTTATATATTTACAAAATGATCAGGTCAGGCCAGGCGTGGTGGCTCACACCTGTAATCCTAATCCTAAGTTTTTTGTTTTGTTTTGTTTTGTTTTGAGACAGAGTCTTGCTCTGTCACCCAGGTTGAGTGCAGTGGTGCGATCTTGACTCACTGCAACCTCCGTCTCCCAGGTTCAAATGATTCTCCTACCTCAGCCTTTTGATTAGCTGGAATTGTAGGCATGTGTCATGACATCTGACTAATTTTTGTATTTTCGGTAGGGACGGTTTCACCATTTTGACCAGGCCTCAAGTGATCTGCCCACCTCAGCCTCCCAAAGTGCTGGGATTATAGGTGCGAGCCACTGCGCCCAGCCAATCCTAGCACTTTGGGACACTGAGGAGGGAGGATCGCTTAAACCCAGAGTCTAAGACCAACCCCATCTCTATGAAGAAAAAATAATTATCATCCCTTCCCTAGAGAGGCCTGATGTCCCTTTCTGACACACACACACACATCACACATGCACACTGACACATAGGCCTAGGGATGTAGCACCCCTTTCCCCTACATTTAAATGACACTGGCCGGGCGCTGTGCCTCATACCTATAATCCTAGCATTTTGGAAAGCCAAAGTGGCAGGATCACTTGAGGCCAGGAGTTCACTGCAGTGAGCTATGATCGTGCCACTGCACTCCAGCCTGAGACACAGAGCAAGACCCTCTCTCCTCACAAAAAAAGAATGAAGATCTTTTTATAAAATGGCACCAAGCTGTAGTGCTATTGAGTCCTGTGCTGCCTGTGTGGTGATGCAGTCCCCTTCCCTCTTTCTGTTGGAAGAAATATGCTGATAACACCTTCTAATCTTCTTGGTCTGCTCTCTTTTCTTGGTTTGTTGAAATTCATTTTATGTGTGTGGGCATTTTTTTTTTTTTTTAATTTACCAGGGAGATGCAGCATTTGATGTAAAACGAAGGTACATTCCCCATTTTAACGTATGCAATTCAGTGGTCTGTTTTATTTTTACTTTTTAATTTATTTTATTTTTGTGATGGAGTCTCAGTCTGTCGCCCAGGCTGGAGTCCAGTGGTGCTATCTCGGCTCACTGCAACCTCTGCCCCGCTGGGTTCAAGCAATTCTCTTGCCTCAGCCTCCCGAGTAGCTGGGATTACAGGTGCCTGCCACTGTGCCTGGCTGATTTTTTTATTTTTAGTAGAAACAGGGTTTCACCATCTTGGTCAGGCTGGTCTTGAACTCCTGACCTCATGATCCACCCGCCTCAGCCTCCCAAAGTTCTGGGAATACAGGCATGAGCCACTGTGCCCCCGCCCTGTTTTTATTTTTATTTTTTTAATTAATTAAAAATTATTTTTTTTTCTTTTGAGATGGAGTCTCACCCTATTGCCCAAACTGGAGCCTACTGGTGTGATCTCAGCTCACTGCAGCCTCCGCCTCCTGGGTTCAAGCAATTCTCACACCTCAGCCTTCCAAGTGGCTGGGACTATAGGCATGCACCACCACACCTAGCTAATTTTTTTATTTTTTTGGTAGGGACAGGATTTCACCATATTGGCAAGGCTGGTCTTGAACTCCTGACCTCAGATGATCTGCCCTCCTTGGCCTCCCAAAGTGCTGGGATTATAGGCCTCCATGCCTGGCCCAGTGGTTGTTTTTAGAAGTCAGATCATTAAGCGTGTTAAATCTATTTGCTTTGAGTAAGCTTTGTAGTCTGTTCACAGTAGAGGCCAGTTTAAACCGTAAACACCTGGCTCTTGCATGTTCTCTGTTCTGGGAGGAAACAGAGGCTCTTCTGCTCCTCCTCTGCCATTCTTTTCACGCCTCAGCCCGTCTTCCTTTCCTCCCCTCCACCTCTGAAGATGCCTGTGTCTGGGCTGACACCTGGTACCTGTGCTGCCTGTCCAGCAGAATCACCCATCCTCCCACTCCTCTCTTGCTTTCTGTTCACTCTGACCCCTCTGCTTTAAGACAAGCGTCTACAGCCGGGTGCGGTGGCTCACGCCTGTCATCCCTGCCCTTTGGGAAGCTGAGGCAAGCAGATCACCTGAGGTCGGGAGTTCTAGACCAGCCTGGCCATCATGATGAAACCCTCTCTCTACCAAAAATACAAAAATTAGGCCAGGCACAGTGGCTCACGTCTGTAATCCCAGCACTTTGGGAGGCCGAGGCAAGTGGATCATGAGGTCAGGAGATTGAGACCATCCTGGCAAATACGATGAAACCCTGCCTCTACTAAAAATACAAAAAATTACCTGGGCGTGGTGGCACGTGCCTGTAGTCCCAGCTACTCGGGAGGCTGAAGCAGGAGAATCACTTGAACCCGGGAGGTGCAGGTTGCAGTGAACCAAGATTGTGCCACTGCACTCCAGCCTGGACGATAGAGCGAGACTCCGTCTCAAAAAAAAAAAAAATACAAAAATTAGCCGGGCTTGTTGGTGTGCGCCTGTCATCCCAGCTACTGGGGAGGCTGAGGCAAGAGAATCACTTGAACCCGGGAGGCGGAGTTTGTAGTGAACTGAGATTACGCCACTGCACTCCAGTCTGGGTGATAGAGCGAGACTGTTTCAAAAAAAGACAAGTGTCTCCACTCTATTCAGAAAGGCATTTACCATATTAGGGCATCCTGTGGCATTCTCTTGTGACTGTCTACCTTCTGCCGCTACCTGCATGCCCTCAGGGTCAGGGTTCATCCACTGTGGGTGGATCAACGGCTGTGGGCTGACTTTTCACTTTGCACCAGGTCGAGGTCTCGAAGCGCTTGGGTTTGGGAGCACCAGGAACATGTGGTCTTGGGGGAGAGAGGGCGGGTGCAGAGATCTGCAAGTCCATCCGCCTCCCAGGAACACAGTCAAAGGATGTGGGGCCTGCTTCGGGGCTGGGACCCATGGAGCCTCCTGGGCTTCCTGTGACATGGCCTCTCCAGCCTGGGTTCCAGGGTAAACCCATGATTCCAGAGCTAGCCAGGTTATTTGGTCAGGCCCAGCAGGTGGAGTTGAAATTGCAGACAGGGACGCATGGAGAATGCCTGCCCTAGTTCCCATGCGCTGCTCTTTCCGCAGGTACATTCTGATCGACTGGCTGGTGGAAGTTGCCACCATGAAGGACTTCACAAGCCTGTGTCTGCACCTGACCGTGGAGTGTGTGGACCGGTACCTGCGGAGGAGGCTGGTGCCGCGGTACAGGCTCCAGCTGCTGGGCATCGCCTGCATGGTCATCTGCACCCGGTGAGAAGCCCCCTCAGCCCAGCTGGCAGGGACGTGCTGGCCCTTCCTGGGTTCAGGGTCACCTGCCCTTCACGTGCTCCTCACTGGTTTTTTTCTTTTTTTTGGAGACCAAGTCTCGCTCTGTCACCCAGGCTGGAGTGCACTGGTGCGATCTCAGCTCACCGCAACCTCCCGCCTCCCAGGTTCAAGCGATTCTTCTGCCTCAGCCTCCAGAGTAGCTGGGACTGCAGGCGTGCGCCACCATGCCTGCCTAATTTTTTTGTATTTTTAGTAGAGATGGGGTTTCACCATGTTGGTCAGGCTGGTCTCAAACTCTTGATTTCAAATGATTTACCTGCCTCGGCCTCCCAAAGTGCTGGGATTACAGGCATGAGCCACTGCACATGGCCCTTACTGGTTCTTGACTCATGAGCCGTGAGTGTCCCACCTGGTCAGATGTGGAGTGCCATACTGAGGGCCCTCCACAGGCAAGGGTGATGGAACAGCCTTCAGCGTGTGGGGGCCACTGTGTGGGGTGCCTGCATCCAGGCAGTTTGTCCTGGTATGCGATCTCAGGACCCAAAGTGTGGCCTCACTCTGGCAGGCGCAGGCTGAATACCCTGTCCCCTGGCTCCTGAGGGCGGCAGGATGACTGATCGGGGAGGGTGACAGTCGGCTGCCCTTCTCTGAAGTCAGGTTCTAAAGTCTGTTGCCAGAGTTTCCTACACTCTTGGAGTTAGAGGGTTTTTCGTCCCCCACTGGTGCCTTGCAGAACCCACTCCAACCATGTGGGTGTCTCTCAGCAGCAGGGTGCGTCCTTACCCGGCAGCCTGTCCCTTTCGCATCAGACTCCTGCTTTCCTTTAACTAATGCTGGATCCCCTAGGTCCGCCTTTGGGAATAACGTGGAAATGATTCTCACAATACGTTTTACATTTCCTAAACCAGCTGTCCCCAGCATGGTCTACATTTCCCAAGGAAGTGCTTTCCAGACCAACTCCACTGTAGAGCCTGGTGGGTGAGGATAGGCGTGGCTGCACACAACGTATGTGTAAGCTAGAGACTTGTTTCTCTCTTGCACAGGTAACCCAGAGGCAGAGGGTCCGGGCTCAGGTCATCGGGATGTTTTTTGTTTGACGAGGAAGCAGAGGAGTCCTATCTCCCATGTTAATCTCTGCCACCAGCTAGGGTGCTGCCCTTGTCCCTCTGACACCTGTACCTGCCACATTTACCTTTGCACTGAGCTTAGTCTTGTGGCCACGTCTCACCAGACGGGAACTGGGAGATGTAGTCTCTTTGGGCCTGCGTGTGCCGGCTCGATGCAGTGTCATTCCCACGGAAGGAGGGAGCAACCCCTGCCACAAGCATCCAGAGCTGTCTTCAGATGTGCTCTTGGGCCTGAATCCAGCGTCCCAGGTCTTCCTACCAGAGACAACTGAGGAGGTTGGGTGGCTGCCTCCCTGGATCTGACCACATATCCATCACTTCAACATACGACCAAGCTCCTGGGCCACAAACCGGCTGGCAGTGAGAGAATAACCACTAAAAACGTTTCAGGGAGCTGAGTCCAATTTCTTCCCCAACCACAAGACCTGATTGCAGTGGTCTATATAACTATCACCACAGCTCCCTCAAATCAATTCTGCCTTATCTTTTTTTTTTTTTTTTTTTTTTTTTAGACGGGGTCTCGCTCTGT
>NC_045450.1:525383-542728 GCF_002776525.5 Piliocolobus tephrosceles | reverse complement strand
GGAGGCGGAGGTTGCAGTGAGCCAGGATTGCGCCACTGCACTCCAGCATGAGTGACAGAGTAAGACCTCATCTCAAAAAATAAAATAAATAAGATGAATCCATTTTAAATGTATTCATCAATGAGTTTTGACAAGTATATGTACCCATGTAACCACTATCCCATTTCTATATAAATGTTCTATAGAAATTCAGAACTTCCCTTATGCCCCTTTTCAAACATTCACCCTTAACTCCCATCACTGTGCAACCACTATCTGTTATCTTTCACCAGCTTTAGATTAGTTTTGCCTGTTTAAGAATTTTATATAAATATAATCATACACTATACCCTTGGGATAGCCAGTATCCAAGATGATCCAAAAATTATCCCTGGCTTCTGGTATTCGTATCTTTGTGTAGCCCCTTCCAACACTGTACCAGTGTTGGTCTGTGTGACCAGTCACATACAGTAGAAGTGATTGTCTATCACTTCTGAGATTAGGTTATCAGAAACACAGTTGCTTCCATCTCAGTCACTTTCACTCTCACTCTCTTGCATCACTTGTTCTTGGTGAAGCTATGCCCTGAGCAGCCCCATGGGGAGGCCCATGTGGCAAGGAACTGAAGCCTACTGCCAATAGCTATATATGTAATTAAACATGGAAGCAGATCCTCTACCCCCATTATGTCTCAGATGACTGCAGCTCTAGATGAACCATTGCAACTTTATGAGAGACACTGAGCTACAACCATCCAGCTATTCTGCTCCTAGACTCCCGACCCAGAGAAACTGAGATAATAAATGTTGCTTTAAGTCACTGAATGTCTGGGTAATATTATGCAGTAATAAATAACTAATAAGGCACTGTTTTGGGTTTAGCCTCTTTCACTCAGGATAACAATTTTGAGAGTCAGCAATGTTGTTTCATGTTTCAGGAGTTTATTCTTTATATTCTCGAGTGATATTCCATTGTATCACTGTAATAATGTTTATTATCTAAATATTGGTCATGATGTAGTTCAGGACATGTTACTCCAAAATTTGACACCTTGTCTTATTGAATATTTTAAGCTGAAAATATTTGAGAAATGGTATATGTGGTAAGGACTTTCTGACTGTTTCCTGAAGCAGGTCATAAAACCCTCCTGTGAGAGGAACCCTCTGTGGAAGAACAGAATATGTCACCCCAAAATATGAAGAATTGTTGAGCTGAAGATGATTAAGAAGAAGCAGATGCAGGAAACCTCTCTGCCCTCCCTCTATTTGCTTAAAAGCAGGATAAAGACTTACAAAGACTAAAGGTATCCTTGCCTTCTGCCAGGAAGAAAAAGGTTAACCACCAGAGACAGCTTTAGACCCTCATTGGCCTGTAGATGGTACTAGAGAAATCTACATTAACAAGCTTTATTAACTCGCCTTTATCTGCTGTTTATTTGCCTTCCCCCAAGTTACTGCCAAAGTCCTTTTCCTTTGTCTTGTCACTTCTCTAAAAATTGACTGTTCTTTATTGAAAATGCTATATACACTGTCATTCAAAGCCACCTCTCTGAGAACTATTCATTCCCCATTGTCTCCCCATGTATATATGAAATATACATGTTAATATACTTCCATTTGTTTTTCTCCTGTTAATCTGTCTATAGATCAATCTGGTTATAGGGGTCCATTCCAACTAAGAAACTATGGGGGACCAGGCACGGTGGCTCACACCTGTAATCCCAGCACTTTGGGAGGCCAGTGTGGGCAGATCATGAGGTCAGGAGTTCAAGACCAGCCTGGCCAACATGGTGAAACCCCGTGTCTACTAAAGATACAAAAAATTAGTTGGGCGTGGTGGTGGGCGCCTGTAATCCCAGCTACTCAGGAGGCTGAGGCAGGAGAATCGCTTGAACCCGGGAGGCAGAGGTTGCAGTGAGCCAAGATCGCACCATTGCACTCCAGCCTGGGCAATGGGGCAAGACTCTGTCTCTAAATAAATAAATAAATAAATAATAAATAAATAAATAAGCAAGCTGGACATGGTGGTGGGTGCCTGTAGTCCCATCTACTTGGGAGGCTGAGACATGAAAATCGCTTGAACCCAGGAGGCGTAGGTTGCAGTGAGCCGAGATCACGCCACTGCACTAATCCAGCCTGGGTGACAGAGGGAAACTCTGTCTCAAAAAAAAAAAAGGTTTTAAAGGCTGAGCTGCCCGCCACCTCTGCTCTCAGAAGTGCCGTGCCCCAACCAGCCACCTCACACCCCACGCTGGGCTCCCTGTTGGCTACTGACATCTCATCTTTTTGGCGTCTGCAGTCCCTGCGCTGGCAGGCATAGTCCCCCGTGCCTCTTGTCCTCTTGGTCAAATGAATGACACATGCAACCTGCAGAGTGTCATGCATGCGTCCTGCAGCCAGGACGGAGCAGCCGAGAGACTTGGCCTCAGTCCAACGGGAAGGTGCCTTGCGGGGGCCACTGGAGCAGCGTGTTCCCTGATAGTTGGCGCTGGTGGACAGCAGAGAACAGGGTGACCCCTGCCTGGGGACAGTCAGGATTCCTGTGGCCACACAGTACTGGGCACAGACTTGCCAACAACCCTTGGGCCCTTTGCCTCCAATTCCTAGATCTGGTGGCTCACCCACCTTCTGGGTCTAAAACATTTCCACCCCACTGATAGAGCTGTCATGTGATGGGCAAATCTCTGTCTTTGGTGTCTTTTAGCAAACTGAATGCTGGTGGCACTTGGGCCTTTTGCAGACATTTGTGAGTCTGCCTAACAGCCCTGCTGCTTTCTGTCTGCCTTGTGGCTCTCATCCTTCTTTCCAGCACTTTCTGACCTCCCCCCTATTGTTATTATGATGATTATTTTTTGAGACAGAGTCTTGCTCTGTCACGCAGGTTGGAATGCAGTGGTATAATCATAGCTCACTGCAGCCTCAGCTTCCTGGGCTTAAGCAATCCTCCCACCTCAGCCTCCCAAGTAACTGAGACTATAGGCACATGCCACCATGCTCTGCTAATTTTTTATTTTTTAACTTTTTGAAGAGATAGGGTCTTGCTTTGTTGCCCAAGGTGGTCTCGAACTCCTGGCTAAGCTGTCCTCCTGCCTGGGCCTCCCCTTTTTTAAATGCCCCTTGTCAGCCACAGGCAGCTGGCTCCATTATGAAGCCTCTGTTTGTCACCAAAACCCAAAGCCATGGCTCCCTCCCTACCTTGAAGCCTCCTAAAGCCTTGGGTCCCTGCGCCCCACCCCTGCCCCAGGAAGTGGGCTCTGTGCTAAGACCCCTTCTCGGCGTTGCAGGTTCATCAGTAAAGAGATCCTGACTATCCGGGAGGCCGTGTGGCTCACAGACAACACGTACAAGTATGAGGACCTGGTGAGAATGATGGGCGAGATCGTCTCCGCCTTGGAAGGGAAGATTCGAGTAAGCAGTGGTTCCATTTTCCTTATTAATCCTAGTTGTCGCTGTGCTGGAGGGTGGGGGTGGGCATTTGGCTTTCCTGCTGTGGGAGGCCTCATGGACTCAGAGGGCAGCTCTCTCTGCTGTGCCCAAAGCCACGGAGCGGGAGGCCACGGTTGCACCACATCACCACTTGGGCTGGTGCGCTGCACGTGCAGCATCAACGTGAACATCACCTGGGCCAGACCCTGCGCTGGGCCTGCATGTGGCACTGCACCAAGGAGCCCCCAAGCACTAAGAGCCCACACCCGCTCCCGGCTGTCTAGGTCCCCACCGTGGTGGATTACAAGGAGGTCCTGCTGGCGCTAGTCCCCGTGGAGCTGAGAACCCAGCACCTGTGCAGCTTCCTCTGCGAGCTCTCCCTGCTGCACACCAGCCTGTCCACCTATGCCCCAGCCCGCCTGGCTGCCGCAGCCCTGCTTCTGGCCAGACTGACGCACAGGCAGAGTAAGGAGAGGCCCTTCCCAGGGATGCCTGTGTCAGGGAAGGTGCTCACATAGGAGGAGGCTGTGGGAAGGAAAAGAGTCCAACATCCGTTTGTCCTGGTTACTTCCTCAGGGATGAGATACAGCACAGCTCCTAGCTTCAGTATGTCCCAGATTTCTGACTGTGAGCCTGCACGCCCTACGTATGGTTTTTTTCCGAAACTGTTTTAAAAGGATTGCAACCCTGAGCTCCAAAAACTCCACAGCAGAGCCCACAGAGCTGTAGAGTGGAAGTGGCAGGCGGCTGTCACCACAGCCCCTCCGTCCCCTCCATCCCCTCCATCCCTGGCCTGCTTTCTTCCCCAGCACAGCCCTGGACCACTCAGCTATGGGACCTCACCGGATTCTCCTATGAGGACCTCGTTCCCTGCGTCTTGAGCCTTCATAAGAAGTGGTGAGTTTTGGTCGGGCGCAGTGGCTCACGCCTGTAACCCCAGCACTTTGGGAGGCCGAGGCAGGCAGATCATTTGAGGTCAGGAGTTCAAGACCAGCCTGGCCAACATGGCAAAACCCCACCTCTACTAAAAATACAAAAATTAGCCAGGCGTGGTGGTGCATGCCTGTAATTCCAGCTACTCGGGAGGCTGAGGCAGGAGAATCGCTTGAACCCAGGAGGCAGAGGTTGCAGTGACTTGAGATCACATCACTGGACTCCAGCCTGGCTGACAGAGCAAGACTCTGTCTCCAAAAACAAAAACTGGCCAGGCATGGTGGCTCACACCTGTAATCCCAGCACTTTGGGAGGCCAAAGTGGGTGGATCACCTGAGGTCAGGAGTTCGAGACCAGCCTGGTCAACATGACAAAACCCTGTCTCTACTAAAAAAACAAAAATTAGCTGGGCATGGTGGCATGCGCTTGTAATCCCAGCTACTCAGGAGGCTGAGGCAGGAGAATCGTTTGAACCCGGGAGGCAGAGGTTGCGGTGAGCCGAGATTGCGCCATTGCACTCCAGCCCGGGCAACGAGTGAAACGCCATCTAAAAAAAAAAAAAATTCCAGAACTTTCTTATCTCACACCTTTTTCACATTGAGAGCAGCTGCTCCCAACCCAAGCTCATTGCATAGGCAGCAGAAAGTCCTAGAAAAAAATGAGGGCGTCTCCCTGACCTGTGGTAACTTGTACCTGTGTCAAGTTGTCATCTAGCTCAGGCGCTGGCACACTGTGGCCCTCAGATGGCATCTGACTGCTTTTGTGAATGGGGTTTTCTTGGCAGCAGCCGCCCTCACTGGTTTCCACATCGTCTGCAGCTGCTTTTGCTCTGGCAGTGGGTAAGCTTATAGTGCAGCGGAGACCACATGGTCCCCAGTGGGGAAAATACTCACTCCCCTTCCCTTGAGAGAACAGCTTCCACCCCAATGCAGCCGTTGATATAGATCTATCCTCTGTCTCATTGAGAAGATGGAGCCTGCGGGCAGGTCCCTTGCCCCATCGTGCCCAGCTGTGGCCCCCTCTCTGCCCCAGCCCCGCTGGGCTTCCCTCCACCTGCCCCGGCCCCTTTGCCCTTCTGTCTGCTGAGCCTGGCCCGGCCCTCGCTGCATCTAAGCCCCTTCACCTGCCCTGGCAGCTTCCCTTCAGGCCATGTTGGTTTGTTCTATGCAGTGCATGAAGCCCCCACCGTGGGCCGGGCGCTGGGGGAGAGGCCAGGACAGAGAGTTCAGAGGTCAGGTCATGATGGGAGAAACAGCAGGCAGGAGCGGGGCATGTGGCACGGGCGGGTGCGACTCCCTTCAGGGAGTGCAGCCGGGGTCACTTGGGCATCTGAGTCCCAGGCAAAGGGGACAGCCATGCCAGGGCCCAGTGCAGACCAGCGGGGCCAGGGGCTTTGAGTGGAGTCATGGCAGTGAGGGGCGACAGGGACAAGCATGGGGCTGAATTTGCATCCGACCAGCCATCTCCCTCTCGCCTCCTCAGCTGTGCTCACAGACTTGCTCCTCCCACGTCTCGGCACCACCACTCCCTGGTCTCCCCCTTCCCTGCTTCTGCCATGACTTCCCTTTCCTCAGCCAAATCCAGCAGACTCAGCGGTGTAGGCTTTTTTTTCTTTTTTGAGTTGGGGGCCCAGGCTGGAGTACAGTGGTGCCATCCTAGCTCACTGCAACCCTGACCTCCCAGGCTTAAGGGATCCTTGTGTCAGCCTCTCGAGTAGCTGAAACCACAGGCACCACCACACCAGGCCTGGGTGGCTTTTCTCCAGCCAGCCTTACGCTGACCCTCCCTCCCTTGGGGGCCTCAGCTTCCCGCCCTAGGCCATGCGGCCTGGGTATTAGTCTCCCTTCTCACCCACCCCAAGGGGCCAGGGAATTCTGGCTTTCTGCCACCCCTCAGACTCCTTTCCTGGGAGACTTCATCACTTCCAGGATTCAGACCACATCTCAACCTTGACCTGCCACCCACCCTGCCAGTGTGACTCAGCCGATGCCTGTTCCGGCCCTGGTGGGTCGTGGTGCATGAACCACTGTGCGCCCAGCTGAGGCCTCCACCAGCCGCTCCTGCTTCTCCATCCCTGCATCCTCGCCAGTGCACTTTCCTCGTGCGCTCACCGCTTGGGGGCTGGAGCTATCCGTGGTGACTGCCCAGCCTCCTGGAACACTGGCAGCCACCCCGCGCGTGTCCCGGGTACACTACCCAGGGCCTTGCTGTCCGGCTTCCAGGATGAGATCAGAACTCCCTGGGGGTCTCTTTGCCCTTGAGCAGCCCCTTCTCTGGCCCATCTGCTGTTTCTACCCCCATACTGTACTTCAGCCACAGGGGACCTGGTGGCATCTCCCGGGCTTTGGCATGTGCTGCTGCTCATGCTGCTTTCTCCTGCAGTGCCCGGACCCTGTGCCTTCTGGGCAACGAACGAGGGTGACAGTAGAAGGGTCAGCATGGATCTTACCCCCCCACCTTTGCTTATGGGGAGCACAGATCGTCCCAACACTGGCCACCAAAAGCTGTTTCTGAGCTGCATTTATTCTCTTCTGCCTGAAAAAGTTAAATTTTTTTTTTCCAAACCAGATAAGTTAGAAACATTATTTACAAACTAAACTTCCTTTTATTGTATGATTTAATGGGCTTTTAGTTTATTCACACAGTTGTGCTTGTCATCACAACAATCAAATTTACAACATTTTCACTTTCCCCAAAGGGACAACACACCCCTCAGCTGTCACCCTCTGGTCCCCCGCCATTTCCTCAGCCCTAGATGACGCAGTGGTCTACTTTCTGTCCACAGATTTTTCCCATTCTGGACATTGCATATAAATGGAGTCATAGGACAGGTGGCCTTTTGTGTCTAGGTTATTTCCCTCAGTGTCACGTTTGCTGGGTTTGTCCGTGTTGTGACGTGTGTCCCTGCTTTGTTCCTTTTCATGGCTGAATAATATTCCCCTGCATGGACCACATGTGTTTATCCATCCCACAGCCGGTGGACATTTGCCTATTGTGAACAGTCCTGCCATGAATATTCTAGTACAGGTTTCTATGTGGACATAGTTTTTCCTTTTTCCTGGGTCTTTACCTAGAGAGAATTGCTGGGTTCTGTGGTGACTAAATTTAACCATTCGGGGAACTGCCAGGTCGGACTCCAGAGTGACGGCACCATTTTGCATTCTCATTGCTCACTTCAGTGAACTAAGGCTAAAAATGGGGAGGAGGGGGTGCCTCACATGTCCACTCTACGTGACTGTTTCCAGCTTCCACGATGACGCCCCCAAGGACTACAGGCAAGTCTCTCTGACCGCCGTGAAGCAACGATTTGAGGACAAGCGCTATGGAGAAATCAGCCAGGAAAAGGTGCCTCTCTCCTGCCACCTGGGCGTCTCATGGGGTGCTGGGGTGTCGGCGGGCCTCACCCTCGGGGCCTCTGCACCCCCTAACTCTGGCTTCTCCTAAGGTGCTGAGCTACAGCCAGTTGTGTGCAGCATTAGGAGTGACACAAGACAGCCCCGACCCCCCGACTTTCCTCAGCACAGGGGAGATCCACACCTTCCTCAGCTCTCCCTCGGGACGGAGAACCAAACGGTTAGTTACCCTGCGCCATACAATGCTGGCACCCTCATGCCGGCCCAGTTCCCTCAGCGCTCCGTCACACAGAGAGGCCCCCAAGGCTTGTCAGGGGAGCAGCAGATCCCAGGACAGTGACCCTGGGACGGAGCCCTGCAGTCATGCCTCAGGCCCCTGTGTAACCTCCACTGTTTCCAGCCCAGGTCTCCTTCCTCAGAGGCTGTTGCCTCTCCCTCTGCCTGGGCTCCCTGTGGAGGAAGATGGTTTCGAGCATGCGGGAGCCCAGCCTGGCTCTAGCCCTGTCCGTGCCTGTCATGTGTGTCCTGGACTTATCTGCTCCGTGATGCTGCTGTCACTCCCGGCACGAGCTGTGACCTGAGTCACATCCCCAGCACTTCCCTCGCTACCTGTGTGAACCTGTTTACCTGCCTCTCCTATCTCAGCACCTTGGCTGTTCATCCTGGAGTGAACTTCCTCTTTCCACCTTACCCACCTGGAGAACTGCTATTGATCCTGCAAGGCCCCGATGAACAGGGCCCTCCCTGTGCTGCTGGCCCTGCCCCTGTGACTCCTTAGCACCATGTGCACCCGTAACTTTCCCAAGGGCAGGCACTGGGTGGCTGGGTCTTCCCTGTCAATACAGGACCAGGCAGGGCTGCCTCCAGGAGTGTTGTGTGGGGAGTGGGCCCCTGGCAGGAGACCTAAACACCTGGGGAACCCCGGGGAAGCAGCCGAAGCCCCTGCTATGGCTGCTTCCTCCCCAAGAAGCGTGATAGCACTTTCCATTGTGCGGAAGGCAGGAGACCTGACCCTCCTGTCTCACTCCACACACGCACCGACTCCCTGGGGCCAGGGTCATCACGAGGAAAGCCCATGTAGACACACATAGCTACTCCAGGAGGGGCCTGGCCCTGTGCTCAGCCTCACTGTGTTAAACCCGCTTCTCCAGAGGCCCCCCAAAGCCCCATCAGTCTCTGAGACACACCCCCATGGGTGACACGGGTAGCTCTCTCCACCCCCTCTCCCCACCAGGCCCTGGGTTCAGGAAGTGGAAAGGCTCAGCTGGTGTGGCAGCTTTTCCCAGGCTCAGGCCCACACTCTGGCCTCCAGCCCCATCCCGAGCAAGACTTGACCCCAGTTGGCCGTGGGTGCCGGCACCACCCAAGGCCAGGCCATTCCATGCAATCTGCCTGGCCCCGGGCTGAGCACTGCCTGGCCCTTATTAATCAACACCAGAGGGGCCGGGCGCAGTGGCTCACGCCTGTAATCCCAGCACTTTGGAAGGCTGAGGCGAGTGAATCACCTGAGGTTAGGAGTTCGAGACCAACTTGGCCATCATGGTGAAACCCCGTCTCTACTAAAATACAAAAATTAGCTGGGTGTGATGGTGGGCACCTGTAGTCCCAGCTACTCAGGAGCCTGAGGCAGGAGAATCACTTGAACCTGGGAGGCGGAGGTTGCAGTGAGCCAAGATCACACCACTGCACTCCAGCCTGGGTGACAGAGCAAGACTCCACCTCAAAAAAAAAAAAAAAAAACACTGGAAGGTGGCATCATCCTGAGGGTGTCCAGGGGACCAGATGGTTGGCCCAGGCCCCACAGCTGAGCCGGGTGGGCTGGGCTTCACACCCAGACCTGGGGCCTGAGTTTGCCTGAGCTGTCCTCCAGGTTGGCCCTGCCTCAAGGGTTTATACCTGTTCTAGCTTCACCAGCATTTTCTATGCAGCAGACCCTTTGGGAGCATGCAGTGACAGGCCGGGGCACGCGGGTGTTAGAGGCAGGTGCAGAGGGTGTGGCCTCCCAGCACTGCCACCCATGACTGGGTCTCCTGGGCTCTCTCCACCTTGCAGGAAGCGGGAGAACAGCCTCCAGGAGGATAGGGGCAGCTTTGTTACCACCCCCACTGCGGAGCTGTCCAGCCAGGAGGAGACGCTGCTGGGCAGCTTCCTCGACTGGAGCCTAGACTGCTGCTCTGGCTACGAAGGCGACCAGGAGAGCGAGGGCGAGAAGGAGGGCGACGGTGAGTGTAGGGCCAGGGCACACCAGAAGGGACATCACACAGGATGGTTCTCACTGAGGGTCTCTGGGCACCTGGCCCTGTGCGAGCGCTGTGGGAGGCAGGAGGATGGGCACAGAGCACGGGGCGGGGCCAGCTCCTGCCCTGCTGGGGAGTGTGTCCAGGCACGGGGAGAGTAAGAGGAGGGGAGCTTCTCCCACCACACAGGGATGAGAGGACTTAGGCCACACCTATCCGGCGCCTGCTCATTCTGTGCTGGGAAGACCTCACTAGGATGAGGGAGGTAGACCTGTCTGGAGTTCATGGAGATCCTTCTAGGCCAGGTGTGGTGGCTCATGCCTGTAATCCCAGCAGTTTGAGAGGCTGCGGCAGGAGGATCACTTCAGGCTAGAAGTTCAAGACAATCCTGGGTGACACAGCAAGACAAAAAATTTAAAAATTAGCTGGACAGGCTAATTTTTCTTTCTAGAATGTTGTTTGAGATGTGCCCACGTGGTTTACATGACATTCCTCACTGCCCTGTTGGGATCACTGCCCTGTGCAAACTCCAGGCAGACTGCATGGGTCCTTACCAGAAGCCCAGTTAATGTGAGTCCTGTCGATTTCCCAGTTGCTTGCTTCTGCATCCACTTGGCTTGAGCTAGATGCCCAACTTGTCATCTCCACTGTTGTTGGAGTCATGGCAGGCAGCTGTCCAGCCTTGGAAGAGGCATGTCACCCACACTTCTCACCACAGGAGGGTAACACAGGGGACCATAGCAAGGTAGAAGATTCTTGACCTGCACTTCAGGGTCCTGACCTGGCAGGGGGTCTCCCCTGATGCTTGGGTGTGACATGATCTCCCTCCCCACCAACCTTCCTGCAGTGACAGCTCCCAGTGGCATCCTCGATGTCACCGTGGTCTACCTGAACCCAGAACAGCATTGCTGCCAGGAATCCAGTGATGAGGAGGCTTGCCCAGAGGACGAGAGACCTCAGGACCCACAGGCACTAGCGCTGGATACTCAGATCCCTGCAACCCCAGGACCCAAGTCCCTGCTCCGCACCAGCCTGGAGCCAGGGAAGGACGTCACGACCTCAGGGTACTCCTCCGTCAGCACCACGAGTCCCACAAGCTCTGTGGATGGTGGCTTGGGGGTCCTGCCCCGACCTACCTCAGTGCTGTCCCTGGACAGTGACTCGCACACACAGCCCTGCCACCATCAGGCCAGGAAGTCATGTTTACAATGTCGTCCCCCAAGTCCCCCCGAGAGCAGTGTTCCCCGGCAACAGGTAAAACGGATAAACCTATGCGTACACGGTGAGGAGGAGGACACGAACCTGGGCCTTGTGAGGCTGTAAGTGTGTCAGCGCATTTGCCACAGTGGATGTGTACTGAGGGGGCTGGAGGCGAGGGGTGGGAGCACAGCATAGGAATGCTGTGTAGATCCCAGAGGCCTTCGCACAGAGAGCAGAGAGGGTAACTTGTGGCCACCAAGTTTCTTTCTCCGCAGGAGTCCCGTGCTAACCATGAGAATGTTGAAATGAGAGTGAAAAGGTGAGATCCCTCTCTTTGGAAAGTTTAGCCTCAAAGCAGTTGGCCACACTGCATGGAGGGCACCTCTCTGTCCCTTCCGTGTCTCACTGTCTCTGGAAGCTTCAGCCCATGTGTGTCCTGGTCTTCCCAGCCCCAACAGAGCCCGGTGCCAGGAGCTGACAGCGTTCACGCTCAAGGCACGTGTGACCTGGGTAGTCAGACACCACTTGAGCTCCTGCCCACATCTGTCTGGTTTGGGGCTCCAGTGGGGAGCTGACAGCTCTGAGCACACCACTGTCCCCTCATCCACTTTGGTCTGCATGGGGCACCCACTTGCTTCTGGGTGGGGATTCCATGGTAAGGGGGCCTGTGTCCCTGCACACTGCGTGGACTGCCTTGGCCACAGGCCCACTCCCTACGACACGTTACTCATTTTAGAGCTCTGTCCCAGAGGCGTTTGTCTGTGACCCACAGATGTTGTCAATGTGAACACCTCTCTTTGTGCTGAATTTCTGGACCATTCTTTTCCTGTCTTTATTTCTAAATTTCCTTCTTCCAAGATGAAAACGAGAAAAACTTAAAACAGAAGGTATTAAAAAAACAAGAGATTCCTACCATTATTTAGGTTCAACTGCAAAACAAAAATCTTACTCCAGCCCCTCAATGCCATCCTGCCACACTTTATGTAAAAGGAATTTCCCCAGAGAGGCTAACCAGAAAAAACTTGAAGTCCCCTATAACATCTGAGGTGACCAAGAGGCAGAGGAGTAGAGCAGTTGGGGGCCATGTCCTGGCTGATCCCAACTGCAGCTGTGCTCTGGGGGCCCGTGGGAGGGAGGCAGACCCCTGGGCTTTCCTGCTGGCCACGGAGACTCCGCTCCTGCATGGAAAGGGAGCCTGGGAGACAGCAGTCCACGCCTGGGGAGCCTGTCTGGGGCCATGTGACCGTGACCTCTCCCTGGGGATGGGCTTACCACAACACACTCACCCTGCTGCCATCCACTTGTTTCCTCTGCAAATGTAAGAAAGAACCACTTGGCTAGAAGTGTCCCCCAGATGCTTTTTTTTTTTTTTTTTTTTGAGATGGAGTTTTGCTCTTTGCGCCCTGGCTGGAGTGCAGTGGCATGATCTCAACTCACCGCAACCTCCGCCTCCCAGATTCTGCCTCAGCCTCCCAGGTAGTTGGGATTACAAGCACCCAACCATGCCCGGCTAATTTTTGTATTTTCAGTAGAGACGGGATTTCACCATTTTGGCCAGGCTGGTCTCGAACTCCTGACCTCAGGTGATATGCCCACTTCGGCCTCCCAAAGTGCTGGGATTACAGGCATGAGCCACTGCGCCTGGCCCCCCAAATGCTCTTGAACGAGAAACCCAGGGCTGGGAGATGCTCACTGAGCTGCTGCTTTTCTGTGTGCTGGTGCTGTGTGTGTTCGTGTCTGCGGCAGCTGTCTTCTTGCGACTATAAGGGAATTCTGGCCACCCTGGGTGGGGCGTGGTCGGGGTGAGAACCGAAGCGTTGGAACTGTAGACCCGTCCTGTCGACTGTATGCCCCTGGGCATGTGTGAGCCTCAGTTTCCTCATCTGTAAGAGGGGGCGATGATACCTACCTCACAGGGGTGTTGTGAGGATTAAATGTGAGGAGGATAGTGACAGATCTGAGTGATGGACGTCCTTCGTTGCCTCAACCCCTTGTCCAGGGGCTCTTTTGTCAAAATCCCAACTCTTCATGGAGTCAGTTCTCTGCTTTCTCCCAGCTTGCACCTGAAGGAGGAAACCACTCCGGGGGAGCCTGGCATCACCTGCTGGGGTGGGTGGGCTCCTGCATCTCGAGTGCTGCCTCCTCCTTCACAGAGAACCTCCAGGGAGGCAGGGCCACCGTCACCCTCCCCCACCGCTGATGGAGGGGCCCACCTGCAGTGCTGGGCCAGAGCGGCCTGGGTCCCAACCTCCCTGACAACTCCCTTTGTGCCCTCCTCCCCTTCTGCGATGACACCTTCCCATTAACGACTACGGAATGGACTCACCTGTCCCATCTTTAAACAGCACCCCCAGGTCTGTCTTTCCTCCAGCTACCGCCTGGGATTTCTTGCCCCTAATTGTTTATTCTTGTTAACACCAACTACATGGGGCCCTGCTGCGCTCCTCACTTCTTCCCCCAGGTGTCCCCTGCATCACTGAAGGCCCTGTCCGCCAACCCCCCCCCCCCCTGGTGCTGTGTACACCGCCGAGACCTCAGCAGCGCTTGGCCTGTGACCCACTCCCTCCCGCGACAGCCTCCTGTTGCCTCTGTGACACTGTCTTACTGCTCCTCCACCTCCCTGGCCATTGCCTGGGCCCCGTCACCTGTCCCTACCCGTCCCCTGCCCCACCAAGGGCCACCTCGCCGGGCCCACTGCTCCAAGGTCTGAGCTTCCTCCCCTCTGCCCAGTGCTATCACGTCACATGTCCAAAAGTGAACACTTTCTCCTCCCTCATCCCAGCTCCTGACAGGCGGCATCCTCACCTCCAGCAACCCCTTCCTTGCCCTGTGCTCGGTGGCCCGGTTGTCAGCAGGACGCCCGGTCCCTGCGTCGGAGCACTTTCAATAAGGACAGATGGAGCCTCTCGTATAACCTTCACAGGCGCCCTACAAGAGAAGCGCGATGATGGCGCCCCCATCTACCCAGTTACCCAAACCAAAATCCCGGCGTCGCCCGCAGTCCCCTCCCTGGCGGCCTCGGAGACCTAGGGGTTAGGAGTGGGCGGGGCTTGAGGCTCGCCCGCAAGGAGGGAGAGAAGGCCTCGGGGGCGGCCCCGGAGCCCCGGATCAGGACTGGGCAGCCCGGCCGGGAAGGGGCGGCCTTCCCGCCCGGAAGGGGCGTGGCTCTTCAGAGGCGGCAAATTGCAAGGAGACGCCGCCGCCTTCATGCTGCCCGCGGACTGCTCGCGCCGGTGAGGCCTGCGCGGCGGGAGGGGGCGGGAGGACGCGGGCGGGCTGGCAGTCAGGCGCGGGGCCCGAGGCCCGACGCTGGCCGAGGTGATGAGCCGCCGGTGCGTCCCCCAGGCTGGTGGCCGAGCTGCAGGGCGCCCTGGACGCCTGCGCACAGCGACAGCTGCAACTGGAGCAGAGCCTGCGCATCTGCCGTCGGCTGCTGCAGGCCTGGTACGCGGACCCCGGGACCCCCTGGCCAGACCTCCCTCGGCCCCTCAGAGTCCTGCCCCGAGGTCCCGTGGCTGGGAGACCGGGCGCAGCCGCCCACTTCGGAGCTATAGGTTGTCAGTGCCACCCCCCTTACTTTGCAAGCTCTGAGCTGGGGGCTTGCCGCGGGGCCCGGCGGCCCCCTTTCGTCTGTTTGGGCTGGGCCCTGCCTGCTGGCCGTGCGACGGCTGCCCATGTCTTTGTAGGGAACCAACCGGGACGTGGGCTTGGGAGCCACCTCCAGAGCCAGAAACTAATGAAGAGGACCCCCTTCCAGGTAAACCTCCACCACCCACCTAATCCAGGTGCTGCTCTGGTCTGTCTTCTGGAGTGCAGTTGTGAGGGACCCTCAGTGGGGAGAGATCCCTGCGTAATTCTTGGCTTTCACAGCATGCACACCCAGTCCACAAGACCTCAAAGACTTGGAGTTTCTGACCCAGGCACTGGAGAAGGCTGTTCGGGTTCGAAGAGGCATCACTAAGACTGGAGAAAGAAACAAGGCCCCCAGCCTGAAACCTGGGTCCCTTGTCACCTCTCCTGGGATGACAGCCTCCACCCCACCCCAGTCCCCAGGCCAAGCTGGTGGCCATGCTTCAGACACGAGACCTACGAAGGGCCTCCGCCAGACCACGGTGCCTGCCAAGGGCCGCCCTGAGCGCCGGCTGCCGTCCGTGCTGGATAGGACCCGTGTTGGGATAGGAGTCCGAGCCCCCAGGCCTGGAGCGGGCCTCAGGAACCAACTTATGGCCCCATCGGCTGCTCCTCAAGCCCCAGAAGCCTTCACACTCAAGGAGAAGGGGTAGGTTTCCCAGACCCTCACTGGAGGGACTTCTTCTGTCTCTGCCTCCTCAGACCCTGGCTAGCAAGGAGCCTGGGATTTGGGGTGACAGGGAGGGCAGGGCATTGAGCCCTGGGGCGCACCCCTGAGGCTCGTGCTCAGAAGCTGGCAGAATGAAACAGCTGTGTGGTGGTGTCCAGGTTGGCACCATCAGGACAGGGAAGTACTAGAGCCTGTCCTGTCCTCTCCTCTGTGGCTGTCCCCTTGTTTGCCCAGGCCAAAGGCTCCAGATGGGCTCTGGAGGGTGTGGGCTCTGCTCACGGGGCCCCGTCTTCTCTCTACTGGGGCAGCACTGGACCATGCTTCTCCCATGGCCACTCTGGAAGCCCTATCCAAGGGGGCTCATCCTTGGTGGGGTCGGGTGTGGGAAAGGGGCAAGAAGCCTCATCCCTGATTGGGCTCTGAGCAGGAAATGGGAGTTGCAGACCCCAGAGCAAGGCGATGCTCCTCTGAACACCGGCTTCTCTGACAGGCACCTGCTGCGGCTGCCTGCGGCATTCAGGAAAGCGGCTTCCCAGAACTTGAGGTGAGGCTGAGGTCTTTGGCTAGACAGGGGTAGGGGAAAACCTGGAGGCATCACAAGCTCGGGTGCAGGTTCGAGATACTTTCCAGTGGGTCTCTTTGCCCTCTTTGGTGAGTGGGGTCATTGTTGACGTTAAAAGTCTGCCAGCCTGTTAGTTCTGTCCCCTAGTTCTGGTCAGTGTCCTCTTGGTTCCCTGCATCCTCTGGAGACCCCTCCGGGCATTCAGCAGAGTCAGATGCCCAGCCTGGGGTCCCCACCCTGGCCCTTGCCTACCTCCCAAGGCCCAGCTCACCAGCTAGAATAACCATGTCCCTCTGTGGTTCCTGGGGCACCCCACATGTGCACCCCAGCCTGTGGGTCCAGCTCAGTTCCATGCAGACCAGTGATTCCATGGATGCCGCTGCCGCCAAAACCCAGTTCCTCCAGAACATGCAGACAGCTGTATCCTTGCTGGGCTTGTGGGAGCCTGGGGGGGTACTCTGGCTCTGAACCTGCCAGGTTTGTGGAGCAGCCCCAGGAGGGGCTGGTGTGGGATGGCCAGGGCCACTCTCCAGGCCCTGTCCTTGGTGGGAGCAGAGGGGCTTGGCTGCAGGGAAGTTTTCCTGACCCATATCCAGTCAGGCGGGTCCCAGCCCAGGCTCAGTGCTGCGGAAGTGGAGGCGGAGGCGAGGCGCCTGCGGAAGGCCTGTTCGCTGCTGAGACTGCGTGTGAGGGAGGAACTCTCGGCAGGTCAGTGGGTCCTGGGTCTGTCTCGGGAGGAGTGTGGAAGGCTAGTGCAGGGAGGGTTTCCAGACTGCCACAGACCCCACCTGCCCTCCCTGACTCTTCTGCAGCCCCCGTGGACTGGATGCAGGAGTACCGCTGCCTGCTCACGCTGGAGGGGCTGCAGGCCATGGTGGGCCAGTGTCTGCAGAGGTTGCAGGAACTGCGTGCAGGTGAGACCCCGCCCCCACCCTGCCACCGGCACTGAGGTCTGGGCCAGGGACAGGGTGCTTTAGCCAGCTTTGTCTGCACCTCAGGGAAAGGTGAGCAGCCCAGGGACCAGACGCAAGTTGGTGACCACCCCCCCTCTGCCCAATGCCACTCCCCAGTGTGCTGGGTCCTCACCAGTTGTCCTATGGGAGCAGTCAGCCTTCCTCTCCTCCTCAGGGCAGCTCCCCTACCTCGCAGCTCCCCACACACAGAACCTCACTGCTCTGAGCTGTTGCTTATTCACCCAGTTGTTGAAAAAGTGGCGTGTGAGGGCTGGGCACTGTGGCTCACGCCTGTAATCCTAGCACTTTGGGAGGCCAAGGCAAGTGGACCACAAGGTCAGGAGATCAAGACCATCCTGGCTAACACCGTGAAACCCCGTCTCTACTAAAAATACAAAAAATT
>NC_045450.1:521666-525283 GCF_002776525.5 Piliocolobus tephrosceles | reverse complement strand
GTAGCGTGTGAGGCCGGGCACAGTGGCTCATGCCTGTAACCCAGCACTTTGGGAGGCCGAGGCAGGCGGATCATTTGAGGTCAGGAGTTCGAGACCAGCCTGGCCAAAATGGTGAAAGCCCATCTCTACTAAAAATACAAAAATTAGCTGGGTATGATGGCGCACACCTGTAATCAATCTCAGCTACTTGGGAGACCGAAGCACGAGAATTGCTTGAACCCAGGAGGCAGAGGTTGCAGTGAGCTGAGATTGCGCCACTGCACTCCAGCCTGGGTGACAGAGCGAGACTCCATCTCAAACTCAAAAAAAAAAAAAAAAGAAAGTAGCTCAGGAGAATCAGCTCCTGTGAGGTAGTTATTTATAGAACTTGTTTCCTCCTTTGTATTTTCTAATTGCTTGACGTTTTAAGAGTGAAAATACACCATTTGTCAAAAGGAAAGCCAATCTCACAAAAGTCGTGCATAAACACAGTAAAGAAATTAGGCAGGCAGAGGGCCACCCCACAGAGGACTCCCTGCCAGCAAGTCCAAGCTCAGGACACACAGTCTTGCACGGGACTGTCCTGAAAACCCACCTTTCCCCTAAAGGCAGGGCAAGTGGTGCAGATGCCTGGGAGAGCCAAGCAAACAGGAAAAGCGGGGCCGTGGCTTTGGCTGCCACCCCAGTGGCCACATTCTCCTGTGCACACAGCGGTGGCGGAACAGCCACCATTACCATGTCCTGTGGGGAGGCCCCCCAGAGCCTCGCTGTCCTGTGGGGGCGGAGCGGAGCCTACATGGAGCCCCCAGCTGCTTGTCTACTCCAGCACCCAGGAGCTGCAGACCCTGGCGGCCCTCAAACTGCAGGTGGCCATGCTGGACCAGCAGATCCACTTGGAAAAGGTGCTTCTGGAAGAGGAGATGGGGGTGCAACAGAGGTCTGCAGCCTTGAGGAGGTCCTGAGGGTAGGGGCTTGACTGCTCCACCCCCCAGAACCCAGGAGGATGGGGGCAAGCCTGGGGTCTGTGTGTGTGGGTTGGGAAGTGCACAGACCAGACTGAGCTAGGGGTGGCAGGAGGGAGGGGCTGAAGCATGGGGGCCTCGAAGCCTGTCCCAGGATTGTCCCCAGCCTAGGTGCCCCTGAGACCTTGGCCCTACCCTGCTCCCAGGTCCTGATGGCTGAACTCCTCCCCCTGGTAAGTGCTGCACAGCCAGAGGGGCCGTCCTGGCTGACCCTGTGCCGGGCTGTGCACAGCCTGCTCTGCGAGGGAGGCGCACGTGTCCTCACCATCCTGCGAGATGAACCTGCGGACTGAGCCTTTCCCATGCTGCACCCACCAGGCCTCAGGACCACCTGGGCGCTGGCCTGCCAGGGAGCATCCCCTCAGCCCTGTTCAGATGGGGATTGGGGGTGTCTTCTCTGGCATTGTGCTCAGGGACCCAGAGATGCCTGTGCTTCCCTGGGAGACCTGGTGAACTGGACCAGGTGGCCTCAGTGGCTCTTCTCAGGACAACTAAGCCTGCTGGTCAGGGCTGACTTTCAGCCTTCCCAAGGCTCCTGGACTCCAGAGGCCAGCGGGGAGCCTTTCCTGACTCCCTCTGTTTTCTCTCAGTGTAAACCAAAGAGCTGCTTGTGTGATATTAAAGCCACTTTAGAAAGCATTTGTACTTATTTTTGTTGAGACAGTCTCACTCTGTCGCCCAGGCTAGAGTGCAGTGGCATGATCTCGGCTCACTGCAACTTCTGCTTCCCAGGTTCAGGTGGTTTTCCTGCCTCAGCCTCCCAAGTAGCTGGAATTACAGGCTCCAGCCACCACGCCTGGCTTTTTTTTTTTTTTTTTTTTTTAATGTTTAGTAAAGATGGGATTTCACCTTGTTGGACAGACTAGTCTCCAACTTTTGACCTCAGGTGATCCTCCCACCTCGCCCTCCCAGCGTGCTGGGATTACAGGTGTGAGCCACTGCGCCTGGCTAAAAGCATATGTATTTAAATCATGCCAAGGTGGGACTTGGGCCCTTATTTCCTTATGATTTTGTTTATCAAGTTACATCACTGGTTGATACATGTCATGCTGAAAAGGAATATATCAAGTGTATTTATCAAGATTATAAATGGACTGGGTATGGTAGGTCACACCTGTAACCCCAGCACTTGGGGAGGCTGAAGTGGGAGGATTGCTTGAGGCCAGGAGTTTGAGACCAGTTTGAACAACAGTGAGACCCCATTCTACACAAAATTTTAAAATGAGCCGGGCACGGCATGTCTGCCTATAATCCCAGCTGCTTGGGAGGCTAAGGCGGGAGGATCGCTTGAGCCTAGGACTTTTTTTTTTCTTTCTGTCACCCAGCCTGGAGTGCAGTGGTGCAATCTCAGCTTACTACAAGCTCTGCCGTCTGGGTTTAAGCGATTATTCTGCCTGAGCCTCCCAAGTAGCTGGGATTACAGGTGCATGCCACCACGCCTGGCTAATGTTTGTAGTTTTTTAATAGAGACGGGGTTTCGCCATCTTGGCCAGGCTGGTCTTGAATTCCTGACCTCGTGATCTGCCCGCCTCGGCCTCCCAAAGTGCTGGGATTACAGGCGTGAGCCACCGCACCCGGCCGAGCCTAGGACTTTGAGACGGGACAAGGCCACTCAAGGTGGGCCCAGCACTGCTGAAAGCCCCACCCTCTATAGGCTGTAGGCTATACTCATTCATTGGAGGACACGAAAACCACAAGGCCATATTGGAGAATAGGCCGGTTACTGTCTCTGCCACAGCCACCCAGCTCTGCTTCCCACTGTCTCCTGGTGCCCACGCCCAGCTCCCCCTCCTGGCGCTGTCGCTGGGGCGGGTGTGGGGTCACCGGTTCACACGGCCTCCACCAGGAAGGGCCTTTTACCTCTTCACCCTTTAGCCACTCCACTCTCACCTCCTCTGAGCCTCCTTCCCTTCTCCATGAAGGCAGGAAAGAGCAGGGGTCAGGGTTGGGCCCTCTGCGACCACAGAGGTGGATTTGCAAAATGACTTGGTTTTGGCCCTGGGACTGGGCAAGATTCTCAAGGACTCAGCCCCAGTTGTCCAGGTTTGTCCCCACTGTCATGCTGGATGATGGTGGTGAGGACCTCAGGGGCCGGCATAGAGATTACTTGTTGCATCTCAAGTGCTGGCCACAGGCGGGGTGTGGTGGCTCACACCTGTAATCCCAGCACTTTGGTAAGAATGAGGCAGGCGGATCACCTGAGGTCAGGAGTTCATGACTAGCCTGGCTAACATGTTGAAACCCTGTCTCCATTCAAAATATAAAAACTAGAGGACAGGCGCGGTGGCTCATGCCTGTAATCCCAGCACTTTGGGAGGCCAAGGTGGACGGATCACGAGGTCAGGAGATCGAGACCATCCTGGCTAACACGGTGAAACCCCATCTCTACTAAAAATACAAAAAATTGGCCGGGTGTGGTGGCATGTACCTGTGGTCCCAGCTACCTGGGAGGCTGAGGCAGGAGAATCGCTGGAACCCAGGAGACAGAGGTTGCAGTGAGCCAAGATGGTGCCACTATACTCCAGCCTGGGTGACAGAGTGGGACTCCATCTCAAACAAAAAAAGTAGCTGGGCATGGTGGTGGGTGCCTGCAGTCCCAGCTACTCAGGAGGCTGA
>NC_045450.1:508429-521566 GCF_002776525.5 Piliocolobus tephrosceles | reverse complement strand
GTTCAGTGCTCCTAGTGTTCTTTAAACGAACCTGCTCTGAGGGCCTGAGGCATCCCAAACATTTTGGGAGCTGGGGCCAAGTGCTCTGTGTGGACAGCGTGGGAGCTCCACCAAGCCCAGCTGTAGGCAGGTACCTGCGACAGGGAAGATTACCAGCCTCTTCCCCAAGGTGCCCCCCTGGACAGGGCAGCAGGACAGAAGGTGGGTGGCACTCAGAGAAAGCTGGGTCTACTAAGAACCAGATGAAGCATCGCAGGTAGGTCCTGCTTGTAAAGGGCCTGACAGTCCTGCAGGCCAGAAACGCTCAGACCGAGAGTCCCGAGTTGAGGGCTGCTGGGGACCAGATGACAGAGACCAAGACAGGAAACCAAAAACCATGATCCTCATTGCATTGAGGGGGCGCCTCCAGGGACAGAGCAGCTCCACCCCCTGCCCCTGCAGCCTGGCAGCAGCCCCAGGGTCACACCCCTTGTGCAGATCAGCCAGCCTCGCCCCTCCCAGCCACCCCATCGCTGCCTCCAGGCTTATATGCAGGAGCTGCTCCAGGTGCCCCTATCTGCAGGAGCCGCTGACTTACTTGAAGCCCCAACTGCGCCGGGACTGTACACCCGTGCGGCTTTCCAGAGCAGGTGGTCTCTACCCAGCCTTATTTCACTGGCTGACTTGGCTCATCCCCCATGCCTACTGGATATTTGCCTCAGGAGGACGGGGGTGCTGTCCCCCTCTACCCTGGTCAGGCCCTGATGGGAGCCAGACGTGCACTGACTCAATGATCCACCAATCCCGGGGCCAACCCAGAGGACAGTGGTTTCCTGGAGCAGGGAGGCGGCCTAGATAGCTTTGTGGGGGTCCTGGGGAGGCCCCTACACAGGGGTCCAGGGCAGGAAAGACAGGTCTCCTCCTCCGACTGATGCCCGCCCACCCCGATTCCCCGCCAAAACCCAGAGGCAGCTGCTGACTCTCCGGGCTCCCAGCTGGCGTCACCACCTCTGGAGCCAATGGGCTCTGACGTGGCGAGCCCGGAACGCCATTGGGACTGCGCGGGCGTCCACACCACCCACCGAGCGCGGCCGCCGGGTTGGCGGCATGAGCGCGCCCGAGCCTCCGCCCGCGGCGCCCGCCTCGCCACCCGGGCCGGGTCTGGTGCACCCGGAGCCCCCCGGGGCCCTGCGCGCCCTGCTCTTGGTCACCGGCGGCGCGGGGGGCTCGTGGCCGCGCTGCATTCTGCCGTTCGGTGCCGTAGCCGTGCTGGCTGGTGCAGCCGCCACGGCCATCACCTTCTCGCTGCGGGGACCCCGCCTGGACCTGGCCCAGGGCTCGTCGCTGGCCGCGCTCAGTGCGGGCCTGGGGCTCCTGACCGCCGCCTTCCTGTGCTGGCGCGCTCGGCGGAGGCGAAGGGCCGGGCGCAGGGAGCCGGGGGCGCCCTGAGCCGCAGGCCAGGCCCCCTCCCATCGAGGTCACCGCGAGCCGGTCGCCCCTCCCTCCGACCTCGCTCCGGCCGGGCGGGCGCAGTGCCAAGCTAGGTCGCAGAGGCCGCCTCCCATACCCCCTCCCCAAATCGTTTCTTCTGAAACTCTTTGGGCAGAAGAGGCCACCGGCCGTTTCCCTCCCTCCCTCTCTGCTTTCCCTCTCCTCCCTCCTCCGTCCAACGTCGCATTTCAGCTTTTGACTTGGCGCGCACAGCTGGCGCGACCGCAGAGCGGCCTGGCGGGGCAGCGGTCTGCGCGGCTCGGAGATCGACCTGGCGCGAGGGTGTTGGGTGCAGGGCAGCGCGACGCGGGTTCGTCCACACCACTCGCCGCTGGGAGCCAGCGCTGTGTCCGCTCCTGGGCTGTCTGCCTTCGGGGCTCGGTTGGAAACCCCCCGAGGCATAATAGGCGCTCAATAAATGTGCAATAGATGAATAAGTGGTGGCTTGCAGGCGTCTGCGGGGAAACAGCAGGTTCTGGGCTGGGCGGGGAATTATTGGATCAATGGGCATCTTACAGGAAAGACTCTCAGCTCCCTGCTGCCTGGGACTGTCCAGCCCCTCTATGCCCTCACCCCAGCCTGTGTCCCAAAGCTGGAGCTGCCACTCTAGGGGCAGAGGTGGGGTGGGGTGGGGGAGGCGAAGCACTGCGGCCTGAGTTGCAGGTGAGCGGAGGGGAGGCGAGCTTCTTTGTTACAGAAGGTGCCAGGAGGGGGTAGGGCCAGTGGAGAGGT
Organism: Piliocolobus tephrosceles; assembly: GCF_002776525.5. Lineage (NCBI taxonomy): Eukaryota > Metazoa > Chordata > Mammalia > Primates > Cercopithecidae > Piliocolobus > Piliocolobus tephrosceles. The sequence continues at coordinate 519,364 of NC_045450.1, read as the reverse complement.
GGGAGGTGGGAGAGGCTGGGACAGGTGGCTGGGTCCCTGGAGAGCAGTAAGTCCTGCTTGGGGGCTGTGGGGAGGCCCTCCCTAACCTCCAAACACCATCTGTGAGGGCTGGGGGTGCGGGCAGAGTAGCGTGTGCAGAGGTCTGTTCCTGGGGAGAGGCTCTGTGGCCAGCGGCCTCCTGCCTGGGGAGCTGGAGATACAACGGTCCTCTGGGCCTACAGGGCCTCCCGCGACCTCTGCTGACCCAGATGAACAATTGCACCAGGGCTGAGCCCCAGGCACCTACTTTCCCTCACCCCAGAAGCCACCAGATGTTCTGCAGACCCCCGTCCTGGCTCACAGGGAAGCTGAGCTGGAGACAAAGCTGGCCCCTCTGATGAGGGTGGAAGAGGATGCTGGCCACTGTCCCTCCTGCAGCCTGGCTGGCGGCCAGTCTGGCAGTGGCCCTGCTCTGGCCGTGGCCCTGACGTCCAGAGACAGCCTGGGTTTCCCCAGAGGCTTGTCTCTGGACAGTGGGACCCCTCTGTCAGGCCTGGGCTTTTCTCTCTACTGTCCCAGAATGATGATCTCAGCCCCCATACTCCCCCAGGGTTCCTCCCACCCTTAGGGTGGGGTGGCGGGAGGTGGGGGTTGGGAGCCAGAAGGACCTTGAAGACGGTGGTTGGGAGTTTCAGGTTCTAAGTTTGACCCACAGAGCAGAGCGTGAGCCCTGTCAGATTCAGGTCCCTTACCTTGTCAAGGACACAGTTCCAATTCTCTTTATCAGGAAGCTGAGGGGCAGGGGCCCTGTGGTAGAGAGAGAGCCCCCTAGCCCTCTCTGCTCATCCTCCCACGCCCCCATCCCTGTGCATCTGTGGCTGTCACACGCAGATGTGTGGCCAGGAGAAGGTGCCTACCAGCCAGTGTCAGTTGCTCCAGGAGCCAAGCCAGGTGCCCTGTCACTCTGTCTTCCCCTTCCTCCCCTCCATGGTCAGGCCCTCCTGCTCCCTCCTCTGGTCCTTCAGTTTCTCCTAGGAGGCTTCTGCGTCCTCCTGTCCCTCCTCTCCCAAACAGGGTGATGCTTCTGCCTCTCCATCCTCTTCCTCTTGGTTCTTGCTCATCTCTGGCCGTGTCCAGGGTAGCACCCACGTGGCCCCCTCCACCAGCTGCAGGCCTGGCCTCCCATCTGAAACGGGACATTCAGGCCTCGATGATGCCCCTGCATGGAACTTGTTCCCTGCCCCACCCTGGGAGGCTCGGCCTCCTCTGTCAAGGACCTAAAAGTAGGAGGGGAGGAGGTTTCTCTGACCAGAGCTGTCCCTGGACCCTCTTTGGTGGTGTCGCTCCCAGGCACAGCTGCCCCATCCCCAGCTAGTCCCCAGGCCACCCAGCTGGGCTTCTGCCTTAGTTTCCCTGCCCAAACGTGCTGCGACGTGGAGCAGTGGGCTCCAGGTTGCCACCAGCCCCTTCCCATGATTAAACCCTACTCCCTGACCCTGCAGAGAGGTCCTCAACAGCTAACCAAGTCCCTGAACCCCAAGGAGCCACCCCATCCCACCCTCCAGCTTCCATGTCCTCCCTGCCAGCTGGGCCCATGGCAGAGATGCAACTAGAAACTTGCAGACCCAGGGAGCTTTGGGATCAGAGTCTGGCCTGGTGCGGGGGATGCTGGCCTCATGTCTTTTTTTTTTTTGAAATGAAAGGCCTCACATATTACTGAACCCAGCCAACCAACGCATTCATAGTAGATTCAGAGAGGAAAACACGTCGAACTCTCCAGAGAGTGGTGACGTTTTCAGTTTGATATGGTAATGTGATCGTGACCTTCAGACAGCACAAATATATGTGCCATCTCATGTGCAATTCCTTATAGACCCAGCTTGGTTCTTCCCAATGTCTCCTTTTGGAGTTGTACCTGATTTTATTTCCAGTTTTCATCCGAATCCACTGGGGAATGGGACGATTTTGCTTTTGTTTCCTGGCCAGGAATCGCTTAATCCTGAAAGTCTTGTGAGAAGACATGGTGAGAAGCGGAGGCAAGAACACATCACGATGGCGGAGAAAGGAAAAGAGAGGGTGGCCTCATGTCTTAGCCCAGCTCAGGCCCACAGGGATGCCCCCCTTCCTCAACACAGACAGGAGACACTCCAGTCTGTGCAGCTCCAGACTTGGGCCTGATACTACTTCCGGTTCATCAAATCCGACAGCTTCAGAGAGCTGCGTGAGTAACAGGCGTCTGGCGGATGAGGAAACAGGACCCCAAGCTATGCAGCCAGAAATGGAGCAGTTTGGATTCAAAATTAGACCTGATCCAATCCTGGGTTCTTTCTACTCGAGTAGATGCTGTTTTGGGGATGACCCTTCAACTGGTAGTTACTTGGCTTCCCTACCCGGGGAGCATCCAGGCCTTCTGCTGTCAGACCCGGGCCTTGCCTGCCTGATGGGCTTCAGGGAGGAGGTGGCCCAGACCCCCGTCCAGCACGTGGCACAGCCCCAGGAGCAGTAAAGGCCTGGCTGTGGGCCCAGGACCCTGCTGGGTGGTCCTCCACGGGCCGCGAAGGCTGAGCTGCCCCCCTCCAGACCCCTCCCGCCAGCGCATTCCTGGCTCCCCGGCCCCTCCCCTGGCTCCCGGGCCTCCCAGCCCCCTTCCCCGCTGGCCCAGCCCGCGTCTCAATCTGCTTCTGATTCCAGCTCTGCCGATGAGGCCCCCTCCCCTCCCCTCCCTCCTTCCCGACCCGAGCAGCCCCGCCCCCGGCTGGGCCCGGGCTTGCGCCTGCTGCGCCCCCCACCCCCTCCTGGCACAGCTCGTCCGCCCTCGCTGCAGCCGGGAGGAGGCGGCGGCCCGTGCACCGCAGGCCCCGCCCGCCCACGGTCCTTCCCGGGAGGCCGGGAGACCTGCTCCGCCCGGCCCTCGGTGGGTGAGTGCGAGCGGCGGGTGGGGCCTCCGCGGACTGAGGCACCGGGAGCCGAGGCGACGCCTGTCATCGCTCTAGGCCCAGCGGGAGGACGCGCCAACATCCTCGCTGCTGTGCTGAGCCCGGGGCGTGCCCGCCGCTGCTCCCACCTCTGGGCCGGGCTGAGGCCGCCCGGGGGCCCTGTTCCTCGGCATTGCGGGGCCTAGTGGGCAGAGCCGCGGAGGGGGCTTCTTCTCCCCGAGGGCAGCGTCTTGGCGCCCGGCCGCTGGCTGACCCGCAGCGGCTCCGGCCATGCCTGGGTGGCCCTGGGGGCTGCTGCTGACGGCAGGCACGCTCTTCGCCGCCCTGAGCCCTGGGCCGCCGGCGCCCGCCGACCCTTGCCACGATGAGGGGGGCGCGCCCCGCGGGTGCGTGCCAGGCCTGGTGAACGCCGCCCTGGGCCGGGAGGTGCTGGCGTCCAGCACGTGCGGGCGGCCGGCCACTCGGGCCTGCGACGCCTCCGACCCGCGACGGGCACACCCCCCTGCCCTCCTGACTTCCCCAGGGGGCACGGCCAGCCCTCTGTGCTGGCGCTCAGAGTGGCTGCCTCGGGCACCCCTCAACGTGACTCTCACGGTGCCCCTGGGCAAGGCTTTTGAGCTGGTCTTCGTGAGCCTGCGCTTCTGCTCAGCTCCCCCAGCCTCCGTAGCCCTGCTCAAGTCACAGGACCATGGCCGCAGCTGGGCCCCACTGGGCTTCTTCTCCTCCCACTGTGACCTGGACTATGGCCGTCTGCCTGCGCCTGCCGATGGCCCAGCTGGCCCAGGGCCTGAGGCCCTGTGCTTCCCTGCACCCCAGGCCCAGCCCGATGGCAGCGGCCTTCTGGCCTTCAGTGTGCAGGACAGCAGCCCCCCAGGCCTGGACCTGGACAGCAGCCCAGTGCTCCAAGACTGGGTGACCGCCACCGACATCCGTGTAGTGCTCACAAGGCCTAGCGTGGCTGGTGACCCCAGGGACATGGAGGCCGTTGTCCCTTACTCCTACGCAGCCACTGACCTCCAGGTGGGCGGGCGCTGCAAGTGCAATGGACACGCCTCACGGTGCCTGCTGGACACACAGGGCCACCTGATCTGCGACTGTCGGCATGGCACCGAGGGCCCTGACTGTGGCCGCTGCAAGCCCTTCTACTGCGACAGGCCATGGCAGCGGGCCACTGCCCGGGAATCCCACGCCTGCCTCGGTGAGGCCTTGGAGGGTGGCCGGGGGACCTTGGACCCAACCAGTCTGTCCCTGACCCATCTCTCCCTGCAGCTTGCTCCTGCAATGGCCATGCCCGCCGCTGCCGCTTCAACATGGAGCTGTACCGACTGTCCGGCCGCCGCAGCGGGGGTGTCTGTCTCAACTGCCGGCACAACACCGCTGGCCGCCACTGCCACTACTGCCGGGAGGGCTTCTATCGAGACCCTGGCCGTGCCCTGAGTGACCGTCGGGCTTGCAGGGGTGAGCCCACCACCAGCCACCGGCAGGCCCTCATCCTCTGGCTTCCCAGATCCCCAGTTCTGACCAGGCCCTTCCCACCTCTCCTCAGCCTGCGACTGTCACCCCGTTGGTGCTGCTGGCAAGACCTGCAACCAGACCACAGGCCAATGTCCCTGCAAGGATGGCGTCACTGGCCTCACCTGCAACCGCTGCGCACCTGGCTTCCAGCAGAGCCGCTCCCCAGTGGCGCCCTGTGTTAGTGAGTGACCCTGCCCTGCCTCAGCCACCAAGCCAAGGCCACCCAAGCTCCCTGCTGTTGTCCCCTCTTTTCCCTGAGCCCTGCAGATCTCTCTGCCCCTCAATCGCAGGCCATTCCCCCTGCCTCTCTGCAGAGACCCCTATCCCTGGACCCACTGAGGACAGCAGCCCTGTGCAGCCCCAGGGTGAGTGGACACAGGACAGGGCCCCAGACTGGCATGACTTTGGGTGAGGGGACTCTGGGAGGAGACGGTGGGGAAAGGGGCGGATGGGAGTCTGTCAGCCTCCCACCCTCTACCCAGACTGTGACTCGCACTGCAAACCTGCCCGTGGCAACTACCGCATCAGCCTAAAGAAGTTCTGCAGGAAGGACTATGGTAGGTGCCCTCAGGCCTCCCGCGGACCTTCCCTTCTCCACCAGCTTCCTCTTGGAACGCCTTGACCCTTGCTGGGCCCCAAGGCCCATCCATCCTCATCCCTCAGGTCCCCCACGGGGGGCGGCCCCGCCCCTTCAGCCCCCACTGTCCTCCAGGTGTCCTCCCCGTGCCTACCTCTACCCCGGGCAGGCCGCCCCCTCCTGACCCCACCCCCTCTCGCTCTCCCCGCAGCGGTGCAGGTGGCGGTGGGCGCGCGCGGTGAGGCGCGCGGCGCGTGGACGCGCTTCCCGGTGGCCGTGCTCGCGGTGTTCCGGAGCGGAGAGGAGCGCGCTCGGCGCGGGAGCAGCGCGCTGTGGGTGCCCGCCGGGGATGCGGCCTGCGGCTGCCCGCGCCTACTCCCCGGCCGCCGCTACCTCCTGCTGGGTGGCGGGCCTGGAGCCGCGGCTGGGGTCGCGGGAGGCCGGGGGCCGGGGCTCAGCGCCGCCCGCGGAAGCCTCGTGCTTCCCTGGAGGGACGCGTGGACGCGGCGCCTGCGGAGGCTGCAGCGGCGTGAGCGGCGGGGGCGCTGCAGCACCGCCTGAGCCCGCGGGCTGGGCGGGGCGGGCGCCGCTCCCACATCCAGGCGCACGTTCACGCGGTGCCTTCGCCTGCCAAGGAGTCCTTGCTCGCGTCGCGCGTGTCGCCACTTAGGCCGCCGCCCCGTCCCCGTTGGCAGCTCCCTCTGTACCTCCCGTCTGGCCCCGGGGGGATGTGACCGGCGCAGCGACAGCCCGCCCTGCACAGAGGCGGGTGATATGGCACACCCTGAGGACCCCATGGTCTCCTGCCCTCTGGCTGCCGGCCCTGTCCCAGGGGCACTGTGATACCCGGAAGGCTGTGAATCCCTAGTGATGCCGGGCCCTCTCGGGGATCTCGGATTGTCCCCGGGGCCGCTGTGATGCACAACCCCACCCGTGCGGCGACCCGCCAGGGAGCGCGCTGACCTCCCCAAAGACTGTGGCCACCGCAGGCGCCTTGGACCCCCATAGGGGGACAGGGCGTCCCCTGCCTCCTGCAGCCCCGCGAAGGCGGTGGCCTTGGCCCCTGCAGGCTGGGCGTCCACGTTGGGGTGCACCGCGGCGTCTGCTGCCGGGTCCCGCATCTTTCCTGGCCGCCTGTGTCCCCGTCTGCGGGCTCTGTCCGGCCATCCCTCTCTCCGCCGCGTCTCTGACCTTCGGCGCCACGACTCTTCAGCTCAGGGCCCGTCCCAGAACCCCCTTCCAGCCCTTCTCCCCCGGCTTGGGAAGGGACGTCGCGCCCACGCGGTTCCAGATTCACGCGTGACCCGGCCAGGCGGTGACTCCGACAGGCGGCTGCCCGGGCCCCCGATGCCCTCGGCAAGCCCCTGCCGACCCCCGACTCCCTTGGCTCGTCCCCCTTGGCTCCTCCCCCCGGGACCGCACTGCAGTTGCCTCCCCTCCGCGCGGGACCGGTCCTCAGCCGTCCCCTGCTTCCGCCGCAGCAGCCGCCGACCGCCAGCGCGCATGCCCAGAGCCGGGCAGGCCGGAGGCCCGCGGGCGCTCCGGGGTGGGCACAGGGCGGGAGTTCGGCGGGGGCGGGGCCCAGCGCGCGCGTGCGCAGAAAGGCCGGCGCGGCGAGCTGAGGAGAAAGCGGCGCGCGGAGGTGGGTGCGCTCGGGGCGTGCGGGGGGTGCGCTGCGGTGTGGCCGGGCCAGGTCCCCGCTGTCACCGCAGTCGACTCGTGCTGGGGGCGGGAACGTGGGGTCCCGGCTGCGGGCCCCATTCGAGGCGGGGATCCCCAGCCACGCGCGGGTTGGGGGCTCTGGAGCCCGGCACTGCCCGGCGCTGCAGCTGCGGCTTGGCCTACGGGCGGGGGCGCAGGAGCGGGACCCCCTGGGCGCGAGGCCCGATCCCCGCCCTGTTGCTGGCCCGCTACTCGGCCCGGGGCATGGTGTCGTCGGGAAGGGTGACTGTGTCACTCTTTCCTTGGGGCGTTTTCCGTCTCCGCAGGGTCGGAAATCCTCTTCGGGGCTCGGTGAGATTGCAACAGATTCTGATACGTCTTGCCCTGTGGACCTGCAGCAGCCCCGGGCCCCGCCCCGCCCCGCCCCGCCCTGCCCAGCCCAGGGATGACACACGCCCCCACCGCCCACCCGCTTGGGGGTCCGCTAGTCCCCGGCCCTGTCCAGTGGGGGCCCCTCTGGGGGCGTCTTGCCAGGCGGCCGCTGTCCTCCGGGCCCTGGGAGATGGGAGCCGGGGACCCCCAGCTCTGAGCCAGCACGGCGGAGGGGAGAGCCGGCCCCACCTGGGCTGGGCTGCACCTGTTCCCGCCCCCTCCAGGCGGGAGTCCCCGCGGGCTAGCCACAGGCTTTCTTTGATGGCCGTGCCCCGCAGGGAAACGCGCTGTGGACCCCCGGGTTACTGCTTGCGGGGTGATATTAAAGGCCAAAGGTTGTCTAAAAGCCACCTGGGTGGTGTGGAGGTGCAGGTGGACTGTTAGGTTGGTGGCTGTGGTTGTGAAGCCGGTGTCGCTGTCTTTCTCCAGCAGCTTATTCCAGAAAGGGGGCGTCAGCCTGCCCTTCCAGGGCGATAGAAGCACTACTAGCGGGTGATTTTTCCCTGTTTTGCTGTGTTTGCTCCAGAGTCACCAGGTGACTTCCAGGCAATGTGCAGAAGGAACCGTTCCATTATTTGGCACGTGGGCCGTTTTCCTCCACCCGAGGTCCCGGGCTCTGTCTTCACAGTCTGTCCTCAGCACACAGTAGGCACCTGTAGATGGCACGTGTGGCATTTCCTCCACCTGAGGGCCAGGGCTCTGCCCTCAGCACACAGTAGGCACCTGTAGATGTTTGCTCAGTTGCAGTGGAGACAAGCAGTCAGTTCTTTTCCTTTTAAGGAACACACGCTGGGAAAAAAACCAATCCAGATAAGAGAACATCAGGAAATCTTATACAGATTTTACAGTTACTGTTCCTAGTCTGTGGCATGACCCCTGCGTGCCCTGCCTTTTATTTCGAGGGTTGATCCTCATCTAATCTGAGCACTCAGATAAAGGCTTTACATAGAGTACTAATTAGAGAGTGCTTGCTCTACTTAGAAGCCTGTCTTTCCCTGTGAACAGGGCTGGAGCCACCCTGTTCATCTTTGCTTCCCCCCTGGCCTGGCCAGGGCTGGGCCAGAGGTTTTCTCTACATGATGGTTGAAGTGGATCAAGGTCCTTTTGTCAGAATGATAGATGTGAACTATTGCAGTTGCTTTCCACTGGGTTGAGGGTGACCTTCTGAGATGGAGAAGTAATCTAGGCAGGGTTTTCATAACAACAGTAAATTTGGCCACCCAGGGTCTGTAAAGTCACCTGTAGGGTAGCCTTACTAGCTCTCGCTGACCACACCTGCCAGTATTGTCCAGCAGGCTCGAGTGACCTTGGGCATGCAGTGTTGCTCTTAATTATCTGCAGATTGAGCCAAGCTCAGAAAACATATTAAATGTTTGCCTTTAGATGGTTTCTGGTTTAAAGTACATAAGGATGATGAAGCAGGTTATAAAAAAAGCACTTAACATTTATCCTGTTGAATGTTTTCCCTGTCTGAGCATGCCTTTTCTGTTGTGACAACTCTGTAAATGGAAGAAAGAAGTCCTTTTCTTTTTTTTTTTTTTGAGACGGAGTCTTGCTCTGTCGCCCAGGCTGGAGTGCAGTGGCCAGATCTCAGCTCGCTGCAAGCTCCGCCTCCTGGGTTCACACCATTCTCCTGCCTCAGCTTCCCGAGTAACTGGGATTATAGGCGCCCGCCACCTCACTCGGCTAATTTTTTTTGTATTTTTTTTTTTTAGTAGAGACAGGGTTTCACCGTATTAGCCAGGATGGTCTCGATCTCCTGACCTTGTGATCCTCCTGTCTCGGCCTCCCAAAGTGCTAGAATTATAGGCTTGAGCCACCGCGTCTGGCCAAGAAGTCCTTTTCAACTGAAAGCAGCAATCGCAGTAGCTGTTTCAAACATTGCCTTTCAATTGGAGATAAAATCAAAGAAAGAAAACCTCAGGCTTTTTACTTAGGACCAACTTGAATTCATTATTCAATGGTTTTCCGTATCCTTTCAACATGCGTTTATTAAGCCAGGTGCAGTGGCTCATGCCTGCAATCCCAACACTTTGGGAGGCTGAGGTGGAAGGATTGCATGAGCCCAGGAGTTTGAGACCACCCTGGGCAACATAGGGAGGTCTCGTCTCTATAAAAAATTAGCCAAGTATGGTGGTATGTGCCTGTGGTCCCAGCTACTTGGGAAGATGAGGCAGAAGGATCACTTGAGCCTGGGAGCTCAAGACTGCAGTGAGCTGTGATTGTGCCACTGCACTCAAGCCAGGGTGACAGAGTGAGACCCTGTCTCTGAAAAACAAAACAACAAAAATGCGTTTATTGAATTCACACTTCATAGGAGGCACCATGCTGTGCGTTCTGTGGATTCGGTGTCGAGTAAGGCTTTGTCTCTGCCCTTGATCTTATAGTGCAGTGAGGAGACAGGAGAATAAACACATGGTAGAAGCTCCAACAGAGGTGGACAGAGCCTTCTGTGGGTGCAAAGGCATGGCATCCAGCTGGATTGTGGTGGGGGTGGGGCTCTGAGACGGACTTGAGCTTCATTTTGAAGGATGATCAGGAGTGGCAAGAACAAGTGAGGGAAAGCGCCTTCCCCCAAAGGAACAGTGGATATAAAGTGACGGGCGTGGTGCCTGCCCACCAGCTCTTGGGAGAAGGGCAGTGGTGGTCCCGGGTTAGATAGGGTGAAGTGGGTGAGCTAGGCTGACAGCAGACTGGGAAGAGCCTTGATTGCCACCTGGGAGTTTGAATTCACCCAGAGTGGCATGAAGCCTCTGAAGGTCTTGGGTTTGTGAGTGACCTGATCAGAGGTGGCCAGGGAGGTGAAGGGCTGCACAGAGGCCAAGGCCAGTTGAGGGACTGTCATGGCACACCCAGAGAGACATCAGCACAGAAAGGAGCAAGACTCAGCCGGGCCCGGGGGGTCACACCTGCAAGCCCAGCATTTTGGGAGGCCAAAGCGGGAGGCTCGCTTGAGCCCAGGAGTCGCAGGCTGCAGTGAGCTGTGGTTGTGCCACTGCACTCCAGCCTGGTCAACTCTGTTTCAGAAGAAAAAAGAGAGCAAGACTCTGAGACAAGTGGCTGCAGGATGGGAAGAGCCAGAGAGGAAGGAGGGGATGTTCCAGGATTGAGTGGCAGGCAGTGCCACACCCCGTGCAGAGTGTGGAGGGAGGGGGCAGGCTGGCACCGTGTGGAGAAGGCGATGAGGTTACTGCGAGATGTCTGGGCAGTAAGCACATGTGTTTTGGCCTGGAGCCAAGGAGAGCGTACTAGACGAGAACACTTTGGGGATGCTGTGTGCTGTCCAAGCTGGGGGTTGGGTTGGGTCTTCCCAGGAGAATGTGTAGAGTGAGAAAAACAAAATAGAACCCTGAAGCCTGTGGACTCCTAATACAGTCTTAAAACAAAGTCAGTAAGGTAACCGAAGGCCAGTCAGTAACCCGTTGCCTTTTGTGGGAATGGAGCAGAGTAGTGGGCTTTTAATTTTCTTTTTTTTTTTTTTTTTTGAGACAGAGTCTCGCTCTGTCGCCCAGGCTAGAGTGCAGTGGCCGGATCTCAGCTCACTGCAAGCTCTGCCTCCCGGGTTTACACCATTCTCCTGCCTCAGCCTCCCGAGTGGCTGGGACTACAGGCGGCCGCCACCTTGCCCAGCTAGTTTTTATACTTTTTAGTAGAGACGGGGTTTCACCGTTTTAGCCAGGATGGTCTCGATCTCCTGACCTCGTGATCCGCCCGTCTCAGCCTCCCAAAGTGCTGGGATTACAGGCTTGAGCCAACGTGCCCAGCCTTTAATTTTCTTTTCTTTTCTTTTCTTTCTTTCTTTCTTTCTTTCTTTCTTTCTTTCTTTCTTTCTTT
>NC_045450.1:494807-508329 GCF_002776525.5 Piliocolobus tephrosceles | reverse complement strand
TTTCTTTCTTTCTTTCTTTCTTTTTCTTTCTTTCTTTCTTTCTTTTTTTGAGACAGGGTCTCACTCTTTCTCCTAGGCTGGAGTACAGTGTCAGGATCAATGGCTCACTGTAGCCTCGACCTTCTGGGCTCAAACGATCCCCTTACCTCAGCCTCCCAAAGAGCTGGTACTATAGACTTTTTCTTTTCTTTTCTTTTTTTTGAGACAGGATCTCACTCCCATTGGCCGGACTAGAGTACAGTGGTAGGATAATGAGATCGTGGCTCACTGCAGCCTCGACCTGTCGGACTCAATCAGTCTTCCCACCTTAGTCTCCTGAATAGCTAGGACTACAGGTGCACACCACCACACCCAGTAATTTTTGCATTTTTTATAGAGACAGGGTCTCACTTTATTGCCCAGGCTGGTCTCAAATTCCTGGGCTCAAGCAGTTCTTCCACTTTGGCCTCCCAAAGGGTGGGATTACAGGCGTGAGCCACAGTGCCTGGCCTGGGCTTTTAATTTGTCGCAGAAACCCAGTGTGTCTCTTGGAGTGAAGGATGGAGTGTGGGGCGGGGGGATGCCCGTGTCCTTGCAGTGGCCTTCCTGTCTCACGTGTCTATTTGCCTTTTGGGGAACCTCCAGCTTCAGTGTCACTCTTCTCAGAGGACCTAGTTCACCTGCAGTCCAAGGGTTGCTCCTCTTGGAGCATTCCCACAGGTAGGGCTCTGGAAAAAGCCTTCTCAGACCCAGAGACTGAAGGCTGCAGAGCCCTTAGGGGCACCTCACTCTCCTTCCAGGACCCTGTTTCTGTGTGGTCCATCAGCATTGGCAGCAGGCACAACTTTGGAAAAAAATCTACTAAGAACAGAGGCCATGTGGTGCGTCCCCCCCGCCCACCATTCCCCCACCCTGCGGGGCTGAATGGGTGAGGTTGGGGAAAGGGTGTGCTGCAGAAGCAGCCCCTAACTGCTCGCGGCCGGCACGTGGCCCCCAGGGCTGGCTGAGCCTCTGGATAAGGTTGTGAGCTGTTATCTACACCCTCCAACAGAACCTGCTCACAGGGGCGCAGCCTTCGCAGCCTCCGAGGACTGTGCGTATGCAGCCATAGCTTCCTGCAACCCTTCCCAGTGTGCTCTCTTCTTTTTTTCTCTTTTTGTTATTTTTTTTTTTTTTTTTTTTTTTTGAGATGGAGTTTCACTCTCGTTGCCCAGGCTGGAGTGCAGTGGTGCGATCTCAGCTCACCGCAACCTCTGTCTCCTGGGTTCAAGCGATTCTTCTGCCTTATCCTCTCTAGTAGCTGGGATCACAGGCATGCGCCACCACGCCCGGCTAATTTTGTATTTTTAGCAGAGATGGGGTTTCACCGTGTTAGCCAGGCTGCTCTTGAACTTCTGACCTTGTGATCCACCTGCCTCGGCCTCCCAAAGTGCTGAGATTACAGGCATACATGCCTGGCTGTTGTTTGTTTGTTTGTTTGTTTGTTTGTTTGTTTGTTTGTTTGAGATGGAGTCTCGCTCTGTCGCCCAGGTTGGAGTGCAGTGGCGCGATCTCGGCTCACTGCAAGCTCCGCCTCCTGGGCTCACACCATTCTCCTGCCTCAGCCTCCCGAGGAGCTGGGACTACAGGGGCCCGCCACCATGCCCGGCTAGTTTTTTGTGGTTTTAGTAGAGACGGGGTTTCACCGTGTTAGCCAGGATGGTCTCCATCTCCTGACCTCGTGACCGCCCTCCTTGGCCTCCCAAAGTGCTGGGATTACAGGCGTGAGCCACCATGCCTGGCCCGTTAATTGTTTTTTTTTAAGAGACTGGGTCTTGCTCTGTTGTCCAGGCTGGAGTGCAGTGGTGCAGTCATGGCTCATTGCAGCCTCAACCTCCTGGGCTCAAGCCATGCTCCCACCTCAGCCTTCTGAGTAGGTGGGACTACAGGTGCATGCCACCACACCTTCCTGATTTTTTATTTTTTTGTAGAGACAGTATCTTACTATGTTGCCCAGACTGGTCTCGAACTCCTGGCTCAAGGGATCCTTTCGTCTCAACCTTCCAAAGTGCTGGGATTACAAGCATGAGCCACTACACCGGGCTGTTCCCTTTTTCTTACAGGTCATTGAGAACACACCACAGGGAATCTACTGAGGATACAGATTTCCCATAATCTGAAACCGTGTATCTGCCTGATTGTTACACAGTTTTAATTGGGTGCCACACACCGAGAGAGATTGTTTGCTTGTGGGCCGTCCTGTTTCCAGCAAAAGCCTTTCCACTCACTGTGGTGCTAAATGGAGCTGATCACCTGGGTCCCTTCAGCCTTTCCTTGAATCATTTCCACCCCTTCCGTAATTATCCTCTGTGATCCCTTTCCTGGCTGGGGTCCTTCTAGCCTTCCTACCTTGGTAAACCTGTGGCCTTAGAAGGATCGACGTGTGGACATTAACTTTTCTGCTCTGGCGGCTTCCTGGGCTGTCCTCTCCCTGTTCCCAGCACTCAGGAGCACTGCCCTTTCCTGGCAACCTGGTAAATCCTAGGCCTCTGTTTTGGGCCCTTTGGCTTCTTGGTGCCTGTTATGCTGAACCATAGAACTGTCTTAACTAGAGCCCCAAAGGACACTCACTGGCCCACGCGCTTATGGAGCTGGGTAGCTCTGACCAGGCTTGCCCTCCGGGGCCCTGTCCTTTGACCACGCTGTCTCTATCACTTCTGAGGCTAAGGCCTCCTCACGCTGTAAGACCCAGCTGAGGCAGGCGTTGGCTCTGGGAAAGCACCCTGTCGCAGCATCTGCACCTTGAATTGGCATCGTCAGTACACCTGACCTGGGCTGGGGTGGGGCCATGCCTCTGTACTCCTCTGTACTCAGGTGCCTGGCACACTGGCATTCAGGAAGCATGCCTTGCATGCCTGTTAAAATGATTAGGACCAGGCATGGTGGCCCACACCTGTAATCCCAACACTTCGAGAGGCCAAGATGGGAAGATTGCTTGAGGCCAGGAGTTTGAGACCAGTCTGGGCAGCATAGTGAGACTTTGTCTCTACCAGATTTAAAAAGTAAATAAAAATAAAATAATTAAACCTGCACAACTCCACCCTGAGCTGGATCTCTCCTTAGGTCTAAAGACACTTGCTGAGAACCTGATGTGAGCCTGGCCTTCCAAGGCACACCTGTCACAGGCTTGGAACTCAGACCAATCGAAATCCTGTGCTGCTGACAGCGGAGCTCTCTTCCTCTGGTTCTCCTCCTGGGTCCTGGTTCTCCTCCTGTGTCCTGGGGGTTCTCTCCTTTGGGGAGAATCTTTGGGCTCAGACGGTAAAGATCCTGAATTACCAGAGTCCTGTGCCAGCTCCAGCCCCTGCCTTTGGGTGGACCAGACCAGGCTGGGGAAAGAAAGATGTCTGCCTATGAAAGGGAACAGGGAACTGTCTTGAGTGGCTGGCCAAGGTTGAGGCTCAGCCTGCCTCTGCTCAGGCTCCGAGCAGTAGGCTCAGGAGCCACAGTTAGGCACGTTGGCACTGCCGACCAGCACAGGCAGGCAGACCAGCTGGCCCGTGGTGCGGTGACTAACGCCTCGTTAATGGTCACACCCCTTTTGTACCTGGCATGTGCCCTCCATTGTGTGCCTCCAGCAAGGAGCCCACTATCAAGTTCCCCAGGTAGCAGCTACTTGGTAGTCACTGTGGCATGTCGGTCACCATTAATATTTGAAAGATGCCTGTGCTCTGCTTCAGGCTGAGGCAAGCACCCCTACCTTCCTGTCATGTGAAGATGCCTGCAGGAAAGGTCACTCCTAGGGTGGGTGGACTAGTAATGCTCCCTGTTGTTATTTGGCCTTCAAAATTAAATCTATCTTGGGCCCAAGTGGTTTGCGATTTCTCTGAGTCTCTGCCTGTTTTCTTCTCTGTTCCTTCCTTCCCAGGATACACTGGACATAGTGTGAGACACTTGGGTGCAGAAGTCATGGTCCAGGCCGGGCGCGGTGGCTCAAGCCTGTAATCCCAGCACTTTGGGAGGCCGAGACGGGTGGATCACGAGGTCAGGAGATCGAGACCATCCTGGCTAACATGGCGAAACCCCGTCTCTACTAAAAAATAAAAAAAACTAGCCGGGCGAGGTGGCGGGCGCCTGTAGTCCCAGCTGCTCGGGAGGCTGAGGCAGGAGAATGGCGTAAACCCGGGAGGCGGAGCTTGCAGTGAGCTGAGATCCGGCCACTGCACTCCAGCCTGGGCGACAGAGCGAGACTCCGTGTCAAAAAAAAAAAAAAAAAAAGAAGTCATGGTCCTGTAGCAGGGCTGGGTGGATAAGCCAGCACCATGATGGTGGGTGTGCTGGGTGAGGGTGAGGACAGATGTGGACAGGAGGTGTGGAGCTCTGTGAGGGCTCGGCTCTGCGCCGGAGGTCCTATGGAGGCCTGTGAAGAAGGGGCGATTGTACTGAGAGCAGAAAGTGAAAGGGGACAGGTGTGTCCGGCCTCTCTGGACAGTGACATTCCCACAGTAGTGTGGGGACTGCAGTTAGCACTGTGTGGCCGGGGCTCCTGAAGCTGTTGTCCGAGGGGCAGGGAGGGGCCGGGTCCTGAAGGGCGGGGGACACCAGGAGAGGGTTTTGGGTGGAGAACGGTGACCGGGTGAAGCCCTGAGCAGGCAGGAGGCTGGGAGTGGGAGCTGAATTGCGCTGGAGTCACGTGGAGTGTGAATGTTGTGAGCGTCCCGGAGACAGCTGGGAAGCAGCTGGAGGGACGGGCCTGGACCTCAAAGAAGGATTCTAGGCTCAGGAGAGGGTGAGCTCCATTGGAGAGACAGGCACAGGAGCTGGAGGAGCAGCCGTGGAGAGGTGAGGAGATGCCTGGCAGGGAGGCAAGTGGGATGAGGCCCAAGGCAGCTGGGAGATCTGGCAGCCAGCGCGGCCAGTGGCGGGAGGGCCGGAAGCCGGGTGTCATCTGCTCTTGCCAGCAGCTCGGCTCAGAAGAAAAATGGAGGAGAGGTGGAGCTGGAGCGGAGCCCCCGGCACTGTGGTTTGCTGTGTTTGGGGGCCGTGTCACAGCACTGGGGAGCCTTGGAGAGAGATGGGGAGCCGGGGTCCCCAGAAGGTGAGAGCCAGGACTGAAGGGGGCCTTGGTCTGTGGTGGGAATATAGAGAGCTGGGAAGCTCCTGCCTGACAAGCCCCCTTTCTTGGGGTAGAGTGGTTGGGACGGGGCAGCTGTGAGCTGGAGGGGAGACAGTGTCGGTGAAGTGTGCTGCAAAGGCTGCCAGGTGGCACCGGGGGCTGGGCCACTCGAAACCGCTGAGCAGGCGGCAGGACTTCTGCCTCTTCCCTCAGCTGCTCTCGTGCCTCAGGCTGACTTCCTCGTGCAGTTTATCCATATGGCTGAGACAGGAGTGTGGGGTTGGCGGGCGGGAGTTGGGGCTTGGCATGACGGTCCAGGCTGAGCTGGCAAGAGAGAAAAGCCAGAGCGGCTGGTGGATGGGGCAGTCGCAGCTCCGAGTGGGAGGAGGGCCCTGAGGTCTCCAGGACGGGGTATGGGCGGGTTTATGAATGTGCCGCCTCTGGAGTGGGTAGAGTGGTTTTCTGGAATGCCCAGGCACTGGATAAAAAGGTAGAGATGTAAAGGCTTTTAAAGTTCTAGAGGCCACGGAGCTTCCAGCCAGGACTGCGAACTTAGCCCTCAAGGGAGGGCAGCACAGAGAGGAAGGCCCTGCGCCGGAGAGAGAGGAGGTGGGTGCTGATGGCGAGAGCCCGGCCGCTGGTCGGCCCAGAGGAGGAAGGGGACATTCGAGAGAGGACGAAGACTTGGGAGTGGTGTGTTTGCTGTAGAAAATTTCCAGAGCAAGAAGGCAGGTTGGGAGCAGGGGCCAGGGGTAAAAGGCAGATAACAAGGTAAGGAGGCGTGGGTGAAGACCGCTGGCTGTGCCCACCGTGGTTAGTGACACTTTCACCATCCAGCCCCGGTCAGACATGGTCCTATAGCTGAGGGTCTCACCAGGCGGTGGGGGCACAGGTGAGGGGAATGGGATCGCCAGAGGCGCATTCTCAAAACGTGCCTGTGCAGGCGTCTCCCACCCCTGACATTCTGCATGAGAGGTCCAGGGGGTGCCCACCCCACATGCAGCAGATCCCTGGTGGTCATCCTCCTCTCAGCCTCGCCTCCTCCCCTCCCCACCTCACCACCCCCAGTGGATGTTTCCGATGGCTGTGGCCTTTGCACATGCCCTCCAGGCTGCCATGCCACAGATCTTTCTGGAATAAAAGCTTGATCTCACTCCCCACCCCGGTACTCTGGTGGTGCCCTGTCACTATCGGGATGGGGTAGGGTGCAGGCCTTGTGACTCAGAGCAAGTCTTGTATTTCCCTGCTGCTGAGTGCAGGTTCTCCCCCTGCCCCCCACCCACACACCTCCCCCCCCCGCAGTCTGCCCTGCCAACCCCAGCACGCTGTAACCACCTCCTAGAAGGGCTTCCGGAACCCCTCCAGCTCTCCGGGGCATGTGACCACCCCGGGGCCTCTCTGCCTCTACACGTGCCTATACAGCGGCTGGCTTTCCGACCTCACTGCCAAGTGACTGATTTATCTCTCAGCTCTTTCTAGCTCAGTGCCAGGCCCCTAGAGGCACTCAGAAGAAGGTTCCAGAGAGAACAGGTGCACCTGGGTGCACAGATGAGTCCAGTGGCTCTCTTCCATCGTGGTCCACTGTGCCAGCTCCATTGTTCCAGGGCCGAGGCCTAGGGTGGCGGGGCTATATGGCAGGAGGGTCTGCACTTTGGGACTCTGCCTGGGATTTGTTTGTGTCTCTGAGGCATCCAGTAGATTCTTGGAGGACAGGATTTGGTGTTCCCTGGCCTTTCCCAGCAGGTAGGTGGGAGGCCTGGGCCCCTCATGAAGAAATCAGACTTGGCCTGGACTTGTGAGGAAGGTCCCCCAGCCGGAGGAGGCGTCATCCCCTCCCTGGGGCTGAATGCTGGGGCCACCTCTCCCCTCATGCCTGTCATGCACACCCCACTCCAGGTCTGCTTTTAGGCCCCATTCCCTGCCCCGTCCAGTGTGTTCCTCCAGCCTCCCTCCACCTACTCTCCCAGCACCTCTGTGATGTTGTGAAATACCTATTTGGTCTTTGTCCTTGTTTTGTAACATACAACTCCTGAAATCCTCAGGATCTCCGTGGCGCTCTTTCTGTGCACTGGTGTTGACTGATGGCTTCTGGGTGGCGCTGGTCACTGGAAAGACCAAGGCAGGATTAGCGGGTTAGGACTTTCAGCCCCAGCCCCAACCGCAGGGACGGGGGAGGTCCAGGGGTGGAAGGTCAAGTTGATTGCCAGTGGGGTTATCAATCATGCCTACTTAACAAAGGCTCCATGCCAACCCTAGAGGACAGGACTTGGAGAGCTGCTGGACAGCTGAGCAGGAGGGGGTGCCTGGAGGGTGGCACCGTGTCCCTCTCCCATACCTCACTCTAAAGGCCCCTTCATCTGTGTCCTTTGTAACAACCTTTATAATAAACTAGTGAATGTAAGTGTTTCCCTGAGTTCTGTGAGCTGCTCCAGCAAATTCATTGAACCCGAAGCAGGGTTGTGGGAACCCCAACTTGAAGTTGGTCGCTGAGAAGTTCTGGAGGCCTGGACTTCTGACTGGTGTCTGAGGGTGTGGGCGTCTTGGGGACTGAGCTCCCGACCTGTGGGATCTGAGCTATCTCCAGGTGTTGGGACTGAATTGGAGGACGCCCCGCCGGCACCCATGCAGAATGGATTGCTTGCTGCGGGGAGAAACCCCTGCATTTTCTGGGTCGCAAATCCTGTGCCGATTGCTGTGCTGGCGTCAGAGCAGAGGAAAACATGGTATGAGAGTTTTTGCAAACAGTCCGGACAGCTTCCAGGCTCTCTCAGCCACCCTAGCCGTCCCTACCATTCCCACCTGGCCCGCTGCCGCCTCTGCCCCAGGGTTTCTGGGCACTCCGAGCTTCCCTGTGAGGCAGCGAAGCTCTCATCCCCAGACCTCGCGCCTAGGGCTGGGATGCCTGTGCTGCCCTCCCCTGCCTGGCAGGTGTGGTTGGTGCTCAGGCCAGCCCACCAGCAGGTTTCCTCCATATCCCTGCAGCACTTAGCAAGGTCCAGGGTCTTCTGTGGACAGTGAGAGTGTTTTGGATCCTGCCGGGGGAGCCCGCTGAGAGGAGCGTGCATGTCCTATCACGTGAAGCCCGTAGGGACCAGAGCACCTCATTCCTGTGGTCCCTAGCTGCGGGCATTGGGGTTCCCCACCCATGGGGCCCGGCCTCGTTTCCTCTTCCTCTTCACTCCCGGCCCCACTCCCAGGAAATGGTGAGGGATTGTTCAGACCAGACGGGAAGAACTGAGATGAGTGGCAGCTGACGCCCATGCCCTGTTCTGCTGCCCCGTGACTGAGGTCCAGCCACACAGAACGCCGGGTCCTTGTTAGCTGCTGCTGGGACGGGGGCTGTTCCTGTGGCCAGGATGGGTATGGTAGTCAGGCCAGGGCGGGATGGGGCCCAGGCCTGCAACCCCAGCTCTTCAACGTGGAGTCCTAGCGAACGCTGACCTACGTTGGGACAGGGCTGCCTCTTGCCCAGGGGGCTGCAGTTGGCCCCTTGGTGGCATCTGGGAGTGCATGGGGGTGCCCTCTGTGCCGTGGGCCTCGCCCCCACGGCTCTACCTCAAGCCTGAGCTGCTCTGGCGTTTGCCTAAGAAGCATCTGTATCGAAGCTGGCTCTGAAAACTTCACAGTGGAGCTTCCCTGGGCTGGGATTCTCTGTCACTTGCCCCGACCTCGAGCATCCCCAAGTGGCCTCTGACTCCCACTGTCAGGCCACAGTCCGGTGGGATCCAACCCTGAGCGGTCTCTAGGGGTCCCCCCATCTTCTCCACCCTCCCGGTCTAGACTCTGCCTTCCTTTCTCCCTGGTGCCTCTGTCCCAACCCTTCCTCCTCCAGGGCCACCAGGGGAATTTTTATAAATGCAGATCTGATCGAGTCACCTGCCTAGACTCTCCTCCTACCCCTTGTGGAGACACCCACCTCTTAGCCCACCCCAGCCCCTCAGCACTGCCAGGGCTGCCCAGCTCGCCTTTGCCCACTCTTGCCTTCGCGTCTGAGGGGCACCGTCCCCACCCACAGGCTGCCTCCACGCCTTTCCGCCCCTTCCACAGCAGCAGGCACAGCTCCGCCCGTGGGGTTCCCCCAGCACTTCCCGAGCTGCCGCGGTTGACAGCCTCCTCTCAAGCTGTCTCTCGCTGGCACAAAGGAGGCGCTTCAGTCAGTGGAGGTTTGTCATATGACGACCTGCAGGACGAGGGAGCCGTGGTCACATGCTGTCTCCTCCCGTTTGCTGTGACCTGGGACAGGAGCAGTCCCCAGGATGGGAGGTGCAGTGTCGGGGTTGCTGTTGGCGGTGTTAAAATGTCATCACTGAGGCTAAATGTGTGTTCTGTCTTTGTCACATGAAAGAGAGTTTGTTTTCAAATCCAGTTGTTTGGGAAAATCACATTCCCCCTGAAGAAGTGACATGTGCAGAGGCCTCATGACTCAGGCTCTCAGGCCTGGAGTTCGGTGTTTGGGGATGGCAGGTGGTGTTGCTAGCAGGAGCCCTGCTGGGGTGGCCTGTGTCTCCAGGACCCATGGGAGGGCCCTGGCACTAGAAGTGGCTGAGTGCTCTGGAGTCCCAGACCTGGGTGGGCCCTGCCTGTGCTCAGGGACCCTCTGGAGCCCCTCTCGGAGGTCCTCACTGTCCCACGATGAAGGGAGATAGAGCAGGAAGTTGACTCATCAGCAGCCAGAAGCTGTGGGGTTGTGTTCCGGCCCAAGGCTGGGGTGAGCTGCTAGTCTGCTGGAGCGGAGGGGCCAGCTGCCCAATCCAGGCCCCTCCTGCCCCACTCTCCACAGTGAGGATCCACTTCCTCCCACACCCGTGCTCCTTCCCACCTGCCTCCTGGCTAGAAATTAGCTCAGGGCGCCATACCCCTGATGGACGCCCCCCACGCAGCCCTGGCAGCCTTTCTCTTCCTGTGGACACCTTCGGGGTTTGCTGCAGAGGATGGACTGGGGCTTTCTTGGAGCTCCCATGGGGTGTGGACATAGGCGGCTGGGATCCCAAAGTGCTGGGATTACAGGCATGAGCCACCGCGCCCAGCTGCTTTTTGTTTTATTAAGAAATATTTGCGGCCAGGCACAGTGGCTCAAGCCTGTAATCCCAGCACTTTGGGAGGCCGAGGCGGGTGGATCACGAGGTCAGGAGTTCGAGATGAGCCTGGCCAATAAGGTGAAATCCCATCTCTACTAAAAATACAAAAATTAGCCGGGCGTGGTGGCGGGCGCCTGTAATCCCAGCTACTTGGGAGGCTGAGGCAGAAGAATCGCTTGAACCCGGGAGGTGGAGGTTGCAGTGAGCCAAAATCGCACCACTGCACTCCAGCCTGGGCGACAGAGCAAGACTCTGTCTCAAAAAATAATAAATAAATAAACGAACGAATGAATACAAACGTTTGCTGCTGATCTGCAGGTACCCTGAGCTCTCAAACAGGCATGGTGTTTATGAGGAAAGGCCATGTAGGTCCCTGGAGAAGCTTCCTGGGTGGGAAAGAAGCCACACTGGGTATAGAGGGCAGCTTGACTGTGGAGAGAGGCACTGGGAGGAGATGGTGGCCTGTGAGAGAGCTGCCCCTGGCCCATGCGGTTGCACCTCCCTCTGCAGGACCAGCTGGGCATCAACCCACTGGGACTGTCACGTCCCAGGCATTCCAGAACACCTTTCTAGCGCCTGGCCTGGGACCCTGTAAGGATGAGAGAGTCCTCAGGCAGCTGAGCAGTCCTGGCCGGCCGGGCTGGGCTGAGTGCTTTCTATCAACAGGCTCAGTAAATTTCTCAACAGAACAGGGACTGGAGCCATCCCTTGCCAGTTTCCCACTGTGCTTAGAATACAATCCACGGGCCCGTGGGTGTGTCCGTGCTGCCCTCTGTGCCCTGGGGTGCGACAGGCCTGTTCTCCCTCGGCCTTTGCACCTGCTCTGCTGCTGTCTGGAGTGCTTCGTCCTCAGCCATCCCGGCTGCTTCCTTCTCACTGCTCTGGCTCAGTGTCATCTCCTGGGAGAGGTGTGCCCTGAAGACCCTCAGTAAAGTAGCTGTCATCCTCCAGACCCACCATGTGGACCCCCACCATCTGGAACTGTCTGTCTATAATTCTTGTGAGTCTCATGGGTGTCAGGTGGAATTTGTCCTGTTTTCCTGGAGTTGCAGGCTGGGCGCAAGGCTAGGACCAAAGACAGGGGTGCTTCTCCGCTCCACACTCAGGGAGCTGGTGGCAGCCGGGCTGACACGTGCCACCTCGGAGAACCAGCGCCACCTCACTCCACGCCTCTGCAGGGAACTGGAGACTGGTGGGGAAGCACACTTTAGGTGAGGGCAGTGCAGTGTCTGTGGTGAGAAGCAATTTGCTCGCTCCCCAGAGGCTTCAGGAAGCTGGCTTCCCCCACGGGAGGCACCCTCACAGCGCCCTGCTGGCACTGTCTGCGCTGGGCTGCCTGAACCTGGAGAGAGAGTGGGATAGACTGTTCACGGGGTGTCACCCTGATGTCACCTGCACCCCACCCTGTCAGTCCAGAGTAGGGCTCAACCCACAGGGGTTGCTTGGGAATTGTTGCCCGTGAGGAGTTGGGTGCTATTATCAGATCCACTCTACAGACATGGCAACTGCAGTTTAGGGAAGATGCACGGCTTGTCTGCATTTCAAGCAAACAAGTGGCAGAGCTGGACTTTGCAGCCAGGCCTGTCTGACTGCAAAGCTGGACCCTTTCCACGGTAGCCCCTGCCTCCCCTCTCACTCCCTCCGCGGCCGCCACCTGCGGCTCCGCACCTTCGTCAGGGGTTGGGGGACTGCAGGGAACAGACCAGGCCTTGTTTGCTGCGTAGGAGCAGGTGCAGCTTATGATGTACAACAGCAGCCAGCCAGCAGACAGACAACAGGGAAAGCCACTCGGCCATGAAAACTCACCTCCAGAGTGTGGGCACTCAAGCCCATAAGTGCACCAGCCCGGGATAGTTTGTTTTTCCTCAGTTTCCACCTCCCCTTACTTCCTCATCTCAGTAGCCAGTTTAAAGAAAACCTCACTCAGTTGTGAATGCAAGAAAAAGGTTTGGCAGGATAGATACCAAAATGTGAATAGTGATTATCTGTATGTAGAAGGGGAGTAGGATTAGAGAAGTACACAGAACTCTACACTTTCACTCCCTAATTTTGGTACTTTGATTTTTTGTGATTTTTGCATTCAAATATCACAGGCATAATAAAAGACTTTTTTTTTTTTTAACCCAGGGAAACCAATCTGGACCTCGTTTTTATTTATTTATTTTTTATTTTATTTTATTTTTTTTTTCAGACAGAGTCTTGCTCTGTCACCAAGGCTGGATGGAGTTCAGTGGTGCAATCATGTCTCACTGCAGCCTTGACCTCCTGGGCGCTAGTGATCCTCCCACCTCAGCCTCCTGAGTAGCTGGGACTACAGGTGTGCACCACCATGCCTGGCTAATTTATTTTTATTTATTTTTATTTTTTGAGATAGAGTCTCACTCTGTTGTCCAGTCTAGAGTACAGCGGTGTGATCTTGGCTCACTGCAACCACTGCCTGCTGGATTCAAGCAGTTCTCCTGCCTCAGCCTCCCAAGTAGCTGGGACTACAGGAATGTGCCACCATGCCCAGCTAATTTTTTGTATTTTTAGTAGAGATGGGATTTTACCTGCTGGTCAGGCTGGTCTCAAACTCCTAACCTTGTGATCCACCTGCCTCAGCCTCCCAAAGTGCTGGGATTACAGGCATGAGCCACCGCGCCCGGCCTGCCTGGCTAATTTTTGTATTTTTTTTATAGAGATGGGGTTTTGCCATGTTGCGTGGGCTAGTCTTGAACTCCTGAGCTTGGCTTCAAAAGATCCTCCCCCCTCAGCCTCCCAAATAGCTGGGATTATTGGTGTATGCCAATTTTTTGGTAGAGATGAGGTCTCATTATGTTGCCCAGGTTAGTCTTGGGTCTTGAACTCCTGGGCTGAAGTGATCTTCCCACCTCGGCCTCCCAAAGTTCTGGGATTACAGGTGTGAGCCACTGTGCTGTCCTGGACCTGGTTTTTGTTTTGTTTTGGTTTGGTTTGGTTTGTTGTTGTTGTTGTTTTTGAGACGGAATCTCACTCAGTCGCCCAGGCTGGAGTGCAGTGGCGCAATCTCGGATCACTGCAAGCTCTGCCTCACGGGTTCATGCCATTCTCCTGCCTCAGCCTCCCAAGTAGCTGGGACTACAGGCGCCTGCTGCCACGCCCGGCTAATTTTTTGCGTTTTTAGTAGAGACGGGGTTTCTTTTTTTTTTTTTTTTTTTGAGACGGAGTCTCGCTCTGTCACCCAGGCTGGAGTGCTGTGGCCGGATCTCAGCTCACTGCAAGCTCCGCCTCCCGGGTTCACGCCATTCTCCGGCCTCAGCCTCCCGAGTAGCTGGGACTACAGGCGCCCCCACGTCGCCCGGCTCGTTTTTGTAGTTTTTAGTAGAGACGGGGTTTCACCGTGTTAGCCAGG
>NC_045450.1:494595-494707 GCF_002776525.5 Piliocolobus tephrosceles | reverse complement strand
TCGATCTCCTGACCTCGTGATCCGCCCGTAGAGACGGGGTTTCACCGTGTTAGCCAGGATGGTCTCGATCTCCTGACCTCGTGATCTGCCCGCTTCGGCCTCCCAAAGTGCT
>NC_045450.1:470202-484595 GCF_002776525.5 Piliocolobus tephrosceles | reverse complement strand
CGCGGCGAGGGGGCTGTGCGCAAGATCCTCCTGTGCATCGCCAACCAGTTCCCTGACATCTCCTTCTGCCCCGCCCTGCCCGCCGTGGTGGCCCTGCTGCTGCACTACAGCATTGATGAAGCCGAGTGCTTCGAGAAGGCCTGCCGCATCCTGGCCTGCAATGACCCGGGCAGGAGGCTGATCGACCAGAGCTTCCTGGCCTTTGAGTCGTCCTGCATGACGTTTGGGGACCTGGTGAACAAGTACTGCCAGGCGGCCCACAAGCTGATGGTGGCCGTGTCAGAGGACGTCCTGCAGGTCTATGCGGACTGGCAGCGCTGGCTGTTTGGGGAGCTGCCCCTCTGCTACTTCGCCCGGGTCTTTGACGTCTTCCTGGTGGAGGGCTACAAAGTGCTGTACCGCGTGGCGCTGGCCATCCTCAAGTTCTTCCACAAGGTGAGGGCCGGGCAACCCCTGGAGTCGGACAGCGTGAAGCAGGACATCCGCACGTTCGTCAAAGACATCGCCAAGACCGTGTCCCCGGAGAAGCTGCTGGAGAAAGCGTTTGCCATCCGCCTCTTCTCCCGCAAGGAGATCCAGCTCCTGCAGATGGCCAACGAGAAAGCCCTGAAGCAGAAGGGCATCACTGTGAAGCAGAAGAGGTAGGTCTCCGGCAGCCAGTGAGGGGCACGCCCAGGGTGGGGGGCTGGGGCAGGACGTGTCTGGCATGAGCGCATCCTGCTGGCCTCCAGGCGGCCTCTGCCCATGGTGCACCCACCCATCTGTGCATGGCTGGAAAGACACTGAAACAGGAAGGATCTTCCCAGTTACAGCCACAGACGAGGGACATCGGTTCCTATCCTCTGGGACCAGGCCCACGGCTGAGATGAAAGCTGATGCTGGCCACGGGGTCAGAAGGCATCGTGGGAGGCCAGGCCCACTTCCAGGGTTATTTCAGGGCAGCCCCTGCTCCACCCCTCCAGCTCTGGGCTCCATGGCCGGTCTCTGCTGTGGTTGCTGGGTGTGACCTCCCTGCCTGGAGCACAGCCCCAGGGGAGCAGGGTCAGGGGTTCATGGTGTCCTATGTGCATTTGGCAGCCGGCGCTGTGGTGGTGCCATGCTGCGGTCTGTTGACATGCAGTCCTCTTTCTTCTGGGCCAGCAAAGGCCTGTTGGGGGATTGGTACTCACACTAACTTCTCCTTGTCTGTTTTATTTTTCTTCTCCATGTCCGTTGCTTTCTCCTGTTTTTCAGTGTGTCACTTTCTAAAAGGTAGGTCGGAAACTGCATCCGCACACCTGGCTCTGTCTTTCCACCAGGCTGACTCTAGGCCAGCTGACGCTCTGGGTCCCAGGGCTGCTCTCGCGGGCCGGCTTCAGCAGTGCTGCCTCTGAGCCGGACTGCTGCTCAGGCGCCTTCTGTCTGTGCGTCTGCCTGCCTCCCTGCCTGTCTGTCTCTGTCATGCTATCTCCTGGTGCTTGGCTCACCCCGAAGCCTTGTCTTGCCAGAGCGGTCACTCTCTGTCCTGATTTCTTAGAGAAAAGGTGCATTGTCCCCATCCAAGCTGGGCACTCTCCCTTCTGTAACAGGTGGGAGGTGGGGCTCCTGGGAACTTTCTCCCTGTTGGACACCTAGAACCCGGCCCTAAACGGGGGCAAGCAGGCGAGAAGTTCCCTCTGGGCTTGGTTCCAAAGAGGCTCTGGGGCATACTTTGGGAGACATGGCCTGGCCCCGGACGTGGCTTCGGCTCTGACCCCTGCTTGCTCCCCTCAGGCAGTTTGTACACTTGGCCGTCCATGCAGAGAACTTCCGCTCGGAGATCGTCAGTGTGAGGGAGATGAGAGACATCTGGTCCTGGGTCCCCGAGCGCTTCGCCCTGTGCCAGCCCCTCCTGCTGTTCTCCTCCCTGCAGCATGGGTACAGCCTGGCCAGGTAACACCCCAAGGGGCCAGAGCGGGCGGCAGAGCTGCCCAGCCACATGTCCTGCCCACAGAGGCTGGAAATGGGTCTCAAACCTGGGCACCTGGTGAGGCCCTGCTTCTTCCTGTGGGGCCTAAGAATCAGGGTCCTTTTCGGGGCTTCTGTCCTCCCCAGGCCACCCAGGCTTTGGGAGTCACGGCCAGGCATGCCACAGCTTGGGGCTGTGCAGGTGTCATGTAGACGTGGAAGGCAGAATCCCCACCTCGGAGCTCACAGCCTTATCTTGGTTGGGGGACCATGTGCGTGGCAGGTCCGGGCTGTGCTCGCTCCCCACCCTGTCATCCACATGGTGCTCTGTCAGGGACCCCAGGCCTGCTGCCCTCCAGGGTGGCGCTGCCAGGTGCAGCCAGGGAGCCTCCCTCCAGCCTTGGACAACATGTGGCCGTGGGAGCTCTGGGTTGGGCCTGGGATGACCTGGAGGTGAGGTAGGCAGAGCTGGTCCAGCCCCCACCCGGCACCGTTCAGAGGTTCACAACGCCTCAAGCTTTTTGGCATAGCTGGAGCCACTTCTCCTGGCCCTGCCAAGGACGCAAGCCAAGCTTTGGGCGCCACATTGGCAGACGCGGGCCTCTTTGGCTCCCACGTGCCTGGGCTGCGAGGATGGGCCAAACCTGCCCACCGCGGGGACCTGTTCCTCTGGTTCCTACTTCCCCGCCCCTGGCGCTTGGCTCTGCACTGGGGCCTTCCGCTGCAGGCCTCTCCCCTGAGTCACACCAGGGCAGGCTGTCCTGGGGATAGCAGAAAAGGGCCAGGTGAGAAGAACACCTGGGTGAGGGTATTGTCGGGACCCAGAGAGAAGGAAGCACAGTTCCCAGGTCTTCCGCCCCAAGACAGCCGGGGCCAGTGGAGGCTGTGCAGGGTGACAGCTGGCATGCGTGTCTCTATGCCAGGTTCTACTTCCAGTGTGAAGGACATGAGCCTACCCTCTTGCTCATCAAGACCACGCAGAAGGAGGTGAGCAGGGACCCGGGAGCCAGGGCTGGCTCTGATGGGCTCCGGAGCCTGGGCTGGAGCCAGAGTTAGAGTGTGGGTGTGGCCAGCGCATGGGGCTCATCCCATGCTCAGGGTCACAAGGGGAAATAAGACTATCCCCAACACAGCCCCCACCCACCCTCATTGCCAGCCCCAAGCCAGGGGCAGGGTGCACGCACCTGCAACGCTGCCTTGCCTACAAGACCCCTGCCCTGGGGTGGGGGTAGGAGACGGCGATGCCTGCACCCCCACCTGTGACCTAGTGGGGCTGGAGTAGGCTGGAGCACAGGGATGCTCCTGGGGGCCTGTGAGCACAGCCTCACCCAGACCTTTCCCCCAGGTGTGTGGTGCTTACCTGTCCACAGACTGGAGTGAGAGAAATAAGTTTGGAGGCAAACTGGGCTTCTTTGGGACCGGAGAATGCTTTGTGTTTAGGGTGAGTGGGGCCAAGTGCCCCCCAACCCCCATGCAGACCCTGTAGCTGCATCCCTCTGGGAGCACCTGCCTGCCCTGGGGACACTGTTTGATGTCACCATGGCAGTCACCCAGCAGCGTCATCGCCATGTGTGCTTCCAGGTTTGATCTTTCAGCCGCGCGCTCCTCCGAGGCAGGGGGCCTTATCTGCTCGAGCCGCCACCTCCCCAGTCCCTGGCTCGGGCTGCACCCACCTTGGGCTCTGAGTGCAGATTCGTGGGATGAAACAGGCTGTGGATCTGGGGCAGAGGGTCCTGCAAGTGCCTGCACCAGCTCCTCATGCTCCGCTTCCACCCCAGCTGCAGCCTGAGGTGCAGCGCTACGAGTGGGTGGTGATCAAGCACCCCGAGCTGACCAAGCCCCCACCCTTGATGGCTGCCGAGCCCACCGCCCCGCTCAGCCACTCCGCCTCCTCAGACCCTGCCGACCGCCTCTCGCCCTTCCTGGCCGCTCGCCACTTCAACCTGCCCTCCAAGACCGAGTCCATGTTCATGGCGGGGGGCAGCGACTGCCTCATCGTCGGTGAGTGCCAGCAGACAGGGCCCTGGGATGAGGGTGTGGGGATCCGGGCAGCTGAAGCTGCTGTACCCAGCCCTCGCTGACCGGGGTGGCAGAGAAGAGGCCCTGGGTGTTGGGGTGGACCAGGCACGATGGGTGGGAGGGAGCTGGGAGGGAGCGACCAGCCTGGACAGCTAGTCCTGGGGGCTATGGAGGGTCAAGGGTCTATGCGGTTTCAGAGAGGCCCGTGCAAGGCAGGACAGCTGGGACAGCAGGTGAGGTGCCTGGGGCAGTGCTAATGGGGCAGTCAGGCCGCAACTGACCTGAGCATCCTGCAGGGGGAGGAGGTGGCCAGGCGCTCTACATCGATGGGGACCTGAACCGGGGCCGCACAAGCCACTGCGACACCTTCAACAACCAGCCCCTCTGCTCCGAGAACTTCCTCATCGCTGCTGTGGAGGCCTGGGGCTTTCAGGACCCTGACACCCAGTGACAGCCTGTGCCACGGTGACTGAGCCGCGGTGGGGTGGTGGGCCAAGGCTGGGCTGCCGCCTCGGGCAGCAGAGAGCAGATGAGACCCCCATGTGGTGGGCAGGGTTGGGGGACAGCAGGGCCCCGTGGCCGAGCCTGGCGTTGACCTGCTGCTGCCTCTACCTGGGGTTTGGGCTGGGCTTCCCCAGTCCGCCTGCATCTGGGTCAGAGCTGGAGGGGCTGCCGTGCCCCCAGCCCCACCCAGAGCTGGCATAGGAAGTACCTTCCTCCTCCTTGGAGGCTTCCTTAGCCCAAGGCCTTGGAAGTGTCTGGGTCTTGCTGCCCCTGAGCTTCTCTATGCAGCCTGAGCCCCTGGGGTGGGCGTGGAATGGCAGCAGGAACGTGCAGCTAAGGGTGGGCTTGTGGTGCCCCCTGCTGGTGCCGCGTAGCATCGCACCCTCCCGAGCAGGGCCCTGCAGCCTGGCTGACGGGTGACTGAATCCCAGAGTAGATCCTGAGAAGAGACTGGTACCCTTGGGCCTGCCCCCTGGCGGACCCCACCTCCTGTCCTGGGCCTTTGCCCCAGTTTCCTCCCCAGGCCTCCTGGGCCACCTGTCTCAGTAACCCTGCTTGGCCGGCTGTGAGGCTCCCCTGGGCTGCGTTTGGGAGCTGCTGTGGGAGGAGGAGGGTGGGATTTGTGCTGGGCTCCACCCCCAGGGAGGGTGGGAGCTGGAGGGAATGTCACGTGTCCTTGTGTTTCTGCAGAGCCTGAAACTTTTGCTGGGCCTCCCTGCGTGTTCCCATCTGAAGAGGTGGCCCCGGGAGAGGCCCTCAGGGACCGACCCAGACCAGCAAGCTCCATTTCCAGGGGTCTGCCAAGAGAAGCCTGGACCCAGGGGACTTCTCAGCCCCCCTCCCTTCCAGCCCAGGCCTCCTTGAGTTCTTGTAGCCTCTGCAGCTGCCCATTTCACCTCTTTGTCATTGCAGTGACCTGGGGCCCAAGGTCACGCCCAAGCCCCTCTTTGTGGCATGCTCATCTCAGTTCATCCCCAGCTGCTTCTGTGCACCAGGACCTGCGCCCTCCCCAGGCCCTGGCCACCCAGCACCTCCTTGGCTACCTTGCATGGATGCATGTCCTCCCTCTGTCCCTCTTGTGCTGTGGCTGGCCACGTGTCAGGGTTTTCTCTCATCTTACAGCCTTTGGGCCCCTGGGCCCCTGCCCTGCCTAAGCCCTGCACTGGCCAGACACAGGCAGGTGCCAAGGGAGGCCTTGCCTCTGGGCACTGTAGGGGGCAGCCCCCTGCCTTGTGACCTCCCTCCATGCCCCGTGACCTCCTTCAGCTGGTATTGAGGGTCTAGGCACCACAGAGGGGAGAAGGGAGAAGTGGAGGCCCGAGTGGCTGTTCTGGGACCATGGAGACCTGGGTCACAGATACAGATACCAGCAGTCCTGCCCCTACTTCTGTCCCTGCTGGCCTCCAGCCAGTGCCACTTGGAATCCCCTGTACCGTGCCACCGTCCATCCCCACACCGTTGCCTGCTTCTCCCATGGGGCTTCAGCCTCCCCTGACCATCTGCTCACGTAGCCTCTGACTGGGCCCACAGTGGTGCAGGAGGAAGGACCGGGAACCCTGTGTGGCTTTGGGCAAGCTGACAAACCCATCTGGAACTCAGTTTCCCAAACTGTGAAATGGGGACTGTTGAGAGGCTCGCAGGGGGACAGGGTGAATCCCTCTCTCCGGGAGAGGTATGGGAGGGAAGTCGCCACTCATCTCACAGCCCACCGCAGCCCTCCAGGCCCCGCCTGAGTCCCCAAGGCCCTCATCTGTACCGCCAGCTTTGGTGTTCATTAAACATGGTCTTGCTGCATCAACTTCAGGGCTCCAAGCTGAGTCTGATCTCTTCAGCCAGGGGCCTCCGGGGGCTTCCTGGGCCTACAGCCAAGCAGGTGTGGGAGGCTGCCCGCTGCAGTGCTCACCCACATTCTATGACTGGAATACTGCAAGCCTCTTCCACAGGGAGCCCTCCAGGAGCAGGGAAGTCATATCCAAGGACCATTTGTAGGTTTCCCTCTGCAAACTTCCTGAACTGGGTGGTGACTTTTCTGGCGAATTAAGTCCAGCAGGTTCTGCGTGGCTGCCCCGGGGGGCCCCACCCTGGCCTTGCAGTGATCTGGACCAGGAAGACGGATTGCTGCTGGCTCATGATTTCCACATCATGAGCGAAGTTCTTTGTTTTTTGTGTGCATGCAAAATATTGTTTCCTTAAATTTAATCTCTTTTCCTAACTTTTCTACTAACCTAGAAGGTATGTGTGATTATTATCTTTTTTATTCTTATCACTATACTTGTTGTTATCTGATATTAGGCATTCCCAAATAGAACATAATTTATTTTGTTAATGTTCTCTATTTCTTCTTGATTATTTATTAGCTTTGGATGGTTAAAAATTAGCCAAAAGTGGCTGCTTTGCCTATGGAGTAGCCATTCTTTGTTAAAAAAAAAAAAAAAAGCCAACATTTGATGAAATTGCATAATGAATTCTCATTTGTTTTTAGAAACATTCAAACATTTATTTAGTTAGTTTTTTTTTTTTTGAGACGGAGTCTCGCTCTGTCACCCAGGCTGGAGTGCAGTGGCGCAATCTTGGCTTACCTCAAGCTCCGCCTCCCAGGCTCCCGCCATTCTCCTGCCTCAGCCTCCCTAGTAGCTGGGACTACAGGCATGCACCACCAGGCCTGGCTAATTATTTTGTATTTTTAGTAGAGACGGGGTTTCACCATGTTAGCCAGGATGGTCTAGCGCTCCTGACCTCGTGATCCACCCACCTCAGCCTCCGCAAGTGCTGGGATTACAGACGTGAGCCACTGCGCCCGGCCCTTTTTTTTTTTTTTTTTTTTTGAGACAGAGTCTTGCTCTGTCACCCAGGCTGGAGTGCAGTGGCGCGATCTGGACTCACTGCAACCTCCGCCTCCCGGGTTCAAGTGATTCTCCTGCCTCAGCCTCCTGAGTAGCTGGGATTACAGGCGCCCGCCACCATGCCCAGCTAAATTTTTTTTGGTATTTTTAGTAGAGGCGGAGTTTCACCATGTTGGTCAGGCTTGTCTTGAACTCCTGACCTTGTGATCCACCCACCTCAGCCTCCCCAAGTGCAGGGATTACAGGCGTGAGCCACTGCGCCCAGCCTATTTAAATTTTTTTTTAATAGACCACTTTGTGCTGAGTAAATGTTTAACATTTATTTTCAAAACAACAATTGAACCTAATTTAAAATAGTTTATTAAATGAATTCATTAAAGCAGATTATATGCCTTTGGGGCTTCAGAAGATCAGTTTAAACAAAAGAACTTATGAGAGCAAGTCATTTGTACTTGAATTTTTTCAGAGTTTTAATGAACTAAAGTATTTTCATTTTTTCTATTTTTGTAAGCCGCGTACTTCATTTTTTGAGTTTTTCAGTGGAATTTGTTTTAAAACATTTTGTAGATTTCAGAGGCCTTCATATTTCTCTTATCCACTTTCTGAGCCCGTAAAGCCTTCGCAGTATCTCTGAGTAGTTTATATTTAATAATTTAGTTGTGTACCTTTTTATTTTGAAGTAATTTTTGATTTTTGCGGAAGAGTTGCAGAGATGGTACGGGGTTTCCATGGGCCCTCACCTTCCACCATGTCAACATCAAAACAAAGAAATTAACATTGTTGCACTGCTGTTAACTAAACCACAGGCCTATTGAGATTGCCCCGTTTTTCCCACTGTCCAGCAATCCATTTAATTTTTACAGTTATTTACTTTCTCACATTTTTACTAAGTCCAGAATGTTATCAAACTCACAAAACCACTGGTCAAAAAACCCAAATGGCCACTAATTAGGCAGTATAGCACCTGCCTCAAATTTGGGTTCATATGGATTTTTTTTTTCTCCCTTTTTGTGGAGAACAGTCTTGCTACGTTGCCCAGGCTAGTCTTGAACCCCTGGGCTCAAGCACTCCTCCCTCCTCCCGCCTCTGCCTCCGTAAGTTCTGGGATTACAGGCATGAACCACCGTGCCCAGCTCATCTGGATTTTCGCTGGTTCTCTTTCTCAGCCTAATTGTCTTGTTTGCATGGACAAATTAATAAATGAAGCAGGAGTGCCAAACAAGCCTCATAGGGTCTTCACCCTACAACATCTACGTTAGGTAGAAAAGGATGTGGATTTTTAAAAATAATCTGGTATACTGAGTTTTTAAGAATTATCTTCATCATCCTAGTATCAGATTGTGCTTGAGAAGTTAGGTACAATGTAATGTGATTCATTGCTAAAAACAAAATGCCTTCCACAGTTGCAGACTCACTCATTTTACCAAACTATG
This sequence comes from Piliocolobus tephrosceles, assembly GCF_002776525.5. NCBI lineage: Eukaryota > Metazoa > Chordata > Mammalia > Primates > Cercopithecidae > Piliocolobus > Piliocolobus tephrosceles. The sequence goes on along the minus strand of NC_045450.1, from coordinate 475,870 downwards.
GAATCTGTCAACACCTTTGCTTGGGACCAAGGAAGCAAAGTCAGTGAATACCGTGTTCTGTAGACACGTGACCTGTGATAAGGCACAGACAACATGAACTGGCAAAAACATTGGCATTTGCTCAAAAGCTTATGAGCTAAGGATCGAAGGGAAAAAAGAGTTGTGTGAATAATTTTACCTCTTAGTTCTTATGAAGGATGGTTATCGGGCTGGAAAAATGTTTATTGGACTGATGCTTTGGAGCCTCTCAATGAATGTAATAAAAAAAAATGTGTAGTGAGCACAAATGTATGAATTTGCAGTGCAATCCAACTTTGAAAACGTGAAAATAAGTGATTTAGTGATATGTTTGGTTGGTGTTAATTTGAGTCCTAAATAAATTTGAGAACTGGTAAAAGGTCACTGTGGAATAACTTGCTATGAGAAGGCTTAGAGGGATGGGAAGTCCTAGATGCCTCTTCTCCAGGATGTCGGAAGAGGGAGGGGGGCGCTAGGTTGACAAGATCGCATCTGCGCACCGTGGTCACCAGTGAGCCTCTCTGCTGAGGCAACAGGTACGTGATGCCGCATCTGCAGCCATGGCCGGTGAGAACAGCACCATTCCCTGATCTGTCTTGTTTTCTTTTGTTCCTAGTGCCTGTTGTGTGGACAACTGCCCTCAGCGGAGTTTTAGGGAGACTTTGAGGAGCCGCCATGAAGAATCAGCATCAGATGCCTCATCAGGAATCCGTGGCAAGGCCGGCTGTGGTGGCTCACACCTGGAATCCCAAGACTTTAGGAGGCTGAGGTGGGTGGATTGTTCGAGGCCAGGAGTTTGAGACCAGCCTGGGCAGCATAGGGAGACTCCATCTCCACAAACAAATAATAAAGAATGTCATGTGTAAAACCGAGTATCAAAAAGCAAACTCAACTTTTCTCATTCAGAATTTCAAAATGAGTATTTCCTTTGGAAGTTTACATATATATATATTTGTTTTGAAATGGAGTCTTGCTCTGCCGCCCAGGCTGGAGTGCGGTGGCGCAATCTTGGCTCACTGCAAGCTCCACCTCCTGGGTTCACATCATTCTCCTGCCTCAGCCTCCCGAGTAGCTGGCACTACAGGCGCCCACCACCATGCCTGGCTAATTTTTTGTATTTTTAGTAGAGACAGGGTTTCACCATGGTCTCGATCTCCTGACCTTGTGATCCACCTGCCTCGGTCTCCCAACGTGCTGGGATTACAGACGTGAGCCACCGCGCCCGGCCACGTCAATATTAATGAATGTCTTTTCTTTTTTTTTTTCTTCGTTTGAGACGGAATCTTGCTCTGTCACCCAGCCTGGAATGCAGTGGTGCGATCTTAGCTCATGCAACTTCCACTCCCAGGTTTGAGGGATCCTCCTGCTTCAGCCTCCTGAGTAGTTGGAATTACAGGTGCCTGCCACCATGCTCGGCTAATTTTTGTATTTTTAGTAGAGACGGGGTTTCACCACGTTGGCCGGGCTGGTACCTAACTCCTGGCCTCAAGTTAGCTCCTGCCTCGGCCTCCCAAAGTGCTGGGATTATAGGGGGGGTGAGCCACCGTGCCCGGCCACATGTCTTTTCTAGTACCTTGTGTTTAATTGTGGATCTGTATAATACAAAGAGAAACAGAATGCCTTTTCTCTTTTGAGCCCCGCACAGATGCCCTCTCCCTGTCCAGTTCCTCCAGTGAGACGGAGGCTGCCGGGGGTCCTCCCTGCAGCTGCTGCGAAACCTCTGCCTGCCGTCACGTGAGCTGCCTCTGCCCACTCTATCCTCTCCCCAGATTGGCCACGGGGGTGGCCCCTTCCTGCCAAGCTCTTTCTTTGCTTCTCTGAACACCTTCCTGCAGTGCCTTCAGGGGACTGTTGGGGCAGCGGCTTGGAGGCCTGTCCCGGGTCTGAGAGGCCTCCTGGTCTGCTAGCCTGGCAGGAAGCTTGGCCCCCAACACAGCCACAGCTCTCTGGCACCAGGTTTCTTTCAGTTCCTCTGAACTGAGAGCCTCTGCTTCCCGGCCTTTGCATGTGCTGTTTGCCACTCCTCATGCCTGGGCCCCAGTGTCCCTCCCAGGATTTTCCTGAGCTCCCTGCCAAGGCTGGGTCCCCATTCTAGCTTCACAGCACCTGAGACAGGGGTTGGCTGGTCTCCCTGCCCCTCATCCTGAAGGCTGTCAGCCTCAAGGGGCAGGAGCGCCCAGCACTGCAGAATGAACTGAAGCCCCTGTGGGTCGGTCTGTGCTGCTGCTGTGTGTCCAGGGCAATCGGAGATTCTCCTGGTGTGCTCCTGGGGCCTGTGGTGGCGGAACATCCCCTTCCCCCGCCCACCACCCTCCCTGCAGTAACTCTTCCACTTACTGTAAGTGCACGGACTGTCTTGTGGTTGACGTTAGGACATACACTCAGGCCAGAATTGGGCAAGACTGTTCCTGAGCCAGGCGTGCAGAGCACTCTGGCCTGGGAGGTGGGGCGCCGAGCTGCTTCCTCCTGCAGGCCAGCTCAGGGTGGGGCTGGTGTCTGCCCAGAGCTTGGCCAGGCAGTGCTGCCCCCTCCCTTCCTGCCGCCTCTACCACCAGCCTTCCCTCAGGCTGCTTTCTGGACCTAGTCTGTGGCAGGCGTCCGGGGCACATTCTCCCCTCTAGGTTGCCGTGAAACTGTTTCATTGTCCTTTAAAAAAAATTGAAGTGAAACTGACATACTATCCAATCATTTCAATGACCCCAGACAGAGGTGGTGGGTGCATGAATGAGAGTGTTGTGCATCCACCACCTCTAGTTCCATGGCATTTCCCCATTCCTAAAGGAAAACCTGTCCCCAGCAAGTAGTTGCTCCCCATTCCTCTCTATGTTATGGCTTTGGGTTTCGTTTTCATGTTTTTGTCTTTTTTTTTTTTTTTGACACAGAGTCTCGCTCTGTCACCCAAGCTGGAGTGCAGTGGCACGATCTCGGCTCACTGCAACCTCCCCTTCCTGGGTTCAAGCGATTCTTCTGCCTCAGCCTCCCTAATAGCTGGGATTACAGGCACCCACCACCACGCCCGGCTAATTTGTGCATTTTTAGTAGAGACGGGATTTCACCATGTCAGCCAGGCTGGTCTCCAACTGCTGACCATAGGTGATCCGCCTACCTTGGTCTCACAAAGTGATGGGATTACAGGCATGAGCCACTTGCACCCGACCAGTCTGTGACTTATTTAAATACAAACTGGATCAGTTTCTCCCCTGCTCTATGCCCTCTCTTCATCTTTTAAGTCCTAATTCAGAGATCACCTCTTCTGGGACCCACTGAGCTAGTCCCAGCACCTCCTTCTCTTGTACCCTCTGCTTCTAGGAACCACGTTTCTGGTGTAGCGTTGGCTGTGCCATTGGGGATGCTACTGCCCCCTGGTGGGCCGCCAGGTCTTGCGGGACTCTAACTTGTCTTTGGCAGGGGCCTCACTCAGCACCTGGCACAATAGTAGGTGCTCAGGGAACTGAACGAATGGGTCAGGGTCTGAGACGGGCAGGGGCTGCGGTGGTGACCCCTGGCCCCCTGGGTGGAGTGTGAGAGGCTGTGTTGGCCTTCAGGGTGCACCCCAAGACCAGACATGGGGTCTGGGCTGCCCAGGGCTGAGCATTTATCTGACACCCGTTCTGAGAACCTGGTCGTGGTGCAGGTGCAGCCCCTGGCCCTGGTCATTTGGAAGTTTGTGTCAAAAAAACCCCAAATGGCCACTAATTAGGCACTATAGCACCTGTGAGCCAATGGGGTCCTCCGCCTGCCCACCTGCCTGCGGAAGAAGCGCCGCACACTGCCACCTGGTGGTCAGGGCTGGCGCGACTCCCTGCCCACCCCGCCGGGTCCTTAAAGAGGAGGACCCACTCACGCCCTTCTCCATCAACCCTCAAAGCTTGGGATGAGCAAGAAGGGGGACCTGCCCTGTCCTTGGGGTCATTGCAGTCGTCTGCCTCCGACCTCTCTCCCCCTCAGTGCCTGCTGTCCAGCGGGAGCAGCTAAGGGTCCACCTCCCCTGCCACCCTCGACTTTGGGGAGCCTCCTTGCACCAAGCAGCTTGTACGGCGCCGAGTCCTACTTGCACCTTGTTGTCTTTACCTCTGGCATGTTTTTTTAATTTAAAAACAAAAAAAATTCCGGCCCGCACGGTGGCTCACGCCTGTAATCCCAGCACTTTGGGAGGCCGAGGCAGGCGGATCACGGGGTCAGGAGATCGAGACCATCCTGGCTAACACGGTGAAACCCCATCTCTACTAAAAGTACAAAATATTAGCCTGGCATGGTGGCGGGCGCCTGTAGTCCCAGCTACTAGGGAGGCTGGGGCAGGAGAATGGCGTGAACCCGGGAGGCGGAGTTTGCAGTGAGCTGAGATCGCGCCACTGCACTCCAGCCTGGGCGGCAGAGCCAGACCCCGTCTCAAAAAAAAAAAAAAAATTCAATGTATCATTGTTTAAGCCTTAACTTTTAATGATAACAAAATAAAGCACCTTTGGTCATACCCCTGATGGTACACCTGTGTTCTTGGCCCATTTCCTCTGGCTCTGCTGGGGCCACACGTCTCTCTTGGAAGCAAGTCGAGAGTGCCTGGTGCCATCTCCCAGCGTTGTGCATCTCTGGGTGTGTCCTCAGGGCCACTCAGAAGGATGGCTGTCTCTAGGAGCAGGCATCTGCAGGGACACTGTCGTCTGCCGATGAGGCTGCACCCCAGCCCTTTGTGATGGCTTCCTTGGGAGAAGTTCATCTCCCCAGTCACTCATGGGACTTTATTCCTTGTCTCTTTATCACCATCCTCCCCTGCCCTTGCTGGGGTGTCTGCAAAATGCCACTGGTCCCTCCTGCAGGAGCCCACCCTGCATCTCTCTACTGTTCCTGTTGGGGTCTCTGAATTGAGTTTCTCAAAGTCCCTCCCCCAGTTCCTGGAAATCCCCGTTTCTGTAGCAGTGACAGGCCAGGGGCTCGTGACCTGTGGTTTCACGCCAAGAGGGAAGTAGCTGCGAGGGAGGAGAGAGATGTATGTCCCTGGCCATCCCCACCCCAGAGACCCCTCCACCCTGGGGTCCTGCCTGGTGCTGGGAGACCAAGGGGAAGGAGATCTGAGTCCTTCCTGGCCCTGTCACTGGTCATCAGTCAGCTGCAGAGCCCACCACAGAGGCAGTCCCTGGAGCTCCAGTTTCAGGTTCCCTCGGCAGCTGCTAACTGGATGCCTGGCAAGGCTCTTAACCTTCTGATGCCTGTTTCTCTGACCAGGAAATGAGGGTCCCGGTGAGAGTGAGGGGTGATGGTGCCCAGACAGGGCCTGGCCCACCCTGGTGCTCAGGAAACACCACCTGTGTGTGTCCGGCACCCTACCAGGTCAAGGACACAGAAAAAGGGACACAGCGACCCTCAATGGGGAGGCAGTGAGTGAAAAAAAAAATCACAGGCCGGGCATGGTGGCTCACGCCTGTCATCCCAGCACTTTGGGAGGCCGAGGCAGGCGGATCACGAGGTCAAAGGATTGAGACCATTCTGGCTAACATGGTGAAACTCCGTCTCTACTAAAAATACAAAATTTAGCCGGGCGTGCTGGCATGCACCTGTAGTCCCAGCTACTCGGGAGTGTGAGGCAGGAGAATGCTTGAATCTGGGAGGCAGAGGTTGCAGTGAGCCAAGATCACGCCACTGCACTCCAGCCTGC
>NC_045450.1:446804-469802 GCF_002776525.5 Piliocolobus tephrosceles | reverse complement strand
CGCGATCTAGGCTCACTGCAACCTCTGCCTCCTGGGTTCAAGCGATTCTCCTGCCTCAGCCTCCGGAGTAGCTGGGATTACAGGTGCATGCCGCCACGCCCAGCTAAGTTTTTGTTTGTTTGTTTGTTTGTTTGTTTGTTTGTTTGTTTTGAGACGGAGTCTGGCTCTGTTGCCCAGGCTGGAGTGCAGTGGCGCGATGTCCGCTCACTGCAAGCTCTGCCTCCCAGGTTCACGCCATTCTCCTGCCTCAGCCTCAGTCCCAGTAGTAGCTGGGACTACAGGCGCCCGCCACCATGCCTGGCTAATTTTTTTGTGTTTTTAGTAGAGACGGGGTTTCACCGTGTTCACCAGGATGGTCTACGATCTCCTGACCTAGTGATCAGCCCGCCTCGGCCTCCCAAAGTGCTGGGATTACAGGCATGAGCCACCGTGCCTGGCCCACTTTTTTGTATTTTTAGTAGAGACAGGGTTTCACCGTGTTAGCCAGGAGGTCTCCATCTCCCGACCTTGTGATCCACCTGCCTCGGCCTCCCAAAATGTTGGGATCACAGGCACCTGGCCAACTGAGGCACATTTCTTAAGTAGGGAGTGAGGAAGAGAGTTGGTGCAGACACAGGTGATGCAGACACGTTGGGGGGCTGGTGATGAGAAGTGGGAGGGGACCAAGGAGGGCCCCTGAGGGGCTGAAGGATTCCAGGATGGAAAGTGCCCATTGGAAAGATCCTGTGGCTTTAAGGTGAAGACTGGGTTGATTGGGGGTAGGCAATGAGAAGACCTAGGCCAGGCAGCGGCCGGGGCAGGGGCGGGGACACAAGCTGGGGAGGCAGGATCTCGGGATCGTGAGTAATAGAGAGTGGGGAGGGAGTAGTGGCGTGACATCAGGCTGCAGGGGGGATGGGCGTGCCTTCTGCAGGAATGGAAATAACCCAGTGGAAGCTGGTGGTGAAGGGGTGGGGGCGAGCTCAGCTTCAGACACACCAGCTTGAGGTGTCAGGAGCCACACTGGAGACCCGGTATGACCTCTCACACCAGAACCTAGGCAGAAAATGAATGGGTAAGAGGCCACTAAGCACAGCTGACCCACTCCCTGCTCCTGCAGAGGGAATCCTCTCCACGTCCCCATGTCTGCAGTCCTGGTGCTTCAGCCATAGCGGAGTTAGGTGCACTTTGCCCACCCTACACTGTTTTGTTTGAGATGAGGTCTCACTTTGTTGCCCAGGCTGGTCTTAAACTCCTGGGATCAAGCGATCCTCCCGCCTTGGCCTCCAAAAGTGCTGGGATTACAGGCGGCAGCCACTGCGCCTAGCCCACTGTGCTGGACTTGGACTTGGACTGTGCTTGCACTGTGCTGTTTCTCCATGGTTGGCTGCTCTGCACCACCTTTCCTTGGTCTGAATTCGGCCCCAGGCAGCAGCCTTCCTGGCCTGGGCTTTCCTGGAGGGCTTGGAGTCATGGGGGCAGGCACCAGTGTTGCTCTCACTCAGAGGGCGGTCGGGGCTGGAATGGTGCAGGTGAGGGACAGGATGGCATAAGATGGGGGACAAAGCCAGGGCAAGGATGGGATCAAGCAAGGGAAGGGCAGAGCCGGGGCAGCCCTGGATATGCCAGGACCTGCAGCGAAACTAGGGCTACGGGGTCTTGTGACTCCAGGAAGACTGAGGGCGTCTGAGGCTTAGGAAGTCCACAGGAGAGAGGAGAGTGTGTGGAGAGGGTGGCAGGCCACGCAGCACAGAGATCCACTTGAAAAGCCTGACAGATGTCCTTCTGCTTAGAGAAATGGCGGTCACCGGTGACCTTGGCAAGGGCAAGGAGCCGGGGAGGGAAGGGCAGGTGAGGAGGTGGAGACAGAGTGAAGATTCCTCTTCTCAGAAACAAGGGTCGGGCAAGAAAGAGGGAGGAGCAAAAAGGGCCTCTGGCCATATCTGTTGCCTCCTCTCCTTTGAACCAGGACAGACTTGGGGACTTTCACGGGCTGCAAGTTCCAAGAGTCCAGGTCCAGGTTAGCTTGGGGAAGGGGCTCAAGGGAGGCTCCTGCTGGGGAAGGTGGGGCTGAGTCCAGCAGGAAGGGCCAGGTCAGGGGCCATGACCCCATTGCCTACATGGAGAAGGTAATGAGCTGACATGCAGGCTACTCAGGGAGAGCTCTAACCCAGGATGAGGTCTTAGAGCTCAAAGGACACCCAGGCCTGGTGGTAGCTGCCCAGGGCCCCTGAAAGGGGGAGTGGAGATCAGGCAGAGGGGGTGCCAGGGACTGCCACACAGAATCAGTGGGGCAGCACCAGCCCTGGCTAGGCTGCTTTCACTGCTGCGGGAACCGCTCCAACTGCTCCAGAAAGATGGCCCTGAAGGTGCAGGCTTTGCGTGCGTGGGTGGCTGCAAGGACAGGTGGGAGGACCGGGACGCCAGAATGTGCAGAGCCCGGGGGGGCCTCGAGAGGTCGCAGTTCCGACAGGGCTTCCACCAGTCATGCCTACATCTTGAGGGGCAGAGACACACCCCACTAATGTTTTGCAAGGGCAGAGACAGGTCCGGGGAGGGGATCCTTTTTCTCCGAAGCGAGAGGTGAAGTCACCAACCGCTGGGTCAGAGGCAGTGGGTCTGGGTCTGGAGGAGGCTGGGGACAGGCTGGATGGAGGTGACCCGGGGACACAGAAGGGCTGCAGCCACGGGCTGGGACTTCACAGGTGTGGGCTGGGGGTTTTTCCGGACGGTGAGGCAGAGGAAGCCCGCACCCCACACATCTGCTGGGACCCTTAGCTTGCCGAGGATTGGTAGGGAGATCCTGGAAGACCCTCGCCCGGCGGAGTCAGGCCCCGCCTTGGGGGCAAGGCCGCGAAACACGGCCTGCGGCTTCACGCCAGGGTTGTAAAGAAAAGCGTCGCTGGGAACCGAACACCTGCAGACGCCGTGCAGCCGCAGAGGAGGCGGGGCACCCAGAGGCCCCGCCCCGTATGCTAATGAGCACACACCGCCCCGCCCCGATGCGAGACCGGTCCAACGCTGCGGGGATCTAAAGGCCGGCGGCGCCCGGCAACACCCGCGGAGGCCGAGGCGGGGCCGCCGGGGCCGGGTCGCTGGGCTGGAGGCACAGCCTGGCGGAGGTCAACGGGCCGCTTGGGCGTCCCGGCCGCGTCTCCCCCACGGTACGAAGTGGTACCGCCCGCAGGGGCGGGGCCCAGGTCATGTGACGCGGCCGCGGCCGCCATTTTGTTCTGCGGTGCTGGTATTTAGAGCGCAGCGGCTGACGGGCCGGATCGCCTTCGCCGCCGCCCGCCTGCTCGCTTTAGCTCCCGGCCCGTCCTTTCCCCCGCCTTCGCCACCGCCTCGGCCCGCAGAGCTCGCCCTCTCCCCACCTGCAGACATGTCCGAGTCCAAGAGCGGCCCTGAGTATGCTTCGTTTTTCGCCGTCATGGGCGCCTCGGCCGCCATGGTCTTCAGCGGTGAGCGCCGCGGCGGGAGGGACCCTGGGGCGGGGGCGCGCGCGTTGCTCATGCCCGCAGCTCGCCGGGGTCCGGTGTGTGACGTCACTCTGACGTAATGCCGAGCGGTCGGGGGCGCCCGGGCCTCGCGTGACAGCGGGCGGGGGTCGGCGTCCCGAGGGCTGCGGGGAGCCGCCGGGTCGTGAGGCTGCGGGGGTGGGGCGGCGGCGCCGCTGCCATCTTAGCCCCGGGAGCCGCGAGAGGGAGGCTAGGGTGGGGGCGCGAGGGGGGCGGCGCACGGGCCGATTCTGCGGGCAGGTGACATCACACCTCGAAGGCCCCAGTGCGCGGAGAAGCGTGCCTGGAGCTTTCCGGCCGGTGGGGAGCCCATGTCCCCCATGGGAGGTCCACAGCCCTCGCCCTTGTGGCGGCCGGCCCCGGGGGTCAGGTGGGTCTCACCCACAGGCAGGTACTTCCGGTTGGAGCTGGTTACGGTTGCCCAATACCCGTGTCGCTGTGTGGGCTGTTTGGGAAAGCTGGGCTGAGGGCTTGGTTCGGAGAGCCCGCGGAGTCCCAGGGCTGGGAGTGTGTGGAAGTGGAGGGAGCTGGGAGACTGTCGGCGCTGGCGGGGCTGTGTAGCTTGCGGAGGGTCTATGCTCTGAGGTGGGTGACAGGGTGGCATGGGTGTCCGAGTTTACAGGATCGAGTGGTTGCCCTCAGGACTGAGGCTTCCAGTTCTGGTCCTAATGAATGGAGGGATGAATGAATGACCTTCTTTTCCTTCCCTGAGGCCTGAAGTTGGGAGGGGCTTCCCTGGGCTTGGAGAAGGGGCCTTCTAGGGTTCTTGATGGCACCCTGCTTTTGAAATTGGGCGTTGACAGGTCCTGGGCGTCCAATTTAGTGACAGTTGGTCTCCTTGGGAGACTGGCACTTGGTGTAGGGCTAGGCCCAGGAATGTGGGTCCCACGAGTTAAGTTCTGACCCAGTCTCAGCCTCCGTGGACTGGCCTGGCCCGGTCTGGTCTCCGCCTCCGTGGTTAGGTCTGGTTTTAGCTTTGATGACCCTGCCCTGCCCCACCCTGCCTGGTGGCCTGGGGAGGCTCCTAGTGCAGGTATGTGGAGGGTTTGAACTCCAAACAGTCTCTGCTGACTGTAAACACCTGCGGGGTGGGGGCTTGGGGCTCTCTGCTTCTTGGGGGCCTCCCTCTGCCTGGGCCTGTCTGCCATTCGCGAGTGAGCCCTGCCCTTCCCATCATGTGCAAGAAAGGGGTCATTTGTGGTGGAAGAAGTGGTCTAGACTTATCCTTCCTTCTAGGCACCGCCTACTCTTTCCACACACTCAAGGCTTTTTGCAACAGGCTTCTGAGTCCTTCCCCAGAGCCGCCTCTGTTCTTTGCCCCCAGAATGCCTCCAGAGATTCCATTTTGCCTGGCCACCTGTGGGATACTGCTTGTGGCTGTCATTCATTCATCCAACCAATCTTGATTGAGTGCTTGCTATGTGCCAGGCACTGGGAGGATAGCAGTGAACAATATGGGATCCCTGCCCATGTGGAACTGAAATTCTAGCTGTTGCTGCTTGTTCTTGAAGCCCTGAGTTTGTCCACCGAGCCCTATTTCTGCACCCAGCTCCTTGCCTCCCTCTCCATCAAGACCTACACAGGCCTTTCGACAGCCTGATTATCCCTGGCTCTTCAGGATAAACGTGGTTTACTGTGGCTCTCCAGGAGTGACCTCTGACTTCACTTGGCCAATCAAATCACATGTTTTTTTTTTTCCCCCTTCTCAAGACAGGGTCTTGCTCTCTTTCCCAGGCTGCAGTGCAGTGAGTGGTGTGATCTCGGCTCACTACAGTCTCAACTTCCCAGGCTCAAGCAATCCTCCTGCCTCAGCCTCCTGAATAACTGGGACTACAGGCACAGACCACCATGCCCAGCTAATTTTTTTTAGAGACAGGGTCTCGCCATGTGGCTCAGGCTGGTCTCAAACTCCTTGTTGCCTCAAATGATCCACCCGCGCTGCCTCCCAAAGTGCTGGGATTATAGGCATGAGCCACCATGACTGGCCCAACTTCTGACTTCATTTGTGCCTTGTAAACATGCTTTTCTCCAGGACCTGGCTTCACCTGCTGTGCTGACCTAAACAAGCCCCCTGCCTCCCAGTGGCGTCTGCTGTTGCCACCACGCCAGCCTCCAACTCTGTCCCCAGCTTGTGGCCCTTGGCCTGCCTGGCACTGACGGATTTGTCTTAAATCGAATGAGGTCCACAGGCCTCTTGCAGGACCCCATCCCAGCTTCCCTTTTTTTTCGTCATGATAAATGTCCTGTTGATTTTCTTCGTGTCCCCCAAGAAATTGTCATTTGCTCCTTTTCTGTATTTCCTGTGACTTCCTCCCTGCTGGCGGGCACCCTGTATTTTGTGCTTGTGTTTCTGGAACTGTTTTCTAGCCCCCCACTCTTTCTGTGGCCGCTGAGCCTGGTGCTGCTCACAGGTCTGCCTTCTGCAGTCTGGTCAGGCTTGGCCTCCGGACTGGAGTCCAGGGTGCTCACGGTACAATGCTTTTGGTGGCTATCTCTTTCTTCCCTGTGCTCCTCTTGGTGCCTCCTCCCACTGCCAGCCACATGATTCTTCCCGCTGCCCTCTGTAGGGAAGGGTCTGGCTCGCTTCCTGCCTCTGGTGGACACTGGCCTCAACAGGGTCCACTACCTGGCTTGCTGAGTTCCCCGTATTCAGTCTCCTGCCCACATGTCCGCCTTGCTTTAGTCTCTTGTGCATACATGATGCAGTCGGATGTGGTCCTGGGCCTGTAACGGGAGCCCCTAAAATGCACTGTAATTGGCCTGTATGCTCGCCAGGGAAAAAATGCACTGTAACCAGGAGTTGAGGTCAGGCATTGGGACAGGCCCTGGGCCCCAGTCTTCAGGTGCACCGGGTGTTGGCGTGGCATGTCTGGGCACCTCCAAGGTGGCGTGGAGGAGGCAGTGTGGCTCCCTGGCCCAGGTCCCAGCCTCCTCCCTCCCTTCAGTCACTCCCTGGATACCCAGCGCCATCGTCTTGGGTGTCTCCACGGGTGCTGTCCAGAGCCCCTGTCTTACTGCCTTGTTTTCCTGTGACTCCTCTCTCCCCGCCAACTTGGGACACTTGTCTATGAAGCCCTTCCCCAGCATCCCATTTTCCGCTCTTCTGGAGCGTTTCTCTGTGCCCGGAGGTCACTGTGCCTGTGTCCTCACTTCTGCTCAGTGCTGGAGCACAAGATAGGCAACTTTTGTGGTCCAAATATATCAATAAAATATGAAGAAAAATGGTGGGGGTAGTCCTGGTCTCTTCCACTTCTGTTCTATGTAGCCTTCTGCAGGTCAGGCTGCTGTTAGGTTTTTTTGTTTGTTTTGTGTGTGTGTGTGTGTGTGTGTGTGTGTGTGTCAGAGATTCACTCTTGTTTGAGACGGAGTCTGCGCCCGGGCTGGTGGGTAGTGGTGTGATCTCAGCTCACTGCAACTTGCACTCCCAGATTCAAGCGATTCTCCTGCCTCAGCCTCCCGACTAACTGGGATGACAGGTGTGCGCTACCCCTCTGGCTAATTTTTGTATTTTTAGTAGAGACAGGGTGTCACCATGTTACCCAGGCAAATCTTGAACTCCTGACCTCAGGTAATCTGCTCGCCTTGGCCTCCTAAAGTGCTGGGATTACAGGCGTGAACCACTGCGCCTGGTCAAGTCAGGCTGGTTATTGATCTCCTCCCCTAAAAGACCATGGCATGAGTGTCATAGGCAGAGAGGGGGCAGGGAGTTGCCAGTGCAAGTCCACTCAATCAAGCAGCTCAGTAGGCCCCTGTGGTGGCCCTGGAGGGCAGCTGGTAGAAGTCAGAAAGACAAATGAGCCCCCGTGACTCTGCTGTGTCCACAGAATTCTCCACTTTGAGAATAGGGCCCAGAAGAGGGGAACTGAAAAGAAAGGCAACATTCTTTTGGGAGAGGAAGGAGGGACAGCTCTGGAGGAGACAGGCACCACCCTGGAGCCCGACCCACCAGCACTGTTGTGGTGGGAGACTCGGGCCCTTTGGCCAGGCTCCTGTGTGCTGAGAGCCCCCTGCGTGCAAGGGAGACCCCTCTGGGAGGTCAGCTGAGGCCTCGTGGTTGGACTGGTCATGGTTCCCGTAGTCTTCTCTGCCCCCATCCTCTTCTTGGCTCACCCTGTCTCCTGTCTGGTTAGAGAAGATTCTCCAGTCTGTCGAGGGTCCAGGCCTGCTGTGTGACTGAAGGTGCTGAGAGCTGCCCTTTCTGGCAGAACGTTTGACCCTCCTGGGGGAATATTTGGGGCTGGGAGCGTTGGGGAGCTTGGGCTGGGCAGTGAGTCAAGGGAGCTCTGGCCTGGGTGACAAGAGTGGCCAGGTCAGCTGCTTCTGACCCTCAGGTCACACTCTGCAGCAGTGGCTTTGCCATCCACAAGACCTTTGGTGACTTTTCAGCGTGTTGGCCTGGGCAGTAGCCCCAAAGGTCAACTGACCCTGACCCCACATACGGGCTGCTGAGGCTGCACTGAGCCTCCCTGGGGTGACAGGTAGGTTCACCACAGAGCCAGGAGCTCCAGATGGGCCACGCTGCCACAAGGGCTGCTGCTGGAGGAAGAGCTGGATTCTGAGGGTGGGGGCCTCACGTAGAGGAAGGAAGGGGTGGCCATCCTGGGTTCCTTTTGCCTGCCTGTGGCTGTACCTCCTGGGTCCTCTTGCCGTGGGCTGGGTGCCTTCTTGAGCTCCCCCTCTGCATGTGATAACTTGGGGTGGCCTTTGCAGCTGTGCCAAAGCTGCACCTTGGGGTCCTAGCCCCAGCTGGCCTGCGTACTGCTGTGGGCTCACCCCACCTTCCTCCCACAGCCCTGGGCGCTGCCTATGGCACAGCCAAGAGCGGCACCGGCATTGCGGCCATGTCCGTCATGCGGCCAGAGCTGATCATGAAGTCCATCATCCCAGTGGTCATGGCTGGCATCATCGCCATCTACGGGCTGGTGGTGGCAGTCCTCATCGCCAACTCCCTGAATGACGACATCAGCCTCTACAGGTGAGCGCTGGGGTCAGGCCCGTGCATAGGGCTAGAGGGCTGCAGGGCCGCAGGGAGCGGGGCGGTTCCCCCGTGGGTGGTGACCCCGACCCCTGTCTCCCTCTGTCTCCCCTGGGTCAGCAGGCTGCTGATGTCAGTCCTCTCTTCTTGCCCCCAGGAGCTTCCTCCAGCTGGGCGCCGGCCTGAGCGTGGGCCTGAGCGGCCTGGCAGCCGGCTTTGCCATTGGCATCGTGGGGGACGCTGGCGTGCGGGGCACCGCCCAGCAGCCCCGACTATTCGTGGGCATGATCCTGATTCTCATCTTCGCGGAGGTGCTCGGCCTCTACGGTCTCATCGTCGCCCTCATCCTCTCCACAAAGTAGACCCTCTCCGAGCCCACCAGCCACAGAATATTATGTAAAGACCACCCCTCCTCATTCCAGAACGAACAGCCTGACACATACGCACCGGGCCGCCGCCCCTAGTAGTTGGTCTTGTACATGCGCAGTGTCCTAGTGCCCATCGTCTGTTTTCCTGGCCTTGCCCCCGCCCGCCCCATGCCGTGGACATCTGGGCCCACTCATCGCCCCTCCAGGCCCCCGGCGCCCCACCCCCTAGAGTGCTCTGTGTATGCGGATGATTTAGAGTTGTCATTTCTCTTTACTGGATGTTTATTTATAAAGATCTGGCCTGTTACCGCGTCTGCGGAGCGGCCCTCGTCTCCCAGCTATCTATAACCTTAGCTAGAGTGTCGCCTTGTGGGTTCCTGTTGCTGAGACTTCCTGGATGGAGCCGCCCTCACCGCCGGGCTGTGGCCTTGCGCGGAGCTGTGTCCAATAAAGTTTTTGGATGTGACGGGCCTGTGTCTGCTCAGCTTGTTGGGCGCGTGGGCGGGGGAAGGCGGGCCGGCGCTGGGCGCCGTCGGTCACGTGGGTCGGCCCAATCACGTGGGCGCGGCGGTCACGTGGCGTGCGCTTCAGTCAGCTGAGGGTCACGTGGGCGCGGCCGCGCTCTGAACCGGGGTTAGTCACCGGGCGCGGGATTTCGCCGCCGCGGGGCTCCGGCGCCGCTCGCTCCCGACAGGGCTCACGATGCGCGGCGGGCAGGGCGCGGCGGAGGCCCGGGTGCTCCAGTTCACTAACTGCCGGATTCTGCGCGGAGGGAAGCTGCTCAGGTGGGCGCGGGCCGGGGTCTGTGGGGCCAGGGACCGGGCGGGGTGCAGGGTGCGGTGCCGGGGACCGGGCGGGGTGCAGGGTGCGGGGACGGGAACCGGGCGGGGTGCAGTGGCCGCGACCGAGGTCAGGCCCGCGATGCGAGCACCTTCCCGCTCCGTCCGCAGGGAGGATCTGTGGGTGCGCGGAGGCCGCATCCTGGACCCGGAGAAGCTGTTCTTTGAGGAGCGGCGCGTGGCCGACGAGCGGCGGGACTGCGGGGGCCGCATCTTGGCGCCCGGCTTCATCGACGTGCAGATTAACGGTGCGGTTCGGGGCCGGCGGGGGGACCCAGGGGAGGAAGTCTGAGCTCCATGCGACACGTTCTTTTCTGTGGCCGCAGGTGGATTTGGTGTCGACTTCTCCCAAGCCACGGAGGACGTAGGTTCGGGGGTTGCCCTGGTGGCCCGGAGAATCCTGTCGCACGGCGTCACCTCCTTCTGCCCCACCCTGGTCACTTCCCCACCGGAGGTTTATCACAAGGTGAGGTGAGGCTCCTTGGCTGAGGCGGAAGGGGCTCCGGGAGCAGCCAGCCCCCTCATTTTCAAACTCACGCCCCATCCCCAGCACGTGCTCCATGGTCCTGTGTCTGGCCCCCCTTGCTGACCCGACTTGGGCCAGGGTCCCGCCCCTGTGCTGCTTTATCAGTTGTTGCTCTGCCTGGCCTCCCTAGACCTTCTGTCCTCCGCAGCTGTCTCCACACTGCAGGCTCAGCACCCTCTGAGCCATAGGCCGGCCCCACCGTCTGCACTGCTCTCTGGCTGCTTCCAGGCTTCAGAAACCACCCCCTTAACCAAGGTCGCGGGGGACTGTGATTGGCACAGCGATAGTCCCTGGTCAGGCTCTTCCTCCCTAACCTGTCTGATGTGTGACTCGGTGGAACACGCCTTCCAGAAGACACTTCCCCGTACTGCTTGCCCCACGCTTCCACTTTCCTTCCTGTCCGGAAAAAATTTGGTTGTTCTTGGTCTTTCTTTATTTTAATTTTTACTTAGGTTCTCCAGGGTTAACTCTTTGCTGTGTGTTACTATTCAAGGCTGTACCTATGCTGTTTTATACTGAACTATTTGAGAGTAGGTTGTATCCAACATGCCTGTTTTTTTGTTTGTTTAGTTTTTGTTATTTTTAAGAGACAGGGTCTCTCTCTGTGGCCCAGGCTGGAATAAAGCGGCGTGATCATAGCCCATTGCAGCCTTAACCTTCTCTGCTCAAGAGATGCTCTTGCTTCAGTCTCTTGAGTAGGTAGGACTACAGGTGTGTGCCACCATGCTCAGCCAATTTTAACGTTTTTTGTAGAGATAGAGTCTCACTGTATTGCCCAAACTGGTTCTGAACTCCTGGGCTCAAGAGATCCGCCTGTCTTAGTCCCCCAGAGTAGCTGGCACTAAGGGCTTGTGCCACCACACCCGACTAATTTAAAAAGTTTTTTGGGCCGGGCGTGGTGGTTCACGCCTGTAATCCCAGTACTTTAAGAGGTCGAGTTGGGCGGATCACAAGGTCAGGAGATCGAGACCATCCTGGCTAACACCGTGAAATCGCGTCTGGGGAAAAAAAAAAAAAAGTGTTTTGTAGAGACAGGGATCTCATTATGTTAACCAGGCTGGTCTCAAACTCCTAGACTCAGGAGATCTCCTGCCTTGACCTCCCACAGTGCTGGATTATAGGCGAGAGCCACTGTTCCTGGCCCATCATGCCTGTTTATTTCTTAGTACTTAACTGTTTTTTTGTTTGTTTGTTTTTTGTTTTTGTTTTTGTTTTAGAGACAGAGTCTCGCTCTGTCGACCAGGCTGGAGTGCAGTGGCGCGATCTTGGCTTCCTGCAATCTCTGCCTCCCAGGTTCAAGCGATTCTCCTGCCTCAGCCTCCCAAGTAGCGGGGACTACAGGCACCCACCACCATGCCTGGCTAATTTTTGTATTTTTAGTAGAGATGGGGTTTCACCATGCTGGCCAGGCTGGTCTTGAAATCCTGACCTCATGATCTGCCCATTTCAGCCTCCCAAAGTACTAGGATTACAGATGTGAGCCACCGCACCTAGCCAGTACTTAACTATTTCTTAAGATAATATTTTCTTACGTAGCCACAAGAGTTAGTGAATTGAGGAAATGAACACTGTTAACAGTACTTGAATTGAGCCGTCTGTGTTCGAGTTCTGTCCAGAGCCCCAGTCATTTTTCCCCTCCAGTATAGGATTCATTGCAGGATCACCGCTTGGGTTATGCCCGAGGGGTCCCTTTCTTGGTGTGTGGGCAGAGCCAGAGCTGGGAACAATGGGGTTGGTGTGTGGGTTCTGGGCGCAGGCTTTCTGGATTTGGCGTTGGCCTCCTGATGTCATATATCAGCTGGAAGACTCAGGACAGCCTACTGCCTTTCTGAGCCTCTATTTCCTCAAACCTAAAGTGCGGATGATGGCAGCATGCATGTCATGGGTGCTCAGCATTGTGCGTGAGATGCTGAGTGTTAACCACTCAGTATCAACCATGGATGTCTTTTTGGAAATTTCCCACAGCCCTCCCCACACAGAGTCAAATGTCAAAAACCTGCTGCCAACCGGCACCTGGTTCTCACAGCTGTTCTCTGGAGCTCTGGGGCCTGCTAGAGCGACCTGTCCAAGATTCAGGATTCAGCACATCATCTCTGCCCTGCCCCTACCTGCAGCATTCCTTTCCTACCTGTCCAGCCTCTTCTCTGTCCTCAGGCACATTCCCCACTGCCGTCCCCAAACTCTTGGCCTAGAAGACCTTGGCTTGCTCCCTAAGCCGCCTCTGCTAAGCCTTGCCTTCCTGTCCCCACTGTGCCCCTGACTGCCCGCGCATCTCTGGCCAGCACAGGCGTGGGAGGAACTATGGCTCTTCTTCTTTAGGAAGAGTCTCTGACAAGTAGGACTTAGGTTTCTTTCCCAGCACCCACTGCAGTGCAGGTGTCTTTTTGGTTTTTTTTTTCTTTTGAGTCGGAGTCTCACTTTGTCGCCCAGGCTGGAGTGCAGTGGCGCGATCTTGGCTCACTGCAACCTCCGCCCTCCGAGTTCAAGCGGTTCTCCTGCCTCAGTCTCCCGAGTAGCTGGGATTACAGGCATCTGCCACTGCGCCTGGGTAATTTTTTGTATTTTTAGTAGAGATGGGGTTTCACCATCTTGGCCAGGTTGGTCTTAAACTCCTGACCTTGTGATCCACCCGCCTCTGTCTCCCAAAGCGTGTCTTACCCTTGGCGCGCACACAGGATGAAAGCAGAGAGCCAACTACTGAGAGTGGGAATTGGGAGGCCTCCTTCCTGAATTGTCTTAGAAACTGGAGGCCCCTTCACTTGTGTCTGTCCTCCACCATGCATGCCACCTCCTCCAGGAGCCATTCACCCTGGGTGGAATTGGATGGTCACCTTGCCAGAAGTTTCCTCGGTCTTTTGTTGTCCTGCTCTTGTTCACTGAGACCGCCTTCTCTTCTGGGGGGTTTCCGCCTGCCCATTGCTACGGTACCTGGAGACAGGTCAGATCACTTTGTTCTCTGCTTCAAGTCTGTTACCTGCTGAGCCAAGGTGAGGCACCTCTAGGGGGCAGGCAGGCCCCTGCCTCTGGCCCCTCAGGCTCTCTACACTTGGACCTTTCCAGCTGCTTATCTGCCTGGAGTGTGCCTCACTCCACTCCCCTCGGTTGATCTTTGACACTGCTCTCTCTACGTAGCACTCTCTTGCTCCCTTCTAAAACTCCATTCTAGAAAAACTCAGCCATTGCCTTTTGTTGTTGTTTTTTCCTGTTTTAATCTTTAGTGAGCCTGTGTATCCACAGGGGTCGTGAGGAAAAACAGTGGCCCTTTGCTCCAGCCAGCTTCCACCCTAGGGACAATCACTTTCAACACAGTGGACTCTTGGAATTTGTCCCCATAGCTCTAAAAACTGTGCTGGCTGCTCCTCAGTCTTTCAGCTCAGGTCAGAATCCACTGCCTTCCACCAGGAGAGCTGAACATCAGCGTGCTCGTGGCTCTGTGAGTCCTCTCAGCCACTTTCTTGCCCGTCATCCTTCCCAGTAGTTCCCCATAATTGTGATGAGAATAGCCGCATAGGTCAGTCATCAGGGTGGTATGAAGGGATGTGTGGTGCAGTGACATCTTCTTAGCTGCCATCTCTGCTTGCTTTGCCGTGAGTGATCTTTGCTTCGTTTCTTAGCTCTGACTCAATTCCAGGCTTCCTGCTGATTGTTTCACTCCCCTCTCTGGCCATTTATTTATTTTTCAAGATGGAGTCTCCCTCTGTCACCAAGGCTAGAGTGCAGTGGCGCGATCTCTGCTCACTGCAACCTCCGCCTCCTGAGTAAGTGATTCTCCTGCCTCAGCCTCCTGAATAGGTGGGATTACAAGTGCCTGCCACCTCGCCCGGCTAATTTTTTTTTTTTTTTTTTTTTTTTTTGGAGGCGGAGTCTTGCTCTGTCGCCCGGACTGGAGTGCAGTGGCCGGATCTCAGCTCACTGCAAGCTCCGCCTCCCGGGTTTACGCCATTCTCCTGCCTCAGCCTCCCGAGTAGCTGAGACTACAGGCGCCCGCCACCTCGCCCAGCTAGTTTTTTTGTATTTTTATTAGAGACGGGGTTTCACCGTGTTAGCCAGGATGGTCTCGATCTCCTGACCTCGTGATCCGCCCGTCTCGGCCTCCCAAAGTGCTGGGATTACAGGCTTGAGCCACCGCGCCCGGCCAATTTTTTGTATTTTTAGTGGAGATGAGGTTTCACCATATTAGCCAGGATGGCCTCGATCTCCTGACCTAGTGATCTGCCCACCTCGGACTTCCAAAGTGCTGGGATTATAGGTGTGAGCTACCGCGCCAGGCCAGTTTTTGTATTTTTAGTAGAAACAGGGTTTCTCCATGTTGGCAAGGCTGGTCTCAAACTCCTGACCTCAGGTAATCCGTTCACCTTGGTCTCCCAAAGTGCTGGGATTACAGGTATGAGCCACTGTGCCCAGCCCAATGTTCCTTTTTCTTTTCTTTTTTTTTTTTTTTTTTTTTTGAGACAGAGTCTCGCTCTGTCCCCCAGGCTGGAGTGCAGTGGCACGATCTCGGCTCACTGCAAGCTCCGCCTCCCGGGTTCACACCATTCTTCTGCCTCAGCCTCCCCAGTAGCTGGGACTACAGGCGCCTGCCACCTCGCCCAGCTAATTTTTTTGTATTTTTAGTAGAGACGGGGTTTCACCGTGGTCTCGATCTCCTGACCTCGTGATCCACCCACCTCGGCCTCCCAAAGTGCTGGGATTACAGGCGTGAGCCCCCGCGCCCGGCCCAATGTTCCTTTTTCTACCATCCTATTCTTGTTTCAGGAACAGAAGACCTCTTACTGGCTGGAGAGTGTCCGTGATGGCCCTTTTCCCTGTCCATCTCTCCTCGTGGTCTCTGCTTCCCCGCCTGGCCCTGTCCTCTTGTGTTCAGGCTCCTTTTCGAGGCTTGCTCAGGGCCTGCTGAACTTGCTGGTGTGCTTTCTTTCAGAACAGGTGTCAGCAGGCCGGCTGGGGGCACCCAGTCTGTGGGAGGGGCTTTGTGGAGGCACTTGTAGGTTGGGGTCCCTGGGTCCTTTCTCTTGAACTGGCTGGGTTCCCTGAGAAGAGTCTTGCAGAGCTCAGAGGGGCTGGGCCTGGCTGGCACCCTGCCGAGCGCCTGGAGAACACACATTTCCCGAGTTCCTGCTGTGCCCACACCGACCCTTGCCCATCTGCTCTACTTCCCCGGGGGCCAGGCCAGCACACTCAGGGCAGGTACTCTTCTGTTGGTCCCCACATCACCCCACTTCTCAAGGTACCATCCTGAGCCTGTGGAGGTCACTTCCCTCACTGCATGCACCCCCCCAGACCTGCCCAGTGTCCTCTTGCCAAGCCCCCAAAGTCTGGCTGTCTTCCTCCCATCCTCTGCATCCCGAGGGTTTAAGGCTCTTAAAAGTCTTACTGCTGGCCCGGTGCAGTGGCTCATGCCTATCATCCCAGCACTTTGGGAGTCCAACGTGGGTGTTCGGTCAGGAGTTTGAGACTGGCCTGCCAACATGGTAAAACCCCGTCTCTACTAAAAATATCAAATTAGCCAAGCGTGGGGGTGCACACCTGTAATCCCAGTGACTCGGGAGGCTGAGGCAGGAGAATCGCTTGAACTCGGGAGGCGGAGGTTGCAGTGAGTCGAGATCATGCCATTGCACTCCAGCCTGGGCGACCAGAGCAAAATTCCATTCCAAAAAAAAAAAAAGTCTTACTGTTGTGCAGGGTGGGGAGTTCAGGGGAGGGTACGGTCCAGCCACCATCTTCACCTGAAGCTGTTCTCTCTGGGAAGGCCCCGGGCGCGTGCCTGTGTTGGAGAGAGGGAGTGTGTGCTGGACCGCCTGCCCGCCTCTGAGATGTATGGTGTGAGCCTGTGTCCCGTCTTTCCCTGACACTCTTGGTCTTCCTGATGGTGTCCAGCTCTGGCCACGGTGTTGGCCACACAGAGTGCTGAGCCCTGGTCATGCCCACACTGAGCTCTGCCCCAGGGTCCCTGCTGCTCCTGCCTCCCAGCCGTGCTCCCTGGGCTGCCGTGCCCGGGGCCACCCTCAGCGCCCACAAGCCTGCCCACATGGCCCAGGGACCGCTGGCATCCCACACGCCTGTCGTTTCTTCCTGCTCCTGCCATGGGTTCTTCAGTTCTGCCGGCTGTGCTTTTCCTGACCCCTGTGAGGGGACAGGTGGCCGGGGCTGGGCTGGGTGCTGGGCTCTGAACTCTGACCCGAGATCTCTGGCCTTGGCTAGGCTGTGGCCTCTGGGAATGGGCCGTGGGGGACAGGGCTTTAACAGCTGGTTCCCCCCAGGTTGTTCCTCAGATCCCTGTGAAGAGTGGTGGTCCCCATGGGGCAGGGGTCCTCGGTGAGTGGCTGACCCCCTCCCTGCCCCCACCCTGGGAGGCTCCTGTGGGACCTGTTGGCAGCCCCAACCCCTCCAGATACCCAGCTGGTGGGGAGGGCAGGTGAAAAGGGCTGGGTGGGATAGGGACCTGCTGGAGCCACTTGCTCCCTCCTCCCAGGGCTGCACCTGGAGGGCCCCTTCATCAGCCGGGAGAAGCGGGGCGCGCACCCCGAGGCCCACCTCCGCTCCTTCGAGGCCAATGCCTTCCAGGACTTGTTGGCCACCTACGGGCCCCTGGACAATGTCCGCATCGTGACGCTGGCCCCGGAGCTGAGCCATAGCCACGAGGTGATCCGCGAGCTGACGACCCGTGGCATCTGCGTGTCCCTAGGTGAGGGGCTGGCTCAGGGCGGGCCTGCCTGGGGGACCTGGGCCAGGTGCAAAGTCTGAATCCAGGTCCCACAGGGCACTCAGTGGCTGACCTGCGGGCGGCAGAGGATGCTGTGTGGAGCGGAGCCACCTTCATCACCCACCTCTTCAACGCCATGCTGCCTGTGAGTGCTGTGGGGCCCTTGGGGCGGGGCTGGGGTTCCAGCAGCCCCTGCTGTCGCTCAGCCATCCCTTCCCCCGACCCTGCCCAGTTCCACCACCGCGACCCAGGCATCGTGGGGCTCCTGACCAGTGACCGGCTGCCCGCGGGCCGCTGCATCTTCTACGGGATGATTGCAGATGGCACGCACACCAACCCCGCCGCCCTGCGGATCGCCCACCGCGCCCACCCCCAGGGTAAGCTCCGTCAGGTGGGCCGGGCAGGCAGGATGACTGGGCCAGCAGGTTCTGAGCCTCTTCTCCCCCAGGGCTGGTGCTGGTCACTGATGCCATCCCTGCCTTGGGCCTGGGCAACGGCCGGCACACGCTGGGACAGCAGGAAGTGGAAGTGGACGGTTTGACGGCCTATGTGGCAGGTGAGCACCCTGACCCACTGGGTCCCAGGTCCCAGCCCGCATGCCAGGTGGCCCACGACCCCCCAGAGCCTGCCCTCTCTGCTCTCAAGGAACCAAGACGCTGAGCGGCAGCATAGCCCCAATGGACGTCTGCGTCCGGCACTTCCTGCAGGCCACAGGTCAGTGAGCAGCACGGGTGCGGGTTTAGGTGGTCTGTGACTGGCGGGTCTCTAAGGGCTGGACTGGGTGCCCGGAGTGTAGCCCAGGCCCTGCCCACAGGAGCTCCTGGGCAGTGGGTACTTGGTGACTCGGGCCCAGGGTGACAGGCAGACCAGCGGGATCCTTCTTAGCCTGCTGCAGAGTTCCTGAGACAGAGTGCTGGGGTGGTGGAGGGCTGTTCACAAAGCCACGTGGGCTTGGGGACCGTCACCCCGGTGTGTCCCCCAAGCAGGCTGCAGCGTGGAGTCGGCCCTGGAGGCTGCATCCCTGCACCCCGCCCAGTTGCTGGGGCTGGAGAAGAGTAAGGGGACCCTGGACTTTGGTGCTGACGCAGGTGAGGCTACATTGCAGGGTTACCGGGCAGCCTGGCCTTGTCTGTAGACTCTGTTGTCCTGAGGTGGCCTGGACAAGGTCAGGAAGGGTGGGTCCTCCCTAGCTCCCTCCTCTCAGGTGGGCTGCCGGCTGCCAGCCTCAGTTGTAGCCCCGTGTTGCCATCAGGCCAAGCTTTCTAGTGTTGCAGACAAGGCCAGGCAAGGGGTTGCAGGGAGCATTGTCCAGCACCTCTATCCATCTGTGATGGGTCACGGTGTCCTGCACTGGTCGTATCCCTGGGCCTTGGTTTCCCCACCAGTGTTGAGTTGTGGGGGAGTAGGTGGGCAGCCCCACTCCTGCCCCCTACTCACTGCCCGGCTCTGTTCCAGACTTCGTGGTGCTCGATGACTCCCTTCACGTCCAGGCCACCTACATCTCGGGTGAGCTTGTGTGGCAGGCGGAGGCAGCCAGGCAGTGACAAGGACTTCGGCTGAGAGGACGCCCAGCCGCAGCTGGATGCCATCAGGGCTGAGTGGTCGGGGAGCTGGTCTCCAGGGAGTGAGTCGGGAGCCCTGCTGGAATGACGCCCAGGGCCTTTGCGGCCGCCCTGGAGGCGGTGGCTGGGATAAATGTGCACCCAGCAGGACTCACCTTGGCTCCGGGTTTTGCTTGTGCTTGCACATGGCACCGTCCTTGGTTGCCCTCTTGGGGAAGGCATTCGTGGCCTGGGTGGGATGGCTGGGCTGTAGTTCAGCCTCGGCCTTGGGCTCCAGTAGGGGTCAGGGTCTGTCTGCATCAGGTAGACCTGAGACCTGCAGATCCCAGGAAGATGTCACTGTGGGAGGGAGGGGCAGTCAGTCAGTGGCTGGCATCGTAGGGGTGAAGTCACCGTGGGCTAGGGGCGGAGAGCGGGCAGGAAGGGGGCAAGGCACAACGAGTGCGAACAGTCAGGGGTTTGCCGTCTGCACCTGAGTTGGGTGTGCAGTGTGGAGCCCACAGCCTAGTTCTGGGCCAGGGCAGAGTGCCACGTGCTCCACTCTGACCTCCAGGAGGGAGGCTGGGCCCAGGACCCCGCCCTCTTTTCCGCTGCCAGCCCAGCCCTGAGTGCCACAGATGACCAGCTTTCCATTTCCCCTTCTCAACAACCCTGTCTCCTCACCCATCCATCCCCAGGCCTGGTGCTTGCCAGCTGTGGTGACCCTGCGTGGGAGGCACCAATGTGCCCTGCTCACCCCATTAGTGTCATCGTGCCCTCTTCTGTGTCCCCTTGGCCTTGGCACACACCCATGTTGCAAACAGGCCGTGAGACTCCCTGAACAGCTTTGAGGCGGGGGGGCTTCTGGAGCCCTCCTGGCTCTGAGGATAGCCACAGTGGGGTCAGACATCAGGGATTGGTGCAGCCCTAGGTCAGGGGTGGTTGTCTTGACTTTCTCTCCATTTGGGTTCTGGGGCGGGTGGCCCCCTTCCTCCTTGCTTACAGGTGCTGTCCTGGGTACAGGAGGTATGTGCCTGGCTCTGCCACTGTTCTCTTCCCTCTGCTGCAAAGCCCAGTTAAGGAAATGTCTCCAGGTCCAAAGCAATAGGATGGTCTGGGCCCCGCCTGTTGGAAGGGAACAGCCAGGGAAGAACCACCTGCCACGCAGGACCTTGCCTGAGGGAGGGCCTGGGGCAAGGCACAAGGGGTTGATCTCAGCCCACAAGCCCCAGGGGCAGCCCAGGAAAGCAGGCGACGGTTGTGGATCCTGACCTGAGAGGTGGGGTGCAGGGATACCCACCTCTGCCCTGACAGCCACGCACCCCTCACGAAGTGGCTGCCCAGCGCCTGCCTGTGCTGGACCTGGGAGAGCTGTCTGCCGGGGCTCACAGGCAGAGAGAGGCAGGTGAGGTTCTCAGCCAATGCCTTACAGGCTGAACAGCGCCTGTGCCCAGCTTGCTGGCTGTCAGTGCTTGATGTGCCCGTCCTCAAAACCCAGAGCTGGCCTATCGGTCATCCCCACCTCAGACAGGGCACCCAGTCCCAGAGCTGGTGAGCCCTGGGCCAGCCTTTGGGCCTGGCCTGCCCCGTTCACTGACCAGCGCCCACCTCCCTGGGTGGAGGGTCGGGGAGGGACTGGCCGAGATGGTTGGTCCATAGGGCTAGCCCTGGGTGGTGGGAGAGGGGCCTGGGGTCAGGGTGAGTGACCTGGGTTAGGGAGCTGCTGCAGGAGGATTTTATTGGAGGTGTGGTGGAAGCACTCTTGGTGGGTTTTGGTTTCCTTTTTAAAAATTGTGGTAAAATACATAACAAAAGTAACTATCTTACGTGAGCCGTTCTTTTGACATGAAGTGAATTCACTGCTTTGTGTGACCTTGGCCACCATCAGTCCCCACTACTCACTCCTGCTGGACTTCCAGCCCTGCCCCACCATTCCGCTCCCTCTACTGCTATGGGTTTTACAAAGAAGGATGTAGGGCGACCTGACTGCGGGGTGAGGGGTAGGCCTGCCCGCGGTGTGGGCGTTTGGTGAAAGGGGACGCCCAGGTATCTGCTTGAGTCATGGGTTGGGAGGTTGGGCATGTGGGGAGGGATGGAATTGGAGGTGCATCCTCTCAGCCACCTGGTGGGGGTGGCCCGTTTCGTCCCGTGTGTGAACGGTAGATGAGACCCGACGCCTGCGATCGCGCAGACCGCGCCCCGCCAGGAGTCACCTGTGGGCGCACGCTGCTGGGATGCTGCGCCGAGCCCACGGGTTCAAAACCCAGATCTCAGCCAGGTTCCTTTCGCCGTCCGAGCCTCTGCATCTCGTGGGCTCCGAGCACACCCAGGCCAGAGACAGCGTTTGGGGCGTGGGCACGGGAGACGGTCATCTGCCGGGACGATCTCCACCGATCCGGCCCCGCCCGGCAGCCCAGGCTCTGAGACCACGCTGACGCGCCACTGGGGGAGCCATGAGCTACGCGGGGCCACGCCTACTGTGGGAGGGGCTTCTGGGAGCGGACCTCTGGTCGGGCCAATTAGGAACGCCGCAGAAAAGGCACGCGCCGCGGCTGAGGAATAGGGGCGCGCGTCTCCCTCTCCAGTTAACCCGCGCGGCCCAGGACACAGAGCTCGAGGCTGCGCGTTTCCCCGCGGGCGCGGGGAGCTGGGGGACCAATGCCGTCTCTGCACGCTTCTCACACCCCTGTGGGTCCCTTCTCGCCCCAACCGTTCCCACCGCGTCACCCACACCCCTGCGGACCCCGCCTCGCCCCAGCGCTCCCCGCCACGCCCCCCACCCCTCTGCGGTCCCCCCCTTGCCCCAACCCTCCTCGCCACAAGCTCCACAACCTTGAACACCCCGCTACGCTCCCCGCCGCGCCCTCACACCCCTGCGGACCCCGTTTCCCCACGACGCTCCCCGCCACCTCTGCGGAGCGCCGCGTCTCCCCAATGCTCCCGGCCGGGCCACTGCACCACTGCGGACTTCTCCGCTCCCCACCGCGCCCCCCACAACCCTGTAGACCCCTTCTCGTCCCAACTCTCTGCGCTGCTCCCCTTATACCCCTGCGGACCTAGTCTCGTTTCGTCCCAGTCCTCCCCGTCGCGTCTCCCACATCCCTGCGGACCTCACCGTGCCTCACCTCTCCCTTCTGTAACCTATCACGCACAGGTGGATTCCACTACCATCCAGCTTGACTATCGTCCCGCACCTCCGCAACCTCGCCTCTCGCGGCGCCCTCACTGTCGGGAAGTGAAGGGGAGGAGTGGCCTGGGCACTCTAGAAGCACTCCGGCTCGGAGCTCCCCTAGCTCGGAGTTGGTTTTGAGCTCAGGCCAGGGACCCAGGGTGGGCACGGCAGGGGACATTGGCACCAGAAGCGTAGAGGAAGGGCACTTCCTCAGCCCAGCTTTTCCGCCCCTGGAGTCTTGGACAGCTCCGGAGCGTCCGGGTACTCCCTTCCAGCCTGGCCCTGTGCCTTTTACCACATTTGTGTCACCCACGTTTTTTTCTCAATGGGATTACACTTTTGCTATTTGCAATTTGGTTTTTTGTTTGTTTGTTTTTTTGAGACAGAGCCTGGCTGTGTTGCGCAGGCTGGAGTGCAGTGGTGCGATCTCTGCTCACTGCAGCTTCTGCCTCCCTGGTTCAAGCGATTGTCCCGTCTCAGCCCCCTGAGTAGCTGGGATTACAGGCGCAGGCCACCCACGCCCGACTAACTTTTTTGTATTTTTAGTAGAGATGGGGTTTCACCATGTTGGCCAGGCTGGTCTTGAATTCCTGATCTCAATTGATCCGCCCGCCTAGGCCTCCGAAAGTGCTGGGATTACAGGCGTGAGCCACCGTGCCCAGCCTTTTTTTTTTTTTTTAAACACGGAGTCTCACTGTGTTGCCCAGCCTGGCGCGATCCTCGCTCACTGCAACCTCTGCCTCCTGGTTCAAGTGATTCTCCTGCCTCAGCCTCCCGAATAGCTGGGATTACAGGCATGCACCAACACGCCCGGATAATTTTTTGTATTTTTTTTAGTAGAGACGGTGTTTCACCATGTTAGCCAGGCTGGTCTTGAACTCCCGACCTCAGGTGATGCGCCTGCCTCAGCCTCCCAAAGTGCTGGGATTACTGGTGTGAGCCACCATGCCCAGTTTTTATTGTTGTTTTTGCTTGTTTTTGTTTTTTGTTTTTTGAGACAGAGTCTCACTCTGTCATCCAGGCAGGAGTGCAGTGGTGCCATCTCAGCTCACTGCAACCTCCGCCTCCCAGGTTCAAGCGATCCTCCTGCCTCAGCCTCCATAGTAACTGGCTGCTGTTCCTGGCTAATTTTTGTATTTTTCGTATAAACGGGGTTTCACCATGTTGGCCAGGCTAGTCTCAAATTCCTGGCCTCAAGTGATCCACCCGCCTCAGCCTCCCAAAGTGCTGGGATTACAGGCATGAGCCACTGCACCTGGTCTGTGCCCAGTTTTTCTTTGTTTTTTAAAGAGTTGGGATCTCATTGTGTTACCCAGGCTGATCTTGAACCCCTGGGCTCAATTTTTGTCACTGTGCCTGGCTAATTTTTGTACTTTT
>NC_045450.1:325181-386804 GCF_002776525.5 Piliocolobus tephrosceles | reverse complement strand
GAATCCCAGGATTTTCCCTCCTGTGTGTTTTCGTCTTGCTTCTTCATAGTCCATGATGCCAGCTGAGGTTGTCAGTACAATGAAACCAAACTGGCGGGATGGAAGCAGGTTATTCTCCCATTTTTCTAGATCTTTGAGTTGCACATCAAATCTGGGGCTGATCACTCCACACTTGTTTAGCCTGCCTGTAAGGTTCACAACAATTTTCCCAGCTCTGTGATCATCAATCATTTCAAATTCGCCAATGTAACCATGCTTCATCATCACAGTGAGAAACCGGACGATGACTTTGGAGCACGGCCTAATAAGCACCTGGCGTTTGCCTCTCTTTTCAGCATTGTTGATGCTCTTGAGAGCATCAGCCAGGACATTCATGCGCACCATTGTGGCAGCGCGGAAAGATGGCAGAAAGAGAGGGAGGCTTTCAAAGTGTGTGTGGTCACCACCTAAGAGCTAGCGTTTCCTTGTTTGTAGATTTTACTTTCAGGGTGGAGGACCACTTTAGCATTGGTGCAGAAAGATCTCCAAGCTCTACGAATATAGGCAAGGGGATCCTGCCCTGTGGGAAAAAGGAGGAATGTGTATTCACGTTTTCTCATTTGCACGTTCAGGTTCTCTGGAGGGATAGACACTGCATGGATGATGGTAGTTGTCTGTCGGGTGAGGGAACAGGATTATGAGGAAGACATTTCTGCATCTCTTTTTCTGCTTTTGAATTTTTTAATCATGTGACATTAAACATTGTTAGGAACGTTTATTATAAAGAATTGAGGCTGGGCGTGGTGGCTCACGCCTGTGATCCCAGCCATCACTTTGGGAGGCCAGGGCAGGGTGATCACAAGGTCAGGAGATCGAGACCATCCTGGCTAACACGGTGAAAACCCGTCTCTACTAAAGATACAAAAAATTAGTAGGGCGTAGTGGTGGGAGCCCGTAGTACCAGCTACTCTGGAGGCTGAGGCAGGAGAATGGCGTGTACCTGAGAGGGGGAGCTTTCAGTGAGTGGAGATCGCGCCACTGCACTCCAGTGTGGGAAACAGCGTGACTTGGTCTCAAAGAAAAAAAAAGAAAAAAGAAGGATTTGAAAGAGGCCGGGCGTGGTGGCTCATGTCTGTAATCCCATTACTTTGGGAGATTGAGGATGACACATCGCTTGAGGCCAGGAGTTCGAGACCAGCATGGCCAACATGGCGAGACCCTCTCTCTACTAAAAATAACAAAAATTAGCTGGGCCCGGTGGTGAGCGCCTGTAGTCCCTGGTACTCAGGAGGCTGAGGCAGAGGCAGAGGCAGAGGTGGCAGTGAGCTGAGATTGCGCCACTGCATTCCAGCCTAGGTGACAGAGTAAGACCTTGTCTCAAAAACAAAAAAAAGGCCGGGCACGGTGGCTCAAGCCTGTAATCCCAGCAGTGGGAGGCTGAGGCGGGCGGATCACAAGGTTAGGAGATCGAGACCATCCTGGCTAACACGGTGAAACCCCATCTCTACTAAAAATACAAAAAGTTAGCTGGGCGAGGTGGCGGGCGCCTGTAGTCTCAGCTACTCGGGAGGCTGAGGCAGGAGAATGGCGTAAACCCAGGAGGCGGAGCTTGCAGTGAGCCGAGATCACGACACTGCACTCCAGCCTGGGTGACAGAGCAAGACTCCATCTCAAAAAATAAAAAGTAAATTAAAAAAATTAAAAAAAAGAAAGAAAGAAAAAGAAAAATTGATTATGAAGAGTTCTTGGAAAATAAGTCTCCAAACCCACTTACAGTCACAGATAATAATTGGGCGTACAGGTGTAGGTCTTTTCAGTCAATTTTTTCTATGCATTTTATCGTTGTTTAAGTGGCTTTTATGCCATTCGAGTCACATTGGACAGGCGGTTTTGAGCCCTACGTGATTATGTAATGGGTGTTTCCCCCTGTCATTTGAATGACTGGTGGGTGTCTTTATCAGTGTGTGGTTTTCTGCCGCATGAAGATTGTGGTTCATGGACCTGTCTCTGCTGTCATGCGTTGAAGAGGTTTCCATTCATTCACACACTGGCGTGTGTCTGACCCGCCACCCAACCTGCATGGGCAGAGGAGGTCTCTTTGCCTGGGGTTGGGGTGGGGGTGTCCCTCTAGTTGTCCCTCTAGTGGGCGAGACAGGGTCTGCTGGACTGAGTGAGGGGCCGCCCTGAATTCCTCGGTTTGAATTTCAGGAAGTGGCATGACTTGGTCTAACTGAAGGTTTATTTGATACAACCTTGGTACACATGCTTTCCAGAAGTGTAATACTGGCTTCCCCTTTTATTTTTGTATTGTATTTAAAAAATATAAATTCTAAAATAAGTGTTTCTGATAAAACATTCGATAATTCACAGAGGTGAAAAACTACCCCACAATCCCTTTCTGCTTGAATTCCATGCTCTGGAGAGGACCTCGTGAAGGTCCAGGCACAGCTCTGCCCCCAGCACCCCTCTTCTCTCTGCTGCTTCCACACTGAAAGGTGGAGGCTCTGCTGCCTGTTTTCCTTTGTTGCTCCCCATTTTAACTAAACACTAAAGAAGGTCAAGTGTGAATGTTACGGTCATTCATTTTGCCTGTGCTGCACTTTCCTGCCCCTGGCAAGCCCTCCACCGGCACTGACGTGAGGGTGCTTCCTTCAGCTTTCTTGGTTGTCTCACTGGAACAGGGTCAGCCTCATTCTGTCCCATCCTGCCCCCTGCCTGGTCTGTAGCTACGTGGTGCCAGGAGTGAGCTCTGCTCTGCTTCAGGATGACAGGTGTGTGTGGACGTTAGTAAGCCCTGTTGGAAATGGCGAAGCTCTGAGGACAGCTGAGCGACCGCCGGTGCCTGCCGCGTGCAGACCCTCTGGGCCCAGGCCGCTGGGAGGCTTCTCCAGAGGGCAGGTTCCCCACCCTCACACCTCACTGGTCTTAAAGGACAGAATTGCATTAGAGGTGAAACTGGGGCCGTGTGGACAGAGTGGAAAATGAGCTGGCCTTGTCACTTATATTTTACACATGTCTTTTTTTCTTTGTTTTCCCCTTACCTTAAAGTTCAGACCTTTGGGCTCTTGGATGCATAATATACCAGCTTGTGGCAGGACTCCCACCATTCCGAGCTGGGTAAGGAGACAGCGTTTCCTGGGCTTTGGAGCCTGTTGGGGTGCACCCCATCGGCCGGCAGCCCCTCCCAGCAGCAAGGTGGGTGGGGGAGGGCAGCACTTGGTGCCGTGCCCAGGTGGGGGCTCTTGGCATGCAGGGTCGGGGTGTGTTTGCAGCGCTGCGAGGCCGGGGCACTCATCTCTGCCTGTGGAGGCTTCTGGGACCCTGCCTAGGATGACTTTTTTTTTTTAAATTTTTACAGAAACGAGTATCTTATATTTCAGAAGATCATTAAGTTGGAATATGACTTTCCAGAAAAATTCTTCCCTAAGGCAAGAGACCTCGTGGAGAAACTTTTGGTAAATATTGTGAACTTCCTTTTGGAAAGGGGATCTGGGTTACCCTGAGTCCTCTGAAACTGCTCTCTGAGTGGCTTTCCTGGAGGTTCCTGTGTTCACAGAAAATGGTGTTTTTAGGGTTAATAGCATAGATAATTACATTTCATGTCGCCAGGCGAAGTGGCTCACGCCTGTAACCCCAACACTTTGGGGGGCCGAGGCGGGTGGATCACCTGAGGTCAGGAGTTTGAAACTAGCCTGGCCAATATGGTGAAACCTCGTCTCTACTAAAAATATAAAAATTAGCCGGGCGTGGCGGCAGGCGCCTGTGATCCCAGCTACTCGGGAGACTGAGGCAGGAGAATGGCGTGAACCTGGGAGGCAGAGGTTGCAGTGAGTTGAGATCACGCCCCTGCACTCCAGTCTGGGCGACACAGCGAGACTGTCTCAAAAAACAAAAAAAGAAAACAAAAACCCAAACCTTTTGAGTACTTATTTTCACTTCTCAGTATCTGCTGGGGAGTACTGGGTACTGTTCCCCTGCTGTTCCCTCCATCCCCCACGGAGCAACTGGATGGGGAGGCAGGCCCTGGGATCCTGCGCTGCCTCTCAAGGCTCGGCCCCTTTTCTCGCACAGGTGGAAAGGAATCTCAGTCTCAAAATACAATGAACAACAACAAGGATTATTTTATAGTGTATAGTTAAAAATCCTAAAACAAGAAAAATTGAGTAATTAACAGAGAGCGAATCATCACTGGGACCAGCACACTCCTGCGGTTGTGGAGTAGGTGTTGCTGGGACCCTCAAAGGCTGCAGAGCTGTCTCCTCCAGGGACTGATCAATCCCACACCCCAGCCCAGGGGAAAGAGGTGAGACAGGCTGGGAGAATCCAGTGGCTGTGGAGCCTAGCGATCCTGGGGCCACCTGCAGGGGCAGGACTGACCCTGCTCCCAGAGTCGTGGTAAGGAGGGATGTCCAGGGCCAAAAGCACAGGAATGTCAGGACACTTCTGTTTCTAGCATATAAACTGGTGGACCTTTCCCAGACTAACCTCTCTTCTCTGTTTTACCTGGGCTGGTCTTTAAAATTTTCATGTAACTGACTCTAAAGCTGAAATGTACAGATGTCACGAACTAGGGTCTGCAGCCACCTGTGCTGTCATAACCCCGGACGCTCCAGCACCAGTAACTTAACATGCTGTGCAGCGTTGATGAGCAAATGCTAAATGGTACAGTCATTTCCTTTTTTTTTTTTTAATTTTAGTTCCTTTTATTATTCCTGCTACAGTAGTTTCCTGTCAAGAGTCAGACACTTGGAAATTGAATTATAGGCCAGGCACGGTGGCTCACGCCTGTAATCCCAGCACTTTGGGAGGCTAAGGCATGCAGATCACAAGGTCAGGAGATCAAGACCATCCTGTCCAACACAGTGAAACCCCGTCTCTACTAAAAATACGAAAAATTAGCCGGGCATGGTGGCGGGTGCCTGTAGTCCCAGCTACTCGGGAGGCTGAGGCAGGAGAATGGCGCGAACCTGCGAGGCAGAGGCTGCAGTGAGCTGAGATTACGCCACTGCACTCCAGCCTGGGCAATAGAGCAAGACTCCGTCTCAGAAAAAAAGAAAGGGCCATATAATGAGATGAGATAAATTTATTTTTTTTGGAGATGGAGTTTTGCTCTTGTCACACAGGCGGGAGTGCAATGGTACGATCTTAGCTCACTGCAAATTCTGCCTCCCGGGTCCCAGCGATTCTCCTGTCTCAGCCGCCCGAGTGGCTGGGATTATAGGTGCGTGCCACCACACCCAGCTGATTTTTATGTTTTTAGTAGAGACGGGTTGTCACCATGTTGACTAGGCTGATCTCAAACTCCTAACCTCAGGTGATCCGCCTGCCTCAGCCTCCCAAAGTGCTGGGATTCCAGGCGTGAGCCACCACGCTTGGCCACCAGGTTTGGGTTTCTTTGGTCAGAATCACATTTTCACCCTGGCAGTGACTAGTCTTGATTGTTACTTAAGGTTTTAGATGCCACAAAGCGGTTAGGCTGTGAGGAAATGCAAGGGTACGGACCTCTTAAAGCACACCCATTCTTTGAGTCTGTCACGTGGGAGAACCTGCACCAGCAGACGCCTCCGAAGCTCACCGCTTACCTGCCGGCCATGTCGGAAGACGACGAGGACTGCTATGGCAATGTAAGCTGGCCAGGATGGCGGGTGAGGTGGGTGGCACTGGGTCATCCGTGCACTGGGCTTCATGCCTGTGCGCCAGACCCACGTGTGATTTGCAGGCGAAAGGGGAGGGTGTGTGTGCCACGGCGGCAGGCCTGTTGGTGGCTGTAGTCTTTGCTGCCATGAGGCAGTGGCGAGTGAGGTGTCGGGTGGGTCGTTTTTTCCTCATTTCCACGGCTGTGGGCAGTCTGGTGAGTTTCCACCCAGAGGGTGCGGTGCTGCTAGAACCCGATACTGAGCACCCTGGCACTGGCCCTGGGGTCCCAGGTACGGGGCCTCCTGCCTGGCCTGTCGCATCTGCGCTTGGCTTGGTGCTTGTATAGCTGTGTGTCCAAGATGTTCCAGAACACTGCCTGTCTTTCCACAGAAACCCCGAGTGTCACGTGCTTGAACTTTTGGGACGTGGTGCTGGCAGAGACACTGACACTGTCTGCTTCGGTGCTGAGTAGGCTCTGAGGCTGCTGGTCTCCCAACTTGATCACAGCCATGGGGTCTTCAGCACACTTTGCTCTTTAAGCTTCTTGTAGAGAATATGGACCATGTGTCCAAGGGACCGAGAGTGTTGTGAGAGGCAGGCATGTCGTCCACTTTCAGCCTTGTTTCCTCTGAGTTCCTCTTGCCACCTCCACCATGACCCCCTCATACTTAAGTGTTGTTATCATGAGATCCATTTTTCTGATTTGACTTCTGTCACTGTGGCTTATTCTAACTGGCACCATGTACAGAGTTCCACTTTCCATGAATGAGGAAGTCTAGATTTTATTTATTTATTTGTTTTGAGACAGGGTCTCGGTCTGTCGCTCAGGCTGGAGTGTAGTGGCGCGATCTCGGCTCACTGCCACCTCTGCCGCTCTGGGTTCAAACGATTCTCCTGTCTCACCCTCCCAAGTAGTGGGAACTGCAGGTGTGTGCCACCATGCCTGGCTAATGTTTCTATTTTTAGTAGAGACAGGGTTTCGCCATGTTAGCCAGGCTGGTGTCAATCTCCTGACCTCAAGTGATCTACCCGCCTCAGCCTCCAAAACTGCTGGGGTCTTAGGCATGAGTTACTGCACCTAGCTGGGAATTCTAGATTTTTTCTAAAAGTCATCCACAGCTAAACTTCTGCTAGTGTCCCCTCCTGGAGATGAAGTTTCCCAATGCCCCGTAACGCTCCTCATCCTCCCGACATCCTTTGAGCCGAAAGTCTAGGGGAGCCAGGCCTGGGGGGCAGTCTGTGCTGCCTGACGTGGCCACTTGGAGCTTTCATATATGCAGAGGGCTGGGAGCCCTGAGGCCCTAGCTCCCCGCTGAGGCCCTCACCTCCACCCTCTGTGCCCCCCAAAGCCCTCGCCCCCATCCTCTGTGCCACCCAGCTCCTCCTACAGGGTCTTTGGTCACGGCTGGCGAGTGCCACCGGGCTGCAGTGCTCTCCCTGTTGGGCCTGCTGTTGCTGCAGAGGTTGTGCTCGGGACTAGCTGGTGGCCGTTATCCCGTGGGCTCTGTCCTCCGTTCCTCCCAAGGCGGTAGCTGGGCTCTGAAGGAGCAGCACAGGCTTTAGTTGTCTGCAGTCTCAGTGCCTGGAGAGCTGCTCTTAGTGTGGGGGTGGGTGTGCGTACACACGTTGCGTGCCTGTGCAGGCCTCTGTGCCTGGGCCTCCTGAGAGCTAGGGCTGCTTGATACGTGGGTTCTGTTGCCGTCTGTGAAGTCTGGCTCCATGTGTTGGCAGCCGACTGTTAGATGGCCCATCCTTAGCTCTGAACAGCTGTGTGGTTTGAAAACCTTGGAGTGGGTCCAGGCAGGGAGCTCCCAGGTCAGATCTCATATGGGGACAGTGAGTGAGTCTTAGCAGACGGCGTCAAGCATGGAAGGAGCCTTCAGGGCTGTACCTCCTCCCTCCCTGTGGGGCTGCACCCCCTCCTTCATGGGGAATGGGCACTGGGCATCCCCTTCAGCAGGGGAGTTGGCCATGGTACGCGCCCTTGGGTCAAGTCAGGAGGAGAGCAGGTGCTTCATGGGCTCCTGCTCTCCTGAGGTCCTGCAAGTGCTGGGGCGGTGTTGCCATTGGACAGTGTTGGAGACGAGCAGGCTGGGCAGGCCACGCCCTGTGGAGGGGTCGGCATGGAGGGGCTGGCAGCGTTGGGTGTTTTCACCCTGCCCATTGACGAGCACCTTGCTCCAGCCCAGCTGGGTGAGAGGCTTCAGGGCTGTGGGGTGGGGCTGTTGTGCAGCTGTGGGAGTGCGAGCACATGGGGAACGCTGCATGTGTGGAGGGTTGTGTGGGGCAGCAGCCAGGGCCTGCGTCTGAAGGCGCAGAGGACGTGGAAGAGCATGTTGTACTCTTATCCCAGCCATTGCTGATGGTGCCATTGCTGGTGGCACCTTTTCTTTCCACTTGTTGTTGGCATCAGCAGAGCTCAGATGTGGGGCCTGCAGCCAGGGATGTGGCTGCCCCCACCCAGGAGTTCTCTGGCCTTGGCAGCCCCAGGAGCATGTTAGTGCGCAGGCTCTGTCTGCTTGGCACGTTTATGAGTGAGTGAGTTTCCACTGTCGACACTAGTTTGTCATTTTCCCAGAGAAACAGGCAGCGTTGTCTACAGTAAGTTCAGTTTATCTTTGCTGATAAACTGACATTATTATTTGCTGATAAAAAGACATTAAAAGGAATGTCTTTTAAACAGTTGAATATGTTTAGTCAAATCACAATATGTAGCGTCTGTTACAGACTCAGACCCCTAAGACCCCTGGGGCCCAACGAGGTCTTGCGCGGAGGCCCTGCCTGCCAGCCCGTGCCTCCTTGGGCACCTTCTCTTCCCAGCAGGCATCCCAGCCCCCACCTCCGGGGGCAGCACTGGCATTCACAGGGCCTGCAGGGTAAGGGCCCAGGTCCCCTCTTCCTGGAGAGGAAATCTGAGGCTTCGCCCCTCTCTGGCCCTGATTCCCATGGGAGGAGGAGCCTGACCAGGCAGGATCCACTGAGGCCTCGGTTCTGTGGCCAGGTGTCCCACGGAGGAGAATCAGGGCTGCCCACCCTGTCGCCTTGTGCCTTGCTGTGTGTGAGCTCCCAGGGCCTGACAGCGGCAGTGCCAGGAGGGGCTGGGGTTTTAGGACTGTAGAGGCACGTGAAGGTGCGGTTCTCACTTTTCCTTCTTCTCTGCAGTATGACAATCTCCTGAGCCAGTTTGGCTGCATGCAGGTGTCCTCGTCCTCCTCCTCACACTCCTTGTCAGCCTCGGACGTGGGCCTGCCCCAGAGGTCAGGCAGCAACATAGAGCAGTACATCCACGATCTGGACTCGAACTCCTTTGAACTGGACTTACAGTTTTCGGAAGATGAGAAGAGGTTGTTATTGGAGAAGCAGGCTGGCGGAAACCCTTGGTAAGACCTTGCAGACACAAGCAATGCTGTGTGCAGAATTGCAGCGTGAACACATGGGGGCTTATGGTGGATGCCTTTGCCTTGTCACTGCCTCCCTCAGCAGCCTTGGACGCCTGGCCAAGGAGCACATTGTAAGTGCACAGTTGGAAACAGGTGCTTAGGAGGCAGCTGGCCCAGAGGGTGAGTGGGTTGTGACTGCCGGACGCTCCCCACCTCTGGTGGGCATTTGGATTTGCTGGGTGTGGCCTGAAGTCACTGTGGTGTGGACAGACACGGCCTGGACTGGGCCACTTGGGAGTTTCTGAGGTTCGCTGTTGTAGCCCCTCTTTTCCACACAGCTTTCCCCACTTGTCCATTTATGTCTTTTAAGCTGAGCGCCAGGGGCAGTGTGTGTTCAAGGGTGTGCGTGTTTTCAGAGGGCTGGGGATCTGTCCTGGGGGCCAGGAATTTGCCTTTCCCAATGCTCTTGCCTGCCTGAGAGTGTATTTTTTGTTTGTTTGTTTGTTTGTTTGTTTTTTTGAGATGGAGTCTTGCTCTGTCGCCCAGTCTGGAGTGCAGTGGCCGGATCTCAGCTTACTGCAAGCTCCACCTCCCGGGTTTACGCCATTCTCCCGCCTCAGCCTCCCGAGTAGCTGGGACTACAGGCGCCCGCCACCTCACCCGGCTAGTTTTTTGTATTTTTTAGTTGAGATGGAGTTTCACTGTGTTAGCCAGGATGGTCTTGATCTCCTGACCTCGTGATCCACCCGTCTCAGCCTCCCAAAGTGCTGGGATTACAGGCTTGAGCCACCGCGCCCGGCCCCTGAAAGTGTTTTGATGCTCCAAAAACAAACTTGTGAATTTTTGTTTTATTCCTATGGAGGCAGATGTCTCCTGTGTTCATGACCATTTGTGTTTCTTTTTTGAGGTACTTTGTGTCCTTTGACTATTTTTTCTTGTATGTTTTGCATCTTTTTTTTGAGACAGAATGTCACTCTGTCACCCAGGCTGGAGTGCGGTGGTGCTATCTCAGCTCACTGCAATCTCCGCCTCCCGGATTCAAGCGATTCTCCTGCCTCAACCTCCCAAGTAGCTGGGATCACAGGCGCCGCCACCACACCCGGCTAATTCTTGTATTTTTTGATAGAGATGGGTTTTCCCTGTGCTGGCCAGACTGGTGCATCTTTTTAACATGGATATTTAAAAGCCATATGTGTGGACACTATTCCTTGTATGTTTTGCAAACATTCTTCAGTTTCTCTCCAGTCTGTTGATAATGTTTTTGTATGGAAGCTGCAAATTCTTACCAAGTCCATCCTGTCCCTATTTATATTTTATGTTTTCCATCTTAATCTGGTAAGAAGGGCTTCCCCTCTAATATTTTTACCTGCTTGTCTCTTTTGTGTGGGCAGGGAGGAGCCCAAGAGAGTGGGGAGAGAGGGCTTTGCAGGAAGGTGTGCTGGAGTGGAAGCACAAGGCAAGGGGGAGTTGAGGGCCAGGCTAGGGAGGGACAGGACACATGTGACTTGAGAGACTTGGGAGGAATGAGAGGAAGGAGCTGAGCTCTGGGCCGCCCCAGCAAGTGGGGAAGACCACAACTCTCTGCGGTGTGCCATGCCTGTCTCTAGAAAACCTGTGCAGAGATGCTGGCAGGCAGAAACAGTGTACAGCTAGGGGCTCTGACTCGCTAGCTGTGAGTCAGTGTGATTGCTAGGGATGTTAATGTGTACTGAGCCGGAGAGGAGGGCTTTTGATGGCAACAATCTGAGCAGTGCTGCGCTGTGCAGCTCCAAGCAGCAAGGAGGTGTGTGCCCGGCTATGCAAGGAGCTTCCCAGGTTTGTATGTGCTGGGGTCCCCACGAAGGGCTGCTGTGGCCACTCCACATACTTGGCCAGGAGCGCTTTCTCTGCAGAGCGCAGCTGAGAGGTGCTGTCTGCAGGTGTGTGTGTGTTTCAGCTCCTTTGGTGACTCCCAGAAGGCCCCTCTGCCTGGGGCTGTTCTTAGAGGGTCTTGGAGTCCATCTGGGTACATTAGCCTGGTGCTGGCGGCAAGTCAGGATGCACATTCTCCCGCCTGCTTCCTTTGTCTTCAGGGTTCTCTTCCCCTTTCCCCCTTCCTTCAGATTTTAGGCCCTTTTGGGAAGCTGATGACTCCTGAGATCTTGCAGGATCTGTTCTGGCTGCTGGGAGGTCCGTCCAGCACCTGCTCTTTACAGTAGTGGTTCGCATTCTGTGTGTGGCCACCAAATTCTCGAAGTCAGGGCAGTTTTTTTTGCAATACTAAGATGTTATTTGTCTTTTTGCTCTCGTTCTCTGTGAGTGTATGGTGGAGTTTTTCAGTGACCACATGCTGTAGAATAGAATCTGTGTGCTTTTGGTCTTTTCTAGGGTCATAAGTTTTTGGTATAAATATATGCTTTTTTTTTTTTTTTTTTATGAGACAGCGTCTTGCTCTGTCGCCCAGGCTGGAGTGCAGTAGCATAATCTCTGCTCACACAACCTCCACCTCCCGGGTTCAAACAATTCTGCTGCAGCCTCCTAAGTGGCTGGAATTACAGGCACACGCCACCATGTCCAGCTACTTTTTGTATTTTTAGTGGAGACGGAGTTTCACCACATTGGCCAGGCTGGTCTCGATCTCCTGACCTCAAGTGATCCACCCACCTCGGCTTCTCAAAGTGCTGGGATTTCAGGCATGAGCCACCATGCCAACCAGTAGATGCATTTTTAGAGATTAATACATGTCCAGTATTTCTACTGAGCTCTTACTTTCTCTTCATTTATACCTGCTATAGCCTCTGTAATGTTACCTTCAACTGAATCATTGTTTTGAAATCCTGAAGTTTTCCTTGTGCCCACATGAGAATATGGTAAGTAAGTTCAGGATCACACCTGTAATTCCAGCACTTTGGAGGCCAAGGTGGGTGGATCGCTTGAGCCAGGAGTGTGAGAGCAACCTGGGCAGCACAGTGACACCCTGTCTCTACAGCACAGTGACATACTGTCTCTACAAACATGCAAAAATCAGCCGGGCGTCGTGCTGCACGTCTGTAGTCCTAGCTGCTTGAGGAGGTTGAGGTAGGAGGATTACCTGAGCCTTGGAAATCAGAGCTGCAGTGAGCAGAGATCTTGCCACTGCCCTCCAGCCTGGGTGACAGAGTGAGAGCCTCTCTCAAAAAAAAAAAAAAAAAAAAAAAGATAAAAGGAATTTTTAAATTTACATGGAATAGTTTACACTTAAAAAGGAACATTTTAAAAATAAATATAATGAGCTCTTTAAGATCCAATGTTGTTTGTTACAGCTTTTCAGACGATAAATTAGAGTCACTGAAGCTCTTAGAAGCTGCATTGTAGACGCTGGAGAGGCCACACAGTAGCTGGGAGACAAAGCCCCTGGCTGCAGCACAGCCTCGGGCTTGGCCACCCTGTGCTGCCACAGTCCACAATGCAATCGAAACGTGCTGGATTCAAGAAGTGACTGCAAGCACAAAGAGGGAGTTGACGTGGTCTGCTGCTGAATTGTGCTTTTGCCTCACAGTGGATGAGTCTACAGACAACCTGGACCTGCCACTTGGCCTGTGTCCCTGGCTTCTCATCACAGATGATATTCTTTTTTTTGAGACGGAGTATCCCTCTGTTGCCCAGGCTGGAGTGCAGTGGAGTGATCTCCGCTCGCTGCAACCTCCGTCTCCTGGCTTAAGCAGTTCTCCTGCCTCAGCCTCCCAAGTAGCTGTGATTACAGGCATGTGCCGCCATGCCTGGCTCATTTTTGTATTTTAGTGAAGACGGGGTTTCACTGTGTTGCCCAGGCCAGTCTGGAACTCCTGACCTCAGGAACTCCTGACTGCCCACCTCAACCTCCCAGTGTGCTGGGATTACAGGCCTGAGCCACTGCGCCCAGTCTACAGATGATGTTCTTTTACCCCGTTGCTTGACCATAAAGCACAAATGGCACTGACGTAGTCGGAGTGTGGAGTACCTGTGTGAATCTCGTGATTGGTTGCAGAATACGTTTTCCCATTTGTGCTGATGGTGCACAAGCCATGGTGGGTGGAACTGCTGGCATCTGAGCATGACTTGAGGCCATGACACCAAGCAGTGCCAGGGCAATAATCATATCTTCACAGCACTCACCCATAGGAAGAGAGAGAGAGGAAAGAAACCAGCCTCGCTTCTGAGCGTTCGTTAAAAATGGTGTTATTAACACTTTGTAGGATGAGGTGGGAGTTTACAGAACAGCACTCAGTTCTGGCCGCAGACATGAGTGTGCAGCCGCCTCGGGAGACACGCTGTGACTGTTGGCCTGCTGTCCTCATGGAGCGTCTCACTGACAGGCAAACTGCCGTTCTGCAGACTTAGCTATCTGGCCAGTATTTTTCTTGAAATGATTGGCATGAGCTTGTTACTTTAAGGAAACAACTGCTCATGTTTATACCAGTGATCAAACCGAAACCTTCAAGTGGAAACTGGAATTTTGAACAACTTTATTCATCACTGGGAGCTTGATACCTTCCCAATAAAATACATATTTTTAGATTCTTTTTTGTTTGTTTATATTATTTATAAAAAAGAAGTAGAGACAAGGTCTCCCTGTGTTACCCAGGCTGGTCTCGAACTGCTGGGCTCAAGCCTTCCTCCCCCTTTGACTTCCCGAACTGGTGGGATTACAGGCGTGAGCTGCTGCACCCAGCCAAAAGTCTTTTTTTTTTTTTTTTTCTATTTTTGAAATGGAATCTCATTCTGTCACCCAAGCTGGAGTGCAGTGGCACGATCTCAGCTCACTGCAACCTCCACCTCCCAGGTTCAAGCGATTCTCCTGCCTCAGCCTCCCCAGTAGCTGGGATCACAGGCACCCGCCACCACACCTGGCTGATTTTAGTATTTTTAGTAGAGATGTGGTTTCACCATATTGGTCAGGTTGGTCTCGAACTCCTGACCTCAAGTGATTCGCCTGCCTCGGGTTCCCAAAGTACTCGGATTAGAGGCCAAAAGTCATTTTTGAGGAGATACATAGTGATATCAATGAACTGATCTGTTGATTCTATAGAATGAAATTTGTCAACATTCGGAAGCTTCACATAATTCAGTGAACCACTGCCTTCCAGGTGACCAGTGTATGACCTATAAAATCACGTGAGGGCAGAAGAACCACTAGTGCAGGGTAGATTGATGGTTTTTAGTGTCACGGTGTATGAAAATTTATTGTTATGAATCAGATTTCACATTGCAACTAAGCTTTAAGCAGCCACCACTTTGTGAATTGTGGTGTAGTATCCAAGAAGAATATCCACGAACATCTACACGTATTCTTAGCCAAAAGGCCAGGAAGTGACGCAAATCTCTTAAAAGGCTGAGTATATGCCTCCCTTTTCTAGCTGTTTATCTGAGTGAGGCTGGGTGTTTGCATGTCCTTCTGCCCGAACACAGGTCTCGGCAGAGTGTGGGCGTGAGTGGACGTGGAGACCCAGCGCTCTCCTTAGGAGCTGAACAGGAGAGGCCTGTGCAGCGCACAGAGTGGCACACTCTCCTCATTCATTATTTTGTTTTGGAAAGTAGTTATTTTAAAAATAAAAGTAATGTATGTTAATAGTAATGGGTTTATTGTTTTTTAATGAATTAAATATTTGAAAATGTCTCAGTTTTCATTTCCTGTGTAGTACGTATCAGTTGATCTAAAAGCTCTTTGGGGTCTTCCACAGAGGTAAAGAGTGTGAGGGGCCATGGGACTGGAAGGTTGGAGAGGAAACCTGGGACCCATCAGCCTTTGCCACTGGCTCCCTCCCTCACTGGCGGCGAAGCTGAGCCTGGAGAGCCCTTCCAAGCTGTCAGGAAAGCCACCGGCGGAGCTCTGGCTCCTTGCTGGGCCCTCCTGGGCGTGGCAGGTGCTTTGCTAGTGGCCTTGGGCTTGGATCCTTGACAATGCTCTTTTTGGGGTCTGGGTGAGGGAGGGTAGAGGAGGTGGTGAGAACCCGCACTTTGGCATCAGGAAAGGGGATTTTCTGTGGTCACCCCTTGTGGATTGCCCTGCACCCTCCTCTGTGCAGAGGTGGGGAGAGGCATTGCCTGTTTTGAGGGAGCCAAGATGCGGTGTATGAGAGTGAGGCTCCTTCGGAAAGCCCCGTGTGCATGGCGAGTAGTTAGGCATGTCTTCAGGTCTTCCGCTCTCACCCAGCCTCCCAGGGAGGAAAGGGCTCTCAGGGCGGGGGACTTTCTGCAGGAGATAGTAAAAAATCGAAGTAAAAAGGTGATTCCAGCCTGGTCAACATGGCGAAACCCTGTCTCTACTGAAAATACCAAAAATTAGCCAGGCCTAGTCGTAGGCACCTGTAATCCCAGCTACTCAGGAGGCTGAGACAGGAGAATCACTGGAACCTGGGAGGCAGAGGTTGCAGCGAGCCGAGATCGTGCCACTGCACTCCAGACTGGGCAAGAGAGTGAGATTCTGTCTCAAAAGAAAAAAAAGAAAAAAATCAAGGTGATTCCTAGAAGTACGGAAACTTCCAAGTAGGTGACAGCAAGGGGCTGTTTCCTGTTGTGAGCTGGTGGGTGAATCCACTGAACACATGCTCTGCTTTCGATGCCACCAGTGGAGCTTTGCCCGCAGTCTCTGTCCACGCACCCTGGGCCACCGGGGAATGGATGTTGTCCATTTCATTGTCTCTTGCAGGTGATGCTGGCGCAGGGGTGGGTGGCACCTGTCTGTGGGGCCCTTGCCTGCCTCCCCAAGGTGCTGGCGTGTTCTGTCGCTGAGCCGCTTTGGAGCGTCAGTGTCCCTGGCATGGGTGACACTGTTGGGAGTGCCTCTGGGCTCCTTGCCTGTGCCCTTTTCTTTCTCAGGAT
The DNA here is from genome assembly GCF_002776525.5 of Piliocolobus tephrosceles. Lineage (NCBI taxonomy): Eukaryota > Metazoa > Chordata > Mammalia > Primates > Cercopithecidae > Piliocolobus > Piliocolobus tephrosceles. Next base: position 370,989 of record NC_045450.1, on the reverse strand, counting down.
GGATTTCTGGAAGCGAGGCTACTTCTCAGTCCTATTTCCGAATCGCTTCCTCAGTGAGTCCTACCCAGGCTGCAGGTGCCGAGCAGGAGCACCACTCCTGCATGCCCATGCCTGTGGCATGCCCAGCTGATCAGGGCAGAGCAGCCCAGCTCAATTTCTTCGTTTAGGGCCATTGAGAGTTTCTTGTGTCACTTGAATTCCTCTTCTGGGAATTTTTAGTTGGTGCCATTTTGCTGAGTTTTCTCTTGAGTTCCAAGCCTCTCGTGGCACTGTGAATTTGCTGTGGGGTACAGGTGGAGGCCCACGGCGGCTGGATCTGGAAATTCTTTCCCACCCCAACTGTGGTCCTGGTGGTTTTTTAGGTGGAGGTGGCTTTGTCATCTTGCCGTGGCTCCTGCATCTCAATGCTGGGCTGCTGTTCTCACTCTCAGCAAGGAAGGCGGCCCCTGCCACACAGGTTGCAGGGATGGGCTGCTTTGTTCTTGTGGTTTTTCTCTCCTTCGAGTTGGTATTTTAAACCTTGTATCTCATCACCTGTTCTTGCACTTGCTGGCGTGTGGTGAAAGCTGAGGATGGGAGAGGCCATGGGGCTTTCTCCGTCCTCATCCACCTGCGAGAGCTCTGACCAGCCTGGGCTCAAAGGGACCTTGTCCCTCCCACACTGCCTGCCCCGGTGTAGTTTATTATGAATTTCATTGTTACTCCTCTGCGCTGTTTCCTGGTCACAGGCCTGTCTGTCAGAGTGGCTTCCTGCCGGCTCTGTGGTCCCTCCAGGCATTTCTGTGCTCTGTGCTTTCTGTGCTGTGGTGGATTGGGTCTTCCTCATCACATGTCCTTTTCGGGACCCTTCTTGATTTGTTTCTCTTTGTTTTAATCCCCACGTTGTGTGTGTTTGATGGTGAAGTCCCTGGTGTGAGAGGAGGGCTGCACTTGCCCACATGCCATACACTCCTCTTGCTTCAAACCCACAGGATGGGGTGTGCGTGTGAGGCCAGGCCCTGGGTCCTCCCTCTTGGGGCAGGCCTGGGCACCTCTGCCCAGGTCTAGGTGGGTCAGGTGGTGGGGCTGGGTAAGCCCTGGGGGAGGATGCTGTGCCCCCAGCTCGGCCAGTCCGGTCTTCTTACAAGTGCTGTTGGCCCTGTGTGCAGCCAGGCAGGCATGTGGATGTGCTCGGATATTTATTTGATCGTCTTATGCCTTCTTCAAATATAAAATATATTATTGGCCGGGCGTGGTGGCTCACACCTGTAATCCCAACACTTTGGGAGGCCTAGGCAGGAGGGTCACAAGGTCAGGAGATTGAGACCATCCTGGCTAACACGTTGAAACCCCGTCTCTGCTAAAAATACAAAAAATTAGCTGGGCGTGGTGGTGCGCACCTGTAGTCCTAGCTACTTGGGAGGCTGAGGCAGGAGAATCGATCACTTGAACTTGGGAGGCAGAGGTTGCAGTCAGCCAAGATGGCATGCCACTGCACTCCAGCCTGGGTGACAGAGCAAGACTCTGTTTCAAAAAAAAAACACACACACATACACATTATTTCTACAGTAGAACCTCAGATCAGGAATTTCAGTAAGAGCAAACAGAACACAAACCAGTAACTGTTAGTTTTAACCAAAAGAAGTAAACTGCAGACATTGAAATAGTATCTTGGGGCCGGGCGCCGTGTCTGATGCCTGTAATCCCAGCCCTTTGGGAGGCTGAGGCAGGCAGATTACTTGAGGACAGGAATTCAAGATCAGCCTGCCCAACAGGGTGAAACCCCGTCTCTACTAAAAATACAAAAAAATTAGCCTGGCGGGCACAGTGGCTCACACTTGTAATCTCAGCACTTTGGGAGGCCGAGGCGGGTGGGTCAGGAGGTCGAGACCATCCTGGCTAACACGGTGAAACCCCGTCTCTACTGAAGATACAAAAAAAATTAGCTGGGCATGGTGGCAGGTGCCTGTAGTCCCACGGTACTCGGGAGACTAAGGCAGGAGGATGGCGTGAACCCGGGAGGTGAAGCTTGCAGTGAGCCAAGATTGCACCACTGTGCTCCAGCCTGGGAGTAACAGAGCAAGACTGTGTCAAAAAAAAAAAAATTAGCCTGGCATGGTGGCATGCATCTGTAGCTCCAGCTACTCCGGAGGCTGAGGTGGGAGAATCTCTTGAACCTGGAGGCAGAGGGTGCAGTGAGCCGAGATCTCACCACTGCACTGCAGCCTGGGTGACAGAGTGAGACCCTGTCTCAAGCAATCAGTCAATCAATAAAAGAATACCTTGGCCAGGTGTAGTGGCTCATGCCTGTAATCCCAGCACTGTGGGAGGCTGAGGCAGAAGGATTGCTGGAGCCCAGGAGTTCAAGGCAACATTAGCAAGACCCCGTCTCATAAAAAAAAGAAAAAAAAATTAGCCGGTCATGGTGATGTGTGCCTGTGGTCCCAGCTATTTGGGAGGCTGAGGTGGGAAAACGGCTTGGGCGCAGGAGATCGAGGCTACAGTGAGCTGTGGTGGCGCCACTGCCCTCCAACCTGGGTGACCGAGCAAGACTTTGTCTTTGAAAACAAAAATCTCTGAACTGTCAGGAATCAGAAGTGAGGTGTGCTTGCTCATAATGTATATTGAATCAAAGCCTGTATTTGAAAGTTGCTCTTTGAATTTCTGCCATCTCTGAATAAAAGTGTTTTACTATGATGGAAAAGCCAGAGGAGATGTTCTTACGGCAAGTCCAACTTGGGTCTTTCAGGGCTTTGTGATTATAAACTACTCTGCGGGTCCTGAGCACTGAATCGGGGGCCCCAGCTTGCGGGGTAACTTGAGGGTGATCATCTCCTCCAGCTGTTGACTCCACGGGCAGCCACCTTTCGGGAGGCAGTTCTGCGCCTCACCACAGCTTTGTTAAGGCAGCAATAACCTGTGTCACCTGCCCGTTTCTGCGGCACCGTCCTCCCCACTGGCAGTGAGGGGACAACAGGCACTGTGTCTGGTATCTGCAGGCTCCGTTGCAAATACAGATGAAGGCTCTGCATGGCAGTGGCGTGTGTGCTGGGTTACATGTGGTGTTCCCTGCTCATCCCGAAGTGAGGCTGGCTCTGAGGGGAAGGCCAAGGCCACGGGGAGTTCATGTGCCAGGAGGAGCATGGAGAATTTCTGTTTCTGATTTTCACGGGAACATTTCTTTCTTATTTCTTTCCACAGGCACCAGTTTGTAGAAAATAATTTAATACTAAAGATGGGCCCGGTGGATAAGCGGAAGGTGAGTGGTCAGTGGTCCCGATGCTCCGCACGCACGCCTGCATCTTCCCCAACTCCAGCTCAAGGGAGGGCAGCTTGGTGGTGTGGAATCCTTCCCTCTCTTAATTTTCGTCAAACATCATCTCTAGATTTCAAGCTCGGGAAGGCTGTGAGCCCCTCGAGAGAAGCCGTGTGGAGCCACACACATGGTGGTTAGGGCCGAACAGAAGCAACCTCGGCACACTCCTGGGAGCCTGGGGCTGCCCATTGTGAGGTTTCCATCAAGTTGAAGAGGCCACATCTGATATCTTAGCCAGTGTTCTCATATTGCTTTAGAAGTGTTTCAAAACCATTTTAAGGGTTTTTCTTTATTTTATGGATTGAAGGGATCCAGCACTTAGCATGTGGTCTCTGTGGAGCCAGGCAGGACTGTGGATGTGCTCAGATACTTATTTGATCATCTTTTATCTTCCTCAAATATAAATCATATTACTTCTGTAGAACCTCAGATCAGGAATTTCAGTATGGTCAGACAGAACACAAACCAGTAACTGTTAGCTTTAACGCTTGATTAGAAAATACTCAACTCCAGGTGCTCACATGGGGCCACTTCCAAGCGCAGGCTCCTGGCCTCTGTTCCTAGCCGTGTGTCCTCCACAGGCAAGGACCTTGGTGCGGGTGTGTGGAGGCCGGCTCCCGAGAGCAGGCTCCTGTCCCCGGCAGAGCAGTGGGGCCAGGGGAGCCATGGGCCTGACCTGGATGGGCCTGAGCTGCAGCCCCTGTGACCTTAGAAACTGGGCCCGGTGGGGCAGGAAGTACCCTGCCCCTCGGTGAGTGCACAGGTGGTGGCGGTGGCCCTGTGCTTCGAGCAGCTCCGAGGAGCCGCCCAGCCCTCTAGGCTCCAGGAGATGCTGCCAGCACTGGTCTCTGAGGCCTGTTTTGTGTGTTTTGGTGTCAGGGTTTATTCGCACGACGACGACAGTTGTTGCTCACAGAAGGACCACATTTATATTACGTGGATCCTGTCAACAAAGTCCTGAAAGGTGAAATTCCTTGGTCACAAGAACTTCGACCAGAGGCCAAGAATTTTAAAACGTTCTTTGTCCACACGGTGAGTCTGTTCCCAGGGATTCCTGTGTGCAGGGCGATGGGAGGGCTTTGCAGCACGTGGGAAGCAGCCGCAGGCCTTGGCCAGAGGGAGCAGCGGGGATGGGGCAGCTGCCTCGCCCTTTCCGACATCCCAGATGCCCACAGTAGCGGCTCAGTCCTGAGGGGCAAGGGACACCCAGTGCTTGTTTTTCAGTTTGGTGGTGACTGGGGTGTGGTCATCAGCCTGCATATTTGCTTTCTGCTTGTGTGAAAAACCACCACACGCATGTGCTTCTAGGACTCGGATTGGCTGGTAGCGGGCAACTCACCAGGTTGGGGTGGGGGTTTTGGTGGGACTCCTTCGGGAGCACTAAACAGCTTCTGTCTTTGCAGCCTAACAGGACGTATTATCTGATGGACCCCAGTGGGAACGCACACAAGTGGTGCAGGAAGATACAGGAGGTTTGGAGGCAGCGATACCAGAGCCACCCAGACGCCGCTGTGCAGTGACGTGGCCTGCGGCCGGGCTGCCTTCGCTGCCAGGACACCTGCCCCAGCGCGGCTTGGCCGCCATCCGGGACGCTTCCAGACCACCTGCCAGCCATCACAAGGGGAACGCAGAGGCGGAAACCTTGTAGCATTTTTATTTAAAAGAAAAGAAGAAAAAACACACCCAACCACACAAAGAACAAAACCAGTAACAAACACAAAGGAATTCAGGGTCGCTTTGCTTGCTCTCTGTGCGCCGTGGAGGCCTCCATGTGCCCTTGTTGCCATGGGGACCCAGCTCCGCGCACGTCAGCCCAGTCCCACCCAGACTAGTGGACAGACCTGGTGTCACCAGCTTCTCCTAGCATCAGTCCGAACCATGCACCCGCCCTGCCCCTACTGTGTGCTGGTCCTGCTGTGGCCAAGGGGACCGGGTGTGTTTGGCTCTTTCTGCCCCTCCCACTGTGGTCCTGGAACTCTTCACCAGGGAGGGAGCCTCTGCGGCCCTGCCAGGGGGCCGTACCTCTCTGTGGAGGGAGCCTCTGTGCTTCTGTCATGTGCTCCCTTTCTTGCGTCTCCCTGTGTATGGCTCTTAGGTCTGGCTGGGCCCATTGCATATCCCTGTGGTGGCCCTGGTGGCAGGCTTTCTGTGGCCCCTGCTGTGTTGGCAGGCAGACTCGCGTGGTGAGGAGCGGGAGGGGTTGGAGTGGTGTGGGAGCAGGCTGCCCAGTGGAGGGTGCCATCGAAGGCTCCGGATCCCTTGTCCTACTTAGCAGTGTTGGTCTCTGGGGCTGGAAGCCGAGTGCATGCTGGGAGCGGTACTGTCAGAGGTGAGCCCAATTAGTACCCAGCCGGCTCACTGCATGAGATAGGCCTGCCCCAAGCCCTGGGTGGGGCCAGGAGGTGCCTTGGAGAATCCAGCCAGAGCAGAGAGGGCCTGCTGACCTGTGTGTGGAGGAGAGAGGCCTGAGGACCTACTAAACGGTTTAAATGTCCAGTCAGTGAAGTAGCGTCTGAGAGAACCCTGGCCTCAGCAGACCCAGGGTGATTCTGTCTCCTGCAGACCACACCAGGGAGTGCAGGCACCACCATCACACACACCCCTTTTGTGCTGTGGCTAAAATTTCTCAGAGCCCGCTCAGAGTTTCTACATCTCTGCATCAAAAATCTCACAGCCTTCTCTTGCTGCCAGCTCATCTGGCCCCACAGAGAGTGGACTTTGCCAGGTGCTGTTGCACAGGAGGCGGGAACAGGACACTTCAACCCCAGCTTGCTGGTCTACTTTCCTCTGCCGGTTTTGGGGCTGTTTTCCTTTGATGCTTTGGTGGCCTTCCCTGCTTTACAGCACAGATAGGCCAGATGCATTTGTCCTTTGCCTAGCTACTCCCCAGGCAGACACTGCTTCTGCTGGCCTGGCAGGTCCAGGTCCTCCTCTCCCTGCCCAGGTTGTCCCTGGAGGGCAGCTGCCCACAGACCTGCCTCTGACTCAACTGTGTCCACCCTCCCTGGTCCCTACTCCCAAGTCACAGATGACTCAGCAGTGACCCTGTGTGTCAGGCCAGGTCCAAACTGAGAGGGAAGGTGTTCTTTTTACACTGCTAATGATGAGAGTGGCTCTTTCTAGCTAGGCAAGTGCAGATGGGAGCCTGGGAGGGGGCAGAAATGTTCCCCAGGCCCTGCCTGCAGTTTCTGCCTGGGCTTTGGCTGCTGTTGTGTGTGAGCTGCACGTGAGCCTGTGACCATGAGCTGGGACGAGCTGGGCCACACCTACCCTGGGGCGCCCCAGGGAGCAGGACGCTCCGGGGCCCAGCACGTTGCCCTGGGCCTGTGGCCGGAGTCAAGTCCTCTCTCCTCCTCCTGGCTTTTGGAAAGGCTTGGCTGTGTTGGGGAGTCTCTGTTGGTCCTTTCAGGAATTTCTGTTCAGGCTTACTTCTCCTTATCAGCTCTTTTATCCATCTCAGAACGTCCTGTGTCTCCGTGTAGGAGAGTGGCTTCCTAACCCTCCTAACTGCACATACAGGCACAGGAAAGACGTCTCTCAGGGCGTCTGGTTATGGGGAAACAAGGGGAGCAGGGACGTGGCTTTAATTGGAGCACTCGGCTGGGCTGCTTGGGGAGACTCTTCCGTGTGCTCTTCCTCTGGATAGAACCACCACCTCCTGGGCGTCACTGACAAGCTCCATCTTAACCTCCAAAGCCACAGAACTAGGGACTCAGAGCCAAAGCTGACAGCTGACGATGCCATTGCCTGAGCTAATGACAGCCAAGCCCTTCTGTGGGTCACCTTTCTCCTCACCCAGCCCCTTTCTCTTACCTTTTTAAAGGCTCGTGTGTTTTCTTTCTTTACCCTGTGCTTGCTCATGTCAACTCCAGTTTTATCTAGCACATCCTTAGAGCCATCCCCTGGCATGCAGGTGCCTTACACTCTACGGTGGAACGTGGGGTACCGTGTGTGCACACAGACACGCTTACATGGAATTACAGGTGTGGGTTTATCCAAGGTGAGGAAGATTTCACCTGCTGTTTAATAGACCTGGGGCCATGTGCCTCCCCACATGTGGGCAAGGACAGGTGGAATGTCAGGACCACACTCTGTGTGGCTTCTCGGCACAAAGGGGAGGGAGGCTGTGGTCGCTGCCGGCCTAGGTGCCCCAGGTGCCTTGCCTTTCTCTGGGACACAGCTGGGGGCTGGCTTCTGAGGGACTCTTTTCTCCCCTCTTTGGCTCCAGCCAGGGCGGTGGGCAGTCCTGGTGTGGAGCACAAGCCTCTCCACGCTAGTGAAATGGCTCTGCACCACGGCTACCACGTGGAACCTTAACTTACGGAAGGCTTGTTAACAATTCGTTTTGAGAGAGATGGCTGGTCGTGCCACAGCCGCTGGGGACTCCGCCTACTCCAGCCCTCTTGGGACACACTGTGGGATTTGTGGCCCTTCCTCAGAGGAATTGTGGAGACTGTCCCATGGCACAGACCCCCAGGCACCAGCACAGGGCTCTGGGTGACTCAAAACTGACATTTGTCTCTGACAAGAGATCAGCTGTAGGCTCGCCGCCCAGAGAAGACCACTGTGAGCATTTTGGCCTGTATCCTACCCCGCCATTTGTTCACTATTGCAACTAAATTGGGAACATCCGACACACGCCGTTTGCATCGTCTTCTCACTTGATATTTTAAGCATTTTCCCATGTCCTGAGTTTCTCAGAAACACGTTTTTAACAATTGTCGTGTTTAGTCATTGTCCATTTACTATAATTTATCTGACCATTTCCCTACTGTAAAATATTTAGACGGTTTCTGATTTTTCCACTATTTAAATAATGCTGTGATGAATATCCTTAAAATCTTCTGATTTCTTACTTTTTTTCCCCCTTAGATGCCTAGAAGTGGTATTTTGAGGTCAAAGAGTTTGTTCATTTTAAATATATTTCTCTCTCTCTCTCTTAATCTTATGTTTAGATGCTCAGAGTTCCAGTAGCAGAACCACCTTAGTTGTGTCCTGCAGATTCTGAACAAATCAGTTTCTGATAAACTGTGTGTGTTCCAAAGAATGTCTGAATAAGACCGCTCTTTATTTAAATGCTAAGAGGATGTCATTGCTGCAATCCATTTGTGGCCGATTTTTTCCGAGAGCCGGTTTCCTTGTTTTGGTTGCAAGAACCTGGCTCCGCCTGCATGTCAGCTCTCTGCCATCCCTGCTGCCGTGGCTTTCAAGCGCTCGGCGGTATTTTCAGAATCTTGTACTTTGTGTCCACAATGGTACTGAATTTGCATCTGCACAGTCAGCAGAGATAACAAGTGTTGAACTGACCTTGCCACATGCTTAGTGAGTGATTTGTAATTAAGTTTATAGACTCAGAAAGTACATTAGGCCATTTGGAATCAGTAGCAGAGCAAAGCCTGCACTTGAAAAAAACCATGTCGCTGATTGGGCGTTTTCCGAGTGTATTTGTCTCCCGGCTCCCGCCCCTGCTTCAGGCCTTAGTGGTTCAGAAGAGCCCCGCAGCCAGGCTGGCTTTTTCATTGTAGGGCGTGGTTGTCCCAGCTGGTGTAGATTTCAGGCCGCCTCCTCCCCACTCCCTGCCACAGTGTTGCAGATTGCCTGGCTAGCGGCAAGTCCAGACCACCCACATTTGGTTGGATTTTTCATTTCTCCACTTTAGTTGGTGTCCATTGATTGTACAGGGGAACATGCAGGAGGTTTTTCTAGGCACCGCGTTCAGTGCTGCTTCACTCTACCAGAGATTATGGCCAAATAGCACAGAATTTGGTTTCTTGCCCTCCTCTGAAACCCGAGGCCCCCTTGCCTGGCTGGTCCACAGAGCCGGGGTGCTCACTGCTGAGACTTCAAAGATCGCAGCTGCTGTGAGAATACGGCGAAGGTACTATGTTCTGGAAGATGTTGTCATACACTTTTCCCCAGTTATTTTCAAACCTGACATGAACCTATGTTGACTCACTGGGTGGGGTCCCTTCTTATGCAGCACACGTGGCAAGTGCCTGAATCGGGGCTGGAGGCACTTTGGAGCCTCTGAGGGGCTACCACTTCTGGCCCAAAATTGCGGGGTTGTAGATAAGGCTGCCTGTGGAGAACTGGTGTGAGGAGGAAGGCGTTTCCAACAAAGAGCACTTTGATCTGTTGAGATGGCTGTGGTGAGCACAACTGAACGAGCCTACATGTGTACCTGAATTTTCCCCATAACTCATTTCTTCAATATGAAGAAACACCAAACTATGTACAGGGAACTTTTTACAAAAGGCAGACCTTTTTTCAGCCGTGTAACCCACATAGCCTAACCATCTGGCAGAATGACTACAAATAGGGGTCATTGTGCTGGTAAAAGCCTCTATTATGACTGTAAGTTGGACGTTGGCAAAATTGTTAAACAGTATTTAGAGCTGCTGTAGCTGCTCCTTCACAACATAAAATAGGAGAAATGACTAGTACGTCTTTCAGGCGGGTGGCAGTCAGAACATGCGTAATCTCTACCTGGTCTGTAGCTGTAACTGTGATGTACAGGCAAAGCAAAAATTAAGAGACTTATGAAAACAATGCAATGATATTAGGATATACACTTTTGTATTTTTATTCTTATATAAGGTTATTTGCTGGCTGTTGGGCCTCTAGTTCAGTCTGTGTTATTTAAATTCTAATATATGAATTATTTGCATTGAATTCATGTTCGGGGCCACGTTGTTGTATGTATTGATGTACAGCCTTGAATGTGAATAATTATTGTAAACTATATTTTACAACTTTTTTTCTGGCTTTATTATATAAATTTTCTATTGGGTCAGTGATTTAATCATATAATTTAATGAATCTCTTCCTTTTTTCCCCCAAATATTTGTGCTTTAGGTGTAGTTACCAGATGATGAATTTCCCTCGTATGCTCAGTAGTCTTGTAATAAAAAGCATGTAGAGTGTAGAGATTTGCTGGCGTGGCTCTTCCTTTGACCCCGTCACCGAGTGGGGGCGCGGTTGGGGGCGGTTCCCTGCCAGTGCCCTCTAGCGTTGGCGCGCTAAACCTGGTTCCACTCCTGCCGGAAGTGGGCCCAGCCTGCTTCTTTTCCGGATGGGAACTTCTGCCTGCCACGTGAGGCTGTGGAGGGCCTTCTATAAGGGCGGACCTGTGGGCAGGAGAGAAGGCAGAGGACGCTGTTAAAAGCCGGACCTTCCGGTGTAGCGGAGCTGTGGCGGGGCTTACTGGAATCCTGACGGAGAATCACTGCCAGCTCCTGCCCAGTTCCTGCCACCGGCCCGGGGCGATCTCGGGGCGGGTCTGAGGCGGCTGCCTGTGCCGCCCTTAAAGGCGGGGCTCACGCCCTGGCACAGCGCCCCGGCAGCGTGTCCAACAGGGTCCGATTCAACCTCAGCGGCCCCTACTTCCTCACCACTGGGCAGACGCTGTGCCGGGACCGAAATCCTTCCTGTACCGCTTGTGCCAGGCCAACCCGACGCGGACTCGGACAAGGTGAGTGCCGCGCGGGCCAGCCGAAAGGGTCTGGGCCGTCCGGGCCTGTGGCCGCCGCACACGCCCTGCTCTGCGCGGAGGAGAGCTCAGCGGGAGCGGGCGACTCTCCTCGGGCTTCGAGCCCCGCGATCCCTTGTCACCAGCTCGTCCCCAGCTTCCCCCGACCCCCTACCCTGGGAGCGGAGGGCGAGGATTGCGCGCTGGCGTCCACCGTTTCGAGGATACTGAGTCACTTCACCTTGGGGTGTCTCTACCTCACCGTCTTTGCTTTTCGGTGGAGGCGGCTCGGCGTCCCTTTGCTGTGATTCTACTTCTTTTTCTCAGTAGGTTCTTTTGCCCAGGGTGTGTGAACGCCTTCTCTTCTCTGTCCCAGGGTACTTGCTGGCTCTGGAAACAGAACCCTTGCGCTGGTCTGTCCTTTCACATTCTGCACGTTTGAATTAACGCTAGCGCGGGGGTTGACATGGGCGGCCCTTTTTTTCCCGGTGACTTGCATGTAGAGAGTTGGCGCTCCATCCTCTCCATCCACAGCACGTATCACCCACTCAGCACCTCTTAGAAGATGCGTCTGTAGTGTATAGTATGATTTTTCGAAGGGAATTTTGCTCATGTTAAGGGTTGCTTTAGGGTTGTCCAGGAAGAGCCAGGTAGGGAATCTTTCAGTCTGCTTTCTAAGTAGCTTAGTTTTCTCACTGTCTTCGCAAACAGACAGGAATTTCCAGGTTAGTTTGCAGCTTGTCTTTCATCAAGCGAAATGCTCATGCTGTTGGGCAGATGGTAATAGAAACCTTTTATTACCTTTATTAAGAGTTGTGAAGCCGAGGAAGAGTGTCTTGGGAGTTGTGCAGGATTGAAACTTAGAAAAAAAGCCTGTTTGAAGAAGTTGTTACCTGTTTATTCAAGGCAGTTGACAAGCCTTACACTAACTTTGCTGGGTCTGTCAGTTGAGCTTACATGATTGCACTTGGCTTTGTGCCGTGACGACCAACATTTGCCATGCATGAGGCTTCCCAGAAAGGCTCGGATCCCTCTTCAAGTTTGAGAAGCCTGACTGAGACCGTTCTCAGCATGGCATGACCATGATCAGGAAAAGAGAATCTGGGGTTACTGCTCAGGCCGCCTTGCGGGTAGAGATGAGGGTTTGAGATGCCAACACTCCTGTCTCTCCCCACAACTTCCAACTGTTTCCATTGCTCATGTGACCAAGCCCCCTCCTCAGAGACTGGACTCCCAGGAAATGACAGTATAGGCTTTTGTTACCTGTGATTTTCCTTTTATAAGTGTGGGTGTATGTTTTACTGTTTGGTTTTTCTTTTTAAATAGCAGGGCTTAGTGGTCACTCCCTTGCCTTTCTACTCAAGCATTCCTGGTTTGTATGTGAAATTAGATTTTAAATTGCTCTTGTCCATTGGGTTCTTTGAGGCAATGTCTTGTCTATTCAGCACTGGAGCACTTGACTCAGAGCTGACTAACTTTAGCACAGTTAAGGTGGTCCATCCCTTTATTTTACAGTTCCTTAAGATTTTGTTAAAAATTATGGGCTGGGCTCGGTGGCTCAAGCCTGTAATCTCAACAGTTTGGGAGGCCGAGGCAGGTGGATCTCGTTGGAAACCAGCCTGGCCAATAAGGTGACGCCCGGTCTCTAGTCAAAATACAAAAAATGAGCCGGGCGTGGTGGCGCATGCCTGTAGTCCCAGCTACTTGGGAGGCTGAGGCAGAAGAATCGCTTGAACCCGGAAGGCAGAGGTTGCAGTGAGTCAAGATCACACCACTGCACTGCAGCTTGGACGATAGAGCAAGATTCCGTCTCAAAAAAAAAAATGCTTTACTGTAGGAATCAATTATTTGGGGGAGGAGTAATTAATCTTTCCGAATATATCTGTGTTATACTTGCTCTTTTCATCATCCTCCATTTAACCAGGTTTGTTTTCCAAATGGTAAAACTGAAACTCAGAACATGAAGGTATAGTAGCAGTACAGTCTCTGTCTCATAAAATAGTTGGAGTAGGGGCCTGGCGTGGTGGCTCACACCTGTAATCCCAGCACTTTGGGAGGCCGAGGCGGGTGGACACCGGAGGTCAGGAGTTTCAGACCAGCCTGGCCAACATGGCGAAACCCTGCCTCTACTAAAAATACAAAAAAATTAGCTGGGAGTGGTGACGCGTGCCTGTAGTCCCAGCTACTCGGGAAGCTGAGGCAGGACTATCGCTTGAACTGAGAGGTGGAGGTTGCATTGAGCTGAGGTTGCGCCACTGCACTCCACTATGGGTGATAGAGTGAGACTGTCTCAAAAAATAGTAATAGTTAAATAAACAATAATTGTAGTGAAGAAGGTTAGTTTTAGTGACAGATAATTTGCCAGAAGTATAGTGCTAATTCATATTAGTCCCAGTACTAAAGTGTTTTTCATCAAATGAGGAAATGTGTAAAATGCTTCATCTTAGTTTTTGTCTCCTGTGGCTCATGATGAAAGAATGTCCCAGGAGATTGCTCCTAATTAAATCCTGAGTGAGGAATCCGAGGAGGAGGGGAAGGGGTGTCAGGAGTGGGAGGCCATTAATTAATTACACGATAGAAGACAAACAGGATGTTGCTTCACCTGTAAAGATCTCCAAGCTCTGACCTCCGACTTGACATTCATGAAAGAATATTCCTAGAGTTGGACTTAAGCATGGATCTGGTGGAAGAGTCCCTGCCTGGATTATTGGACTAGTGTGGAGTGAGCACCTGGGCTTGCAGAATGTGGGGGTCTGGAGAGGAGCTGGATGGCGAGATTTAAGGGGGAGGATTCCCAAGAAACCACAGAAGCTGTGGGTGCCTGAGAGGTTGGGAGAGCACCCTGCTAGAGCATGCTATCTGGTAGGGAGGGGAGCTCTTGACAGACGGGTTGTTGGGGAGGGTGGTGAAAGCCACACACATCAAGGGGCTGACCTGCTTGCCCTCTGGCCCCACATCTAAGCTTCTGGGCTGTGACTGCCCCCAACCAAGTCCTCAGAGCCCAGCTTGGGACCCACCACCCGCCATACTCCATGCTCCCAAGCCCTTACTCTGCTGTCCCAAGGGCCCACGGCTGCCACGAAGTTCTCTTTCTAGACAGCCCGGTGGGAATTCTCACTTCCTCCTGGGACTTCCCCCAGCAGGACTGTGGCTATGTTGTGCATTTTAGCATCTGCTCATCTGCTGCTCTGTCATGTTTCTCTTCCATGGTGTCTTTAAGGGCAGGCCAGGTGGAATGTGGCTTCCCAAAGACTCGATTCATTTGGGTTAGGTCTCTTGTACTGCACAATCCCTGGCCCGTAGGCGTTATTGAAAACAAAGTCGAGTTTGTTGTTTCCAGCTAAACCAGCCCCTGCCTTAGTGTGGAGATACTTCAGGAGTTAAAAGGAAACAGGAAACACTACTGCTTTATGGTTGGAAACCGCTCAGAAAGAGGAGGATTTGGGGAGGCTTCGGTTCCTGCAGCTGAGGCGGCCCTGGAGAAAACGGCACGTGAACGTTTGCCCTTTGAACAGGGCCAATGTCCCGGCTTGAGGGTTGCACATGAGGTGGCATCAGATGGGTCTTTGAGGGGTGGGGCAGTCAGGGTGCCTCTAACAGCGTACTTGGTGTTGGCAAGACCTCGGGGGTGGAAAGTTATGAAAGGAATTGTTCAGACAGGGCTCAGTGATGCGGTGTGGGCTGGAGTACCGTCTTTGAAGCCGCTTGGCAAGAGAAGTGGGGATCACGTCGAGTGGGGATGGCAGATGATGTTCTGTGTAGCCAGCACTGGTGAGAGCTGCGGCGGCCTCAGTGTGAGGCCGTGAGTGGGTGTGTGCGACGGTGATGGACTTGGTTTCACACTTCAGTTGAGGATGTGGCTCTGAGCATGTTCTTTGCTCTGACCACAAGTCGTCATCTATTCTGGACGTGAGCGATGGTCCCCGCGGTGCTGGGGGCTCCCGGCTCCTTCCCCACTGCAGCAGGTGCTGGTCCTCAGCAAACCTGTGCTCATCTCTTTATCAGGTGCCTCATTTGAAGCCCTTTAGACCTTAGGCCACGAGTCAGTGCCGTAAATTCCTGAGAAAAGGACTCGCCTCTGGTGATGAAATGGAACATTTCTGATGGGTTCAGTCCTAGCTAGGAAGAATGAAAGAAAACACTTTTGAGCCTTTCTGAGAAGAGCTTGTTTCGGGGCACCTGACACGGGCCCGCGGTCTTCGGCCTTCTCGCCTGCAGACCTCTGCGGGTGGCTGGGAGGAAATGCTGTCGCCGCCTGGGCAGTTCCTCTTTCTGGCCGTGCAGGTGCAGCCTTCAGTGGCTGTCGTCCAGCAGGGCAGTGACTAGTCTTGGTGTAGCGGGAGTCAGGAAACTAGCCCACCCGCCTGTTTTTGCAAGTAAAGTTTTACGGGAATGCAGAGATGCCCGTTTGCTTACGGATTGTGTGTGGCCGTTTTTGCTCTGAAAGGTCAAGGTGGAGTGAGGTGTAAAGCCTCGCCAGGGCTGGTCCCCGGTCAGAGAAGAGAGCAGTGGCTGTGATGGGGGCACCTGCTGCCTAGTCTCTCCCCAGCCCTGTCGTTAGCCACCAGGCATCCCAAGGACTCCTTTTCAGACTCTCGTAGGCACTTTGGTTCTTTGAGCAGATCCCCCCTCCACACCCCAGGTCAGCAGTCCCCAGGCATGGTCTTCCAAGCCTGGGGAAGAACCTGCCTGCGTGGCACCATGGGAGGGGTCCTCGTAGCAACGAGGCCAGCAAGCCACCTCTCTCCCAGGATGTGCTTGTTCTCCCTGGGCGTCAACTGGGCAGCTCTCCCTGGACTGCAGAGCACCTAGAACCTTCTGGCCTGGGGTTGGTGTGATGGAGCATCTTCCTTGGAGTTGGTGAGCCTGGGTTGGACTCTGCCCACCCCGGGCTTGCCTTGTGACTTGGGGTGATTTCATGTCCCTGTGAGCTGTAGTTTCTTCCCCTGTAAAGTATGGGTGACGTCCTCTCCTGAAGATGACAAATGTGGTGCCCCTGCCCCGTACCTGGTGCCAGGGCAGTGCAGTCAGGAGAGGCTGTGCCTGGCAATCTTCATTTCATGCTTATACTTGGTTTTTGTTTTTAAATATTTATTTGAGATGGAGTCTCGCTCTGTCCCCCAGGCTGGGGTGCAATGGGGTGATTTCAGCTCACGGCAACCTCTGCCTCCTAGGTTCAACCAATTCTCCTGCCCCAGCCTCCCAAGTCTCTGGGATTACAGGCATGAGCCACCAGCCACCATGTCTGGCTGATTTTTGTATTTTCTGTAGAGTCAGGGTTTCTTCATGTTGGCCACGCTGGTCTTGAGCTCCTGACCTCAGGGGATCTGCCCACCTCGGCCTCACAAAGTGCTGGAATTAGAAGTGTACTTTGCTTTTAGAAAGGGTATGCCAAGAACGCTTTTCCCCTCCTGCAGCTGCACTTAATTCCTGTTAATGTTGATCTCTGGCCACACTCAGCCCTGTCAGCCTCTGGTGATGCGCCGGAGGCCACTGAAGGCAGTGTGTGTGGCCAGGAATGCCTCTCCCCACCAGTGCCCCTGCTGCCACCCAGAGCTCTGGTTGACCCTAGCAGGACAGGCCCCCCACAGGGTGTGTCTCCACCTCTGGGTGCTGGACCCTGTGCTGCGGGAAGGGCAGGGCTTCCTGGGCAGCCCCCGAGTTTACTTGCAAGAAACCTGAGACCCCTGCTCCTGAGAGGGCTCCAGTTCCTGCCGAGCAGAGCAGGACCCTGTAGCGACCTCACCTTGGCAAGACCCCCCCGTGGTGCACCTGAAGCATGTTTCTTCCCAGAGAAGAAACACGCTGGACCTGGTGTGAGGGGCCAGGTCGTGAGTCCACACACGTCTGCTTCTCACCAAGCCTTGAGTCATGCGTGGGGCACGGACCTCCCAAATTCCAGTTTCTGTGCTGGGTGAGGCCCAGAAGCAATGTAAGGGAGAGGTGGTGGGGAGGCAGCAGGCCTGGCGACCAGGACGCAGGGGCCCCACCCTGCTCTCCCAATCTGGGTGCCTTGGACAAGCCTCCTTGCTCTCTGGCCTCAGTTTCCCCATTAGTAATTGGTGACATCAAAGACGTCTCGTGGGCCAAAGATACGACACATCTGCATAAAACAAAACAGAAGAGAGAGTAGAGGTGAAGGTTTTGTGTGCGAGATTGGATAATTTCAGAGTAAAAACTAAGTATTTCTAATTAGGTTGATTGCGGATGTTGGTGCACAGAAAATTCTATGCCTTCGCGTCTAGATTTCTGTGGGGCAATTTGGCAGAGTTGGCTCAGGGCACCTCCCCCTCTTGATTTCGTCCCCTCTGGTGGCACGTGTCTCGGAGCGTCGCGAGTGACTGAGAGCCGCAGGGCTGACCAAGCCTCTGTGTGGAGCTGCGGAAGCTGCGAGAGGGGCGGGCGGCAGCAGGTTTATGTTCCGTTTAGAACCTGGCGTGAGAGCCTGGCAGTCTCCACCCTCATTCCTCACTGCCGTGTTTTTTTTTCCTTTGAGACGGAGCCTCACTGTATCGTCCAGGCTGGAGTGCAATGCACAATGTCGGCTCACTGCAGTGGGGCTCTCGGGTTCAAGCGATTCTCCTGCCTCAGCCTCCCTAGTAGCTGGGATTGCAGGCATCCTCCACCATGCCCGGCTAATTTTTGTATTTTTAGTAGAGACAGGGTTTCGCCATGTTGGTCAGGCTGGTCTTGAACTCCTGACCTTAGATGATCTGCCTGCCTTGGCCTCCCAAAGTGCTGAGATTAGAGGCGTGAGTCACCATTCCCAGCCCTTCACTGCCATTTTCAAGGCTGCTGGTTGCATTAGGGACCCGTCCCTTGGGGGCTGGTGGACCCCCACGTTGCCCCTGGTGCTTTGCTTGCTGGGCGATAGCATGGATGGTGGAGAGCTGCAGCCAGAGTCTGGTGAGACGAGCAGAGTGGCCAGGCTCGTTACCAGCCTTCTCTGAGCACTTCTCTCCTGAAGTCATCCGTCTGTGGTCGTCCTGTGGACTTCAGGAGTGGGCAAGCACTCAGCTCTGTCTGCGGGATCTTTCTCCATCTCCCAAGACTGTGTGCCCCCTGCTTGGCACTGCCTGCAATGTGCCCCTCTCCAGGAGACAACCTTGGCTTCTGCTCTCGGTATGGCCAGGATCCCCTTTCTACTCTGTAGTTTGGTAACCGCCTTGCCTGGCCTACGGCCTGTGGCTCTGGCTGAAGGCTGTGACCCCTG
Source organism: Piliocolobus tephrosceles (assembly GCF_002776525.5). Classification (NCBI taxonomy): domain Eukaryota; kingdom Metazoa; phylum Chordata; class Mammalia; order Primates; family Cercopithecidae; genus Piliocolobus; species Piliocolobus tephrosceles. Next base: position 353,013 of record NC_045450.1, on the reverse strand, counting down.
GAAATGGGTGGGTCAACCCAGCCGGCTGGGCCCACTCAATGCCAGCTTGGGCCCAGCCACAAGTGGGTCAGATGCCAGTTCAGCGAGGGGCGGGGAAGATGAGGAAGATGACTTGCTAAGAAAACAGTCTAAATTACGGTTTTTGTTTTGAGATGGAGTTTTGTTCTTGTTGCCCAAGCTGGAGTACAACGGCACAATCTTGGCTCACAACAACCTCTGCTACCCAGGTTCAAGCAAGTCTCCTCCCTCAGCCTCCTGAGTAGCTGGGATTACAAGAACGTGCCACCACACACAGCTCATTTTTGTATTTTTAGTAGAGACTGTTTCACCATGTTGGCCCGGCTGGTCTCAAACTTCTGACGTCGTGATCCACCCACCTTGGCCTCCCAAAGTACTGGGATTACAGATGTGAGCCACCAAGCCCAGCCAATTAGGGCTCTTTTACCAAAAAAACCCACCACGAACCTTCCCGAGAATCGCACACAGCCCGTGCTGGCTGCATAAGCCATGGGACACACGGGAAAGCCGGGAAGAGCACCCCCACGCCCAGCCTGCAGCATCTCACCGGCTTCCTGGCTGCCTCTCCCAACCCAGGTTAGAGGCCGGGGCATCATTCCTTGTTTGGGCAGGTGCCGCTGATGGCCCAGGTGCTGTTCTAGACATCCTTGAGGTGACCTTGCTGCCTTTGTCTCTGTGAGCCTAGGAGTATATCCTGAATATTTTGTTTTTATATTTCCCATGTTCCGTATTTTTGTTTCTGCATCAGGGTGGTGGGTACTGAGCCGCATCCCCGACACCAGCAGTGAGCTGCCCAGGTCCTTGTGCCTGAGGTGGGCACTGTCTGGGCCTGGGCTGGTGCCACGAGTAGACCCCGCACGCACTAGGCCGATCTGGAGTACATTGCTCACCCGAGCTCAGAGCACCAAGACCGTGCATGTGTATGGATGCGAGTCAGGCCTCAGTGAGACCTCAACCCTGGTGGGATTTGGGACTCTTGGTTTAAGACCCCAGCACTTCCTATAGATGTGGAAATCTCCCACTGAAAGCCTCAAAAGAGTGCGCTGGTGACAGCAGCACCGAGGCCATTGCCAGTTTGCCCAGAATGCCCTGCTGGGTCCTCCGGCCGGTTCCTGTCCTGCTGTGCAGTTTTAACTCATGGCCGTCCCTGCCCCACCCTCCTTCCAGCCTTCATCCTTCCAGTTGCAGGACTGGGGCTGCCTCGTGTGTCTGGGGGCACCCAGCATGCTTCCTTCTCCTTTTGCACCAGCCCAGGGGCCGAGAAGTGCATGGTGGGTTGTCCTGGCCTAGAGGTCACGGCTCAGTGCCCAGGTCCTGCCACAGACTGGGTGCCCTGGCACTCATGGTGGCCCTGAGCTACATGAGCTGGTCTCCTCCACATTTTGCTCATAAAGAAACAGGCCTGGGGTGGCCTGGCCTTGAGCCTGCAGTCTGACCACTGAGGCCAGGCCTGGAGGCCTCCATGGCTGAGAGGGGGGCTTTCTGGGGTTGTCCTGGGCAGAGGCGAGCCTCCCCACACTATCTGATCTTTCCTGACCTCCCACCAGCAGTCTGTCGAGGGAGCACTGAGCCATGAATGATTCCTGAGCTGAGTGGTGTGCGGATGTCACGCGGCCACCATTCTCTCTGTATGGGGGTGGGGTGGGGAGGAACCCTGGACTCGGGTGGCAGCACTGGCCACCTTGCCAGACCTGGACCCCTTTGTGGGAAGTGGGGGCCATTTTTTACCAGTTGGGCAGGACCACCTAGTGTCCTCTTCCCAGGAGCTGGCCTGTGGCCCTGGCCCTTGCTTGAGAGCTGTGGAGTCTGGAGGGTTGGGGAAAGGCAGGGACAAGCCCAGGAGGCAGGGCCTGTGGGGTGGGCAGCTCTGGCTTGAGTGTTCTTGGGGAGGGTGGAGGAGGAGGATGGGGTCAGGTCTGTGTGGAGTTGAGGTCAACTTAAGGAGGAGTAGGGGGGGCCATTGAGGCTCCGGGTCCAGCACCCCCATGCCCGGAGCCCTAATTGATTTTATCTCAGCCGCAAAACTCAGTTTTGTTCCTCTGATCTAAGAGCAGGTTTTTACAGGTTTGCAGTGGTGGACTTTGGGGAAAATCTCTTGAAACCACTAGGTCTTAGCACACAAAATGGCAGAATTTGTCCATGGATGAAAATAGGGTCCTAGCGCGGCCCTGTGCTTTGTGGTGGAGACACCTTCGGCCTCCCCGTATCGCCGAACTTGGCATTCTCGTGGCCAGCACCTGCCCAAGGCCCCACGGGAGCCCCTCTGGGGAGGGGGCTGCTCCTGCCCTGACTGGGGTGTGGGGTGGCTTCTCGCCGGTGCTTGGCCCTGGGCCTTGCCTGGGAGGCGGCCCGGGTTTCTGAACGGAGGTCTCAGCTCCCCGCCCTCCGGGGCACCCGCAGGCACCAGCCCCTGTGGGAGTGGCTCACAGGTGGGAGCAGGACTGGGGAAGGCAGGAGCTGCCCCAGCAGAGCCACACCGAAGGTCTGAGTCCGTGTGGAAGATGGGCCGTGCCGGCTTCGCAGTCCCCCCGTCAGATGTGTGGCCGACAAGCAGGCCTGGGTCTGGATGAGGTGACAGAACCTGCCTCTTCTGTCTCCCCAACGGGGACTGCCTGGGGCGCTTGGGCGCCCGTCCTGTGCTCACAGCCGGGCCACTGGGCCTCTTGTGCTTGGTGGAAGGAGCTGCCAGGTGTGATGTGTGGGGCACCCCGGGCCTCAGAGGGCGTCTGCCCACATTGAGGTGACCGTGGTAGCAGCAGGGGCAGTGCCTCTCAGGGGCCCCCCACCCAGGTGCGTGAGGACACCTTCCGAGGGATCTGTTTGTCAACATCTCGGCCTCCGTGAGCACTGAGCCGGGGCGAGGGCTGTGTGTGGCGAGTGATGATCTCGGGGAAAGCCCCGGATGCTGTTGAGTGCAGGTCACTGTGGGCCTCCCCGCTGCTGGCTCGGGGCCTCCTGGCAGCTGCGCCTGCTGCAAGGTGCCCTCTCCACCCCTGGCAGGGAGCCCCTGTCACCCTGACCCCCAGTCCTGGATGTCGGCCGGGGAGGACCTGGACACAAGGAGGGCAAGGCCCAGGCTGGTGGCCATCGGGGGTGTCCTTCAGAGGCTGAGCCCTAGGCCCCTGCCCTGCCCGCGAGGGCATCCCAGGGAGAGGGTCTGGCTGAGGTTGTCGTGTGTGTTTTCCTAGAGGTCTTGCAGTTGTGAGGACAGAGGTCCAGAGCACAGTGGCCTCACCTTGGAGTACATAGAGCCAGGCTGTCTCCATATGGAGAGACTTAAACTCACTTAGACCTGGGATGGTGGCTGGTCAGGGTTAGGCTGTAGGCGGCAGGACGTGGCCACACCGTCAGGGGTTTCCCGAGATGCCGCAGGCTCAGGTCTGCTGGGGAGAGGCCTGGGTTACCTGCTGCCTCTGAAGCCTCCTGATGTGACCGGGCCTTGGTGGACCTGCAGGAACTGTCGGCTTCTCACGGAGGACTCACCATGCTCTGCTCTCTTTAGGACGAAACAGGTGCCTATTTAATCGACAGAGACCCCACCTATTTTGGGCCCGTGCTGAACTACCTGAGACATGGCAAGCTGGTGATTAACAAAGACCTCGCAGAGGAAGGTAAGCCGACTTTTGAGCACAGGTACCTTAGCTTTGGGGGCAAGGGCCCGACGAAGGTGCCACGGGCTCCACTTAAGAAGCAGATGCCTGCAGCCTGGGCCCCCAGGGAGGAACAGCCCTGTACTCTGAAGCTGGGGCCTACGTTCTGGTGCTGAGGCCATGGGCAGCGGCACAGCTGCCGGACAGGGAGGCCTGGGGACCCTGTGGCTGTGGGGTCCTCCCCGGCTGCAGCTCCTTGGAGGGCTCCCTCTGTGCAGGCTCCAGCTGGCGACACAAGGGGGCGAGGGGCTCCTCCCTGCTGTGACTGAGGTGGTCTGAGCAGGTGTGTGAGACACATGCCCGGTGATGCCCACGGGGTGCCTCAGTGCCTGGTTCCCTGGCCTGCTCTCCCTCAAGGACAGCCCAAGGGTAGTATCTCTGTGCCATCACCTGGACTGTGCCTGCTGCTGCCAGCTGCTGTGTTCCATTGAGTGGTGGTGGTGCAGGGACGGCCCCCACACGCGTTGGGCCCAGGCTGGCCTGCCTGTGTGCTGCAGTGCTGGCTTGGCTCAGAACAGCCCGAGGCCTTGCCATGAAGACTGAGGGTTTCTGGGCACCTGCGTGTGGGCGTGGCCCTGCTCCCTGGTGTCCGTGTCTGTGCATCGGTCTGTACTGGGCAGCGTCTCACTCCCTTTTTGCTCTGGGTCTCTGGGCCTCGGCATCTGCCTGCCTCCTCCGAGTTCACGCAGGGCGCAGGGTGACGGGAGCTGTGGCCCAGCCCTGCCCCCGCTCTGAGGCTGTGACCCACGCTGCCCACTCCTGTCTCTTTGGCAGGCAGTGTCTTTCATATGTGCGCTCTCTGGTCGCCTGGGCAGCCCCTTGTGTTCTGCCGTGCAGCCGTTTGAGTCCAGGCTTCATTTTATCTCATTCTGCCCCTAGTGGGATTGGCTCAGAAACGAGCGCTAGACACAAACCGCCTGGGCTCGCTGGCCTGCCTCTAACCCGCCCCCGATGCAGCCACTCACGCCCTCAGGGCTGGAGAAGGGGGCTGTGCAGGACCCGTGCAGGGCCGGGAAGCCTGTGACTCTGAGGCTCTTGTCCCTATCCTGCGTGGCCCTGTGCTATGTAGGTTGCTGGGTGTTGTCCTGAGCTGCCATGTCCCATGTGTGGGTTCCTCTGGAGTCCACCCATGAGGAAGCCCTGAGGCTGGACCTGTGGAATCTGCTCTTAAGGCTGTTAAGGGAGGTGTGCAGTCCTTAAATGCAGCACATTACGGAGGGCAGTCTGTGGGAAGAGCTGAAAGTGACCCTCTCAGCCAGCCAGTCTTCCCTTTGAATGGGGTAAACTGAGGTGCCAGGTGACTGAGACATATGCACAAGGCTGCAGGCCTGAGCCCCACACAGGACCCCACCCAGTGGCGTGGCCATGAGCAGGTTCCTAGCAGGAAGCGTCGGCCTCCAGGCTTGGAGGGAAAATGCCAGGTCCAAACCCTAACATGCCAGAGCCTCGGCACAGACGTGCACTGAGCTGCATGTAAGTAGCACTCCGTACCTAGCGAGTCACCGGCGGTCACTCGAGGTTGCCCAGGGTGACGTGTGAAGGTGTTTAGCCCACACATCGGCTGCCTCGCCACGGCCCCTCTGCCCGTAATTCCAGGCGCCCAGCTGGGCTGATGTGTCCTCAGGAAGCCTGTTAGGATGGGGCTTGAGCAGCTCCTGCTGGGCCACGCCATGGGTCCTCATGTAAAATCTACAAACAAGGAAACGCTAGCTCTTAGGTGGCGACCACACGCACTTTGAAAGCCGGGTACATCGCGCCCCCACCTGTGGGAGGGCCTGTCCTCTGCATCGCAGGATGCTGAGCAGCTCATCCTCCCCTCCCCCGCTGGGTGCCAGCCCTACCCCTGCCCCAGCTGTGACAACTAAAACTGTCCAGACAGGGCCAAGTGTTCCCAGGGGAGCAGAATCACTCCAGTTGGGAAGCTGTGACCTAAAGCAGTCTCTGGCCATGCTAAGAACTCAGTATCCGGCCGGCCGCCATGTCTCACGCCTGTAATCCCAGCACTTTGGGAAGCTGAGATGGGAGGATCACCTCAGCCCAGGAGTTCAAGACGAGACTCGGCAACACAGCAAGAACCCATCTCTATTTTAAAGAATAACTGAATAATAATAAAAAGAGAACGCAGTATCTGCTGGTTGAAAAAAGTTAAAAGAACAAAACCAAAAAAGCCTGGAGACGCTGAGTGAGTGCTCAGAACCTTTCCACCCACCCACCACGTTTGTTCCATGGCCCCACCTCCCACAGTTTTTCCTGAAGCTGTCAAGCTCAGACATCCAGAACTGCCGTCCCCAGAATCATTCATTCTCTCAGAGTGGCTCACTTCACTCCAGGAAGGTGGCCCCTTGTAACCTGGCGGAGGAGGACACTGGCAGCGTGGGACTCCTGTGGTCCTGTCGGTGTCGACTCACCAGGGCACCAGCAGCCGAAGCTGACCCCAGCCCTCAGCGGCACTTGACTGGCCGGACGCAGGAGGAACCCCAGCCCCACCCTGATTCCACACAACTGCTCCCTAGACTTGAAACTCCAGACTCTGATGCTGCCTCTCAGCCTGCCATCTACCTCCCAGCCACCCTAGACAGCACCTCAGACTTCTCACCAACCCTTGTCGTCAGCTCCCTGGACATCCTCCCCCGACACTGCTGGTGGCTCCCTGGCTGGCGCTTCTCCACTCTCCCCTCCCGGGACCCGCACCGGCCCTGCAGTCTCTCTCAAAGACCCTCATGCCTGCTGGACGCCTCCTCCCTCCCACACCGGCACCCTCCAGGGCCTCCCTGCGCTCTGCGGGACCCTGTCCCACTGCAGCTGGCCTGTGGCCGAGCAACCCTAAGGCCAGGCTCCCTGCCATCCACCCCGACAGGGGGCAGCACCAAGGAAGCCTGGGCTCCGTGCACCCGACAGCCATGCTTTCCTCACTGAATAGTTTTTCCTAAAGAAACGATGAGGCTGGGCATGGTGGCTCACGCCTGTAATTCCAGCACTTTGGAAGGCTGAGGCGGGCAGATCACGAGGTCAAGAGACTCAGACCATCCTGGCCCACATGGTGAAGCCCCATCTCTACCAAAACTACAAAAGTTAGCTGGACATGGTGGCGGGTGCCTATAGCTACTCGGGAGGCTGAGGCAGGAGAATCGCTTGAACCCGGGAGGCGGAGGTTGCAGCGAGCCGAGATGATGCCGCTGCACTCCAGCCTGGAGACAGAGCGAGACTCCGTCTCAAAAAACAAAAAACAAACGATTAAATCTGCAACCAGAAAGCATCAGCAAACCCAGGAAGCTTAGAACACAACATTAACGTATCACGTGTGTGTACGCCACGAAAAATACGCTTTGAAATGTGAAGTGCTGATTTCCTTCAAAGTATGCTTAGCTACTTAAAGGCCACCAAATTCACTCTCTCAAATATTAATTTCTATGTTAAAGAAAACGGAATTACGGCTTAGATGAAAGTGGTTTTTACCTCTTACAGGCGGACTTCTCCGTGAGCAGCTCTGGAGAAACGTACTGCGCTGTTCCCACGAATGAGTTGGCCCTGGCTGCGGAGAAGAGAGAAGGTCACACTCGGACTCACGATCTGTGACAATCAAGGGCTGCGTGGTGGGTGTCGCACATGGCGGACCATGCACCTCCAGGAGCCACACTTGTCCAGGCCACACCGGGGCTGGCTCACGGCTCACCTGCTCAAAGACGCCTGCCTGACACCAGGACACTGGCACCCTCCACCCTGGTGCTCCCACCCGACACGCGCCTGGAGAGCGAGCTGCACACCAACGTCCAGCGCATTCTGCCAGTGGCACCCGCTCAACGGAGGGCATGAGGACATGGTCCTGGCCCTCTGCCTCTGCCTCAGCCTCCTGAGTACCAGGAGGACCTCACTGCAGGACCTGGGGTATCCAAACGTGCCCAGGCACACAATAAACAGTTGCAGGCCAGAAACAACCTCCTTTCCATCACAAACAGCTTGGGAGCTGAGGCGCTACAAAGGGAACAAGACTCAGGCCTCCAGCCCAAGGGCCTTCCTCTACAGAGGAGCTGTGACAGAGCAGAGCCACAGCACGAGATGGCCCGGGACCACCACGCAGCTGCTGTCCACACCGGCCCTGCCCGTGGGCCGGTTCTCAGTTGTCCCTTCCACCTGTCCTCCTCCAGCCAGGCTGAGAGAACCTCACAGCCTCTGCTGCGGGGACCCGTTCCCTTCAGTGAATGACTTTTTTGCGGATTTCATGACTGCCCAGGTGCAGGGGCTCACGCCTGCAGTCCCACTGCTTTGGGAGGCCAAGGCAGGAGGACTGCTCGAGGCCAGGAGTTTGAGACCAGCCTGAACAACATAGTGAGACTCCGTGTCTAGAAAGAATTTCAAGAATTAGCCAGACATGGTGGTGCACCTCTAGTCTCAGCTACTTGGGAGGCTGAGAAAGGAGGATCGCTTGAGCCCAGGAAGCTCAGGGTGCGGTCAGCCACAATTTTGCGCCACTGTGCTCTAGCCTAGGCAATACAGCCAGACCCTGTCTCAAAAGATAAACAAAAAACAAAGACTTCATGGCTGCATGTGCATCCTGCCAGGACCCTCAGTGATCCTGCCAAGAACACCAACGACATCCGCAAACACGCACCCGCCCCCGCCGGCCTAGAGGAAAGCAAACCAAACCAAGAGCCAAAAACAAACGAAGCCATTCAGCCCTGCAATGAATCAAAGAAATGCAAATCAGAACACGACAGCCTATCACATTGGCAAAGGGGAAAAAGAATAAAAATACATAGCGCTGGCAGGGATCTGAGGGGACAGACGCAGCGCTACGGGTGGGGCTGTAAAATGCCATCGCTTCTGGGGGCAATTTTCCAACGAGCATCAGAAGTCACAAAGATGTTTGCCTCCCTGACCCTGCAGTTCCCTCTCCATGCCAGATCTGTCCTTCAGGGTCCGGTGTGGCACGGTGACGAGGGCTGCGTCTGCTGGCGGGACGGGATGCCACTCGCTCCACCTACCTATTCAGTGTTTCTGTTCTTTACTATCATCGAGCGTTGCTTTTGTGACTTGTATTTTTTTAAATGCCGTTATTAAAAAGTCTAAAAATGTGTCTTTCTCCTATGGAGAGATGTATATAATGCATAATTAAATGATTGAGGCTGTCGTGCAGCACACAGAGCCGTATGTGTTTTTAAACAGCAACGCTGTGCACAGAGCAAGTCTGTGCACCAACACTCGCCCCATCTCTCAGACGAGCGCTACACAGTGAGCTGCCGCACTGCTGGGCCCTCGTTGCTGCTAGCGCTGCTGCTGTTCTCAGCTTCCTGCAACCCGACTCTGGGCTCGGATCTCCCGGAATCCCTCCCTGCCCTCTCCACCCTCAGCTCCTCCGAGCTCCCCAAGGGTCTTCCCACCCTCTCCTTTCCTTAGGGCCCGCCCTCACCCTGCCACACCTTCCTAAAGCTGGGACTCTGAGCCTCTGGGCATATGCAAAGTCACCCCATTGGAAAAGGACCTCTGTCCTTAGTTAATCTAGAGACAAACGGCGCCGCTAGTGTGGAGAAGATGGCTACCCTTGGAATAATGTTCCAAACGCATAAAATACACAGGACTATAGGAGAAAGCACTTGTAATTCAATACACGTATCAAATTATTGGAGTGATGGATCTGTGATGTAGTAATATGTGACCGGCATGACACAGCAGCGGGTCACGCCGCAGTAACCCGGCAGCGGTGCTCGGCACAAGTGGCATGGCGTCACTACCGTGATGTGACCCCTGCGGCATGACATGAGAATACCTGTGACTTCTGATGACAGACATTTGTTGCTGATGTTCATAATGGAAGGAAATGGTACGCTTTGCTGAAAGGTTAGTGAAAATTAGGAATTTCCTCCTATCCAGCCTCACAGATCCCCTGACTTCTATCTGTGACATCCAAGCTGAGAGCCCCAGATAGAGCGTAAGGAAACCTCAGAGACCACCTAGTTACTTCTCCCGGGAGGCTCAGACACTGGCCAAAGCTCACGCCTCTCCAGCTGCTGGAAACTCAGGCCCAGAGACCTGCACTGGCCGCTGCTCCCCCGCATGCCACGGGACTACCGACAGTGAGGTCTCCGCTGGGTTGTTGTCCCCACCCTCATCAAAGAAACTCCATGGACCACCCATAGTCCCCCAGATCTGCCAGTCATACTTGGAGGGGGCACTGGGGAGGGAAGTCCTGAAGAAGTGATCCTGAGCTCACGAGACACCCACACTCTCTTCAAAGCCAAGGGTGCCGGCTGCCATCTTGTCCATAAACCCACAAAGAAGCACAGAAGAACGCTCCACAAAATGTGACTACCTTTTGGACGAAACACCAGTAAACCAAATGCGGCCACATCTGAAAAGGACTAGGCACCATGACCAAGAGGATGTATGACACAGTGTAAGGTTGGTTCAAAATACAAAAAGCAATGCACTGCATCTCATTAGAATAAAGCACTAAGGAAACCACAGGACCATCTCGACAGATGCAGAAAATGCAGGTAACAAAAAGTCCCCACCTCTATAGGACAAAAATACGGAATAGCCGAGGCACACAAGGGTGGGCCCAGAGTCTGACAGAGGGCACGCACGGCCTAAGGCCAACATCGTGGTCGATGGCCAAACACTGCACGCTCTCCCTAAGACCAGGGCGCCCTGTTCAGCAGGTCCAGCCAACACCGCACTAGAGGTCTCAGCCAGGGCAGTTAGCGAAGAAGAGAAAAGGCAGCCAGGTTTTAAGGGAAGAAGTAAAACGAGCTCGAACCACAGATGACAGGATCCTGTGTGCACAAAGTCCTGAGGACTCCACTGAGAAGCTATGACAACTAAAGAGAGCTCAGCAGGGTGCAGGGCAGGAAAAAGGAACTGCGTTTCCACACAATTTCCAGGAGCAATCCAAAAATAAAATTCACAATCCCAGCACTCTGGGAGGCCGAGGCAGGCGGATCACCTGCCGTCAGGAGTTCAAGACCATCTTATCCATAAACATGGTGAAACCCCATTTCTACTAAAAATACAAAAACGTAGCTGGTCATGGTGGTGTGCGCCTGTAATCCCATCTACTTGGGAGGCTGAGGCAGGAGAATCGCTTGAATCTGGGAGGCAGACGTTGTGGTGAGCTGAGATCGTGCCACCGCACTCCAGCCTGGGCAACAAGAGCGAAACTCTGTCTCAACAAAAAAAGAAAAGAAAAGAAAAAAAGAAGGCCAGGCGCGGTGGCTCCCGCCTGTAATCCCAGCACTTTGGGAGGCCGAGGACGGCGGATCACAAGGTCAGGAGATCGAGACCATCCTGGCTAACGTGGTGAAAGCCCGTCTCTACTAAAAATACAAAAAAATTAGCCGGGTGTCGTAGCGGGCACCTGTAGTCCCAGCTACTCAGGAGGCTGAGGCAAGAGAATGGTATGAACCTGGGAGGCAGAGCTTGCAGTGAGGCGAGATTGCATCACTGCATTCCAGCCTGGGCGAGAGACCGAGACTCCATCTCACCAAAAAAGAAAAAAAGGAAAGAAAATTCAGAACTCTATTTTTTTTTTTTCCCTGAGACAAAGTCTCACTCTGTTGCCCAGGCTGGAGTGCAGTGGTGTGATGTCAGCTTACTGCAACCTCCGCCTCCCAGGTTCAAGCGATCCTCCAGCCTCAACTGGTCTCCAACTCCTGACCTCAGGTGATCCACCCACCCTGGCCTCCCAAAGTGCTGGGATTACAGGTGTGAGCCACCATGCCCAGCCAATAACTCTATTTAGAGTAACATTAAAAATAAATAAGAATAAATATAACAAAAGAAGCATAAAGCTCATACTCTGAAAACTACAAAGTGTTTTTGAAAGACAGATCTAAATAAACAGAAAGACATCCCACGTTGATGGCTCAGAAGACTTAACATGGATTAACAATGGTAACGCCTTGTAAGCTCATCTCCAGACTCAATGCCATCCCTTCTCAGATCCCAGCAGGCTTTCACTGCGGGCAGTGTTATCAACACCCATCTGCATGGCAGCGTGCATGGGTACCTCATCCCTCCTTACGGCTTGGAGAAGATTCCCTCGTTGTGTGGACACGCCACTCACTTATCCACTCATTTGATGACATGGGCGTAGTTTCCACCTTCTGGCTACTGTAAATAATGCTATGGGCATTCTAGCACCTGTTTTTGTCAGAATGTGTGTTTTCATTTCTTTCAGGTTCACACCTAGGAGTGGAATTGCAGGGTCATATGGTAATTCTGTTTCCTTTTGAGGAGCTGCCAGCCTGTTTTCCAAAGTAGCTGTACTCTCTGACATTCCCACCCATGGCATATGTGGGTTCCAATCCCCCTAATCCTTGATAACATTTGTTATTATCTGTCTTCTGATCACAGCCATCCTAGTGGATGTGAAGTAGTATCACCCTGTGGTTTTGATTTGCATTTTCCTAACGACTAATGATGTTGAGTAACTTTGCATGTGCTTACGGGCCATTCGTATATCTCTTCTTTGGAAAAATGTCTAGTCATACCCTTTGTTCCGTGCTTTATTTTCTTTTTCTCCCTCTGAGTTCTTTACATTCTGGATACAAGTCCCTTATCAGACACACGATTAGCAGATGGTGTCTCCTATTTGGTGGGTCTGTTCACTTTCGTGATATCCCTTGAAGCACAAAAGTGCTTCAACTTGATATAGCCGGGCACGGTGGCTCACGCCCGTAATCCCAGCACTTTGGGAGGCTGAGGCGGGTGGATCACGAGGTCAGGAGACCATCCTGGCTAACACGGTGAAACCCTGTCTCTACTAAAAATAAAAAAAATTTGACGGGCGTGGTCGGGGCCGCCTGTAGTCCCGACTACTCAGAAGCCTAAGGCAGGAGAATGGGGTGAAACCGGGAGGCAGAGCTTGCAGTGAGCCGAGATTGAGCCACTGCACTCCAGCATGGGGGATAGAGCAAGACTCCGTCTCAAAAAAAACTTGACATAAATCTAACTCATTCTTTTCTTTGGTTGCTTATGCTTTTGGCAGTGTATCTAAGAAAACATTGCCTAACCCAATTGTCACATTTAATCCTATACTTTCCTCTAAGAGTGTCATAGTTATTGCCCTTACATTTAGACCTCTAATGCATTCAGAGTGAACTTTTTTTTTGAGATGGAGTCTCACTCCACCGCCCAGGCTGGAACGCAGTAGTGCAATCTCGCCTCACTGCAACCTCCGTCTCCCAGGGGCAAGTAAGTCTCCTGCCTCAGCCCCCACTCCAAGTAGCTGCGATTACAGCCGCACATCACCATGCCTGGCTAACTTTTGTATTTTTAGTAGAGATGGGCAGCTGGTCGCGAACTCCTGACCTCAAGTCATCTGCCTGCTTCAGCTTCCCAAAGTGCTGAGATTACAGGCGTGAGCCATCGTGCCCGGCCTGGAGTGAACTTTTTTTTTTTTGGTGACTGGGGGAGATGGGAGGCTGGGGGACGGAGTTTTGCTCTGTTGCCCAGGCTGCAGCACAGTGTCGTGATCTCGGCTCACTGCAACCTCCGCCTCCCAAGTTCAAGCAATTCTCCTTCCTCAGCCTCCCAAGTAGCTGGGATTACAGGAGTCCGCTACCACACCTGGCTTTCTTTTTTTTGAGATGGAGTTTCGCTCTTGTTGCCAAGGCTGGAGTGCAATAATGTGGATCTCAGCTCACTGCAACCTCCACCTCCCAGGTTCAAGTGATTCTCCTGCCTCAGCCTCCTGAGAAGCTGGGATTATGCATGCACCACCACACCTAGCTAATTTTGTATTTTCAGTAGAGACGGGGTTTCACCACATTGGTCAGACGGGTCTCGAACTCCTGATCTCAGGTGATCCGCCTGCCTCGGCCTTCCAAAGTGCTGGGATTACAGGCGTGAGCCACCGTGCCCAGCCGTAAATTTTGTATTTTTAGTAGAGACAGGGTTTCATCATGTTGGCCAGGCTGGTCTCCAATTCCCGACCTCAGGTGATCCACTCGCCTCAGCTTCCCAAAATGCTGAGATTACAGGTGTGAGCCATCGCGCCCAGCCCTGGAGTGAGCTTTTGTGTATGGTGTGAGGAAGGGTAGTAACTTTTTAATGAATCAATCATCATTGGAAGATAATGGTGAATCAATTTGTGGTTTTCAAAACTGGCATCAAAGGGGGAAAGAAGCATTTATCCTACTTTTCCTTTACAAACGATACCACGAGTTAACCCAACAGTTGCTGGGAAGAAGTTTCTCTTTGTTTTTTTTTTTTTTTTTTCTCTTTTGAGACAGAGTCTCGCTCTGTTGCCCAGGCTGGATGGAGTGCAGTAGCATTGTGATCTTGGCTCACTGCAAGCTCCGCCTCCCGGGTTCAAGCCATTCTCCTGCCTCAGCCTCCCGAGTAGCTGGGACTACAGGCGCCCGCCACTATGCCCGGCTAATTTTTTGTATTTTTAGTAGATAGTAGAGACGGGGTTTCACCGTGTTAGCCAGGATGGTCTCAATCTCCTGACCTCATGATCTGCCAGCCTCAGCCTCCCAAAGTGTTGAGATTACAGCAGTGAGCCACTGCACCCAGCCAAGAGGAGAAATTTCTCTTTAATGAATTCCATCTCATGAATATATTAGGCTGTAACCTTTCTGCACTCTCTGCACTGAGTTAATGAATTTAGGCCAAGGATGCCCATAAATGCTGCTGCTGTCACGGAGAGTTGCCTAATAAAGAACACCCAACACCAGTCTCTGAACAGGGAAGGGAGAATCAACTCTGAATGTGATGTAGAGGCCAGGAGAGAGGACCATGGTCAACAACGCCACACAGATGCAAATGCACTGGAAATATAACTGCACACTTTGAGATATTAAGCAATAACTGTTAATTTTTATGTATCAAACAGTATGGTATTGCGGTTATGTTTTTTAAAAGATTTGTATCTCAGCGATACATACTGGAATTTTCACAGGGAAAACCAATTGAGCATGCCGGGCATCAGGTCACTAGTACTGAGTGAATTTTTCACAATAAGCAGTAATTCTGTTTTAAACAAATAAACACATTCCCCAGCCCCATGCGTCACAGCCAATCCTAAATGAATGCCCATCTGGAAAAGACCAAAATAAACCATGTGAAGATGGGAAGAGCTGCTCTTGGAGATGGGAGAATGGGGACACTCTCTTTCACTGTGCAAATTCCACTTTCCGTCATACAGGAAAATCCATTTTGAAGGCAGCTCCTCTCTGTGCCGGGGACGGGTGATCCAGCCTAAGCTAGAATGGCGGCAAGCTCAAGGCCGCTGTGGCCCTCAGGAGAGCGTCTAGAGTCCACAGCATAGTGGGAAGCACAATGGCAGCTAGTCTGAGGGTCTGGACGATGGCCATGCACAGATGGGGACAGAGGAGTGACTGAAGCCCACAGCGCCCACCCTCTCCAGCCAGCCCCGCCCACACCTGAAGCCCACAGCGTCCACCCTCTCCAGCCAGCCCCGCCCACACCTGCTGGCCTTCCTCTCCTTCCTGTTTGGTGAGTGGCGCCTCTACACCTGGCTGCATACCAGAAAGGCCTGCACAGGTCAGAACACAGGTGTCCAAACCCCACTCCAAGTCTGAAGCTCTGAGGACACCCCCAGCTCCCCAACGTCCTTGCAAAGAGGGCACAGGCCAGAGACACCCCAGGTGGGAAGCTTCCTCTGAGTCAGCCACCCTCACCAGGATGCATTCACAGGCTCCTGTACAAGGAGAGGAGGCAGAAGTCCTCTCTGCCAGGAGGTCCTCCTCAATCTCCCAAGCCCACACTACTGCCCTGCTCCATCTCCCACCACCTCCCCCTGCAGATATGGGGCCACCCCACCCCACAGGGACCATGAGAAAACCTGCCTCCCTCTAGGAGGAGGGCGTGGCACAGCTGCTGCACAGGTAAGGAACCTGGGTACGCCTTGCTCCCATCAACACTTTTATTCTAGATTTGAACATGTTTTGGGGAAGCCATCTCTGCACAAAAGAAGCCAACGCAGGAATCAATTCCAAGATACTGAACTACCTCAAACAGAAAATAAGTTACCAAAATTAATCCTCCACAGAAATTATAGTTTTCTCCTTTTCCTCAAAGAGGAGGAAAAGAACCACCACATCTTCTATACACACAAGCAACTGGCCCTGGTTTACAATGATGTAAAGATTTTTAGCCTCCTGCTACCAAAAAGCAAAGGTTTACTTCACGATTTCTTCTTTTTTTCCAGAGACAGGCTCTTGTTCTGTTGCCCAGGCTGGAGTGCAGTGGCAGGATCATGGCTCACTACAGCCTCAATATCCCAGGCTCAGGTGATCCTCCCACGTCAGCCTCCTGAGGAGCTGGGACTACAGGCATGCACTACCATGCCCAGCTAATTTCTGCTTTTATCTTATGTAAAGACACATAAGATCGCTACATTATTTTGCTGTGTTCCCCAAGCTGGTCTCAAACTCCTGGGCGCAAACGATCGACCTGCCTCGGCCTCCCCAAGTGTTGGGATTACAGGCGTGAGCCACTGGGCCCAGGCTATTTCACTATTTCATCAGCGCACTTAAATGCCTATTTCTTTAAGCGGCGACAGGGCAACAAGACTATCCCTGTGCCAAATACCAGATTCGAAAGAATATCTACCCACGTAACAAACCTGCACATGGATCCTCTGAGTCTAAAATAAACGTTGAAATTATGAATAAATAAAGCCTTGGAATAAGGGAGGAGGGAAAAAAAAAAGAAAATCCACATGAAGGGAAAACTGCCCAGAGCAGAGCCCAGGGAGATGGTTCCTGAGGCTGACTGCGGGCACAGCCCAGAGAGTGGTTCCCGGGGCTGACTGGGGGCAGAGCCAGCCTGCAGCTCTCCTGCCCCCACGGAATGTTGTGGGCTCATCTCTGGGCAGGAAGTCAGCACAAGAACAGCAAGACACTGACAGATCCTAAGAAAGCTTGGAGACTGAAGTTCCTGTTTGGTTCAACTTTGTCACAGACAACACTGCAGGATATGAGGTTACACTGTGTACATAGAAATAGGATTACCAGTCAGTAAAACGGTTACTATTTAACAGGAATGAGTCAAACACATCAAGGTTTCAGAGCATGTCTGAAACGCCAGGAAGACTTCCCTGTTTGCGCAGCTTTGGGCGGGAGGTGCGCATTCTTGCATGCCACTGGACGGGGAGGGGAACAGGTGGGCTACAAAAGGCAGCGGAGGGCAACAGAACTAAGCCACCTTAGAAAACAAGAGGTTCTGGCTTGATGGCTAGTTTCAATCTTAACCCCAAAAGGGTGATTTTTTAATTTACGTATTTATTGATTTATGAGACGGAGCTCACTCTGTTGCCCAGGCTGGAGTGCAGTGGTGCGATCGTGGCTCACCGCAATCTCTGCCTCCCGGGTTCAAGCGAGTATCCAGTCTCAGCCTCCTGAGTAGCTAAGACTAAAGGCACGCAACACCACGTCCGGCTAATTTTTTATAATTTCAGTAGAGACGGGGTTTCATCGTGTTAGCCAGGATGGTCACCATCTCCTGACCTCGTGATCCGCCCGCCGTGGACTCCCAAAGTGCTGGGATTACAGGCTTTTTAAATTTTTTATCTATTACTACTATTTTTTTTTTTTTTGAGATGGAGTCTTGCTCTGTCGCCCAGGCTGGAGTGCAGTGGCCCGATCTCAGCTCACTGCAAGCTCCGCCTCCTGGGTTCACGCCATTTTCCTGCCTCAGCTTCCTGAGTAGCTGGGACTACAGGCGCCCGCCATTCGCCCGGCTAGTTTTTTTTGTATTTTTTTTAGTAGAGACGGGGTTTCACCATGTTAGACAGGATGGTCTTAATCTCCTGACCTCGTGATCCGCCCGTCTCGGCCTCCCAAAGTGCTGGGATTACAGGCTTGAGCCACTGCGCCCGGCCTATTACTACTATTTTTCAACACAGTTGATCATTCTGTTACCCAGGCTGGAGTGCAGTGGGATCATCCTAGTTCACTACACCATCAGTCTCCCATTTCAGCCTCTCGAGTAGCTGGGACTACAAGTGTGTGCCATCACGCCAGGATGATTTTTGGTTTTTTTGTAGATATGGAGTCTCACCATGTTGCCCAGTGGCTGGTCTCAAATTCCTGGCCTCAAACGATCCTCCTGCCTCAGCCTCCCAAAGCCCTAGGATTACAGGTGTGAGTCCCCATGCACAGCCAGGGTGATGTTTGAGGATTCTCAGAGAAGTTCCCAAATCCAAGACAGCGTCTTAGGGCCTCCATGACTGTGCAGAGATGAAAGCACCACCTGATAGAATCTTAACCAGAGCCCTGAGTGTGAAAACACAGGGCTGGAAACACCCAGAAGGGAAAGATACGGCCCAGTGGAGGAAACGAGCAACTACCTCAAGGTGCCAAGAGAGGCCCCACAGGCACCAGCTGGGTACCTCCCAGCACACAGAGTACAGGGCCAATTCCTAAGAAACAGAAACGCCGAGCTGAGTCCGGAGTGCCTGCCTTGCTAAAGGGCCTGCTCTCCACCCAGCTGTGCTCTCCTCCAGCTACCGGGGGCCAGCTCGCCGTCTGTGGAGATGAGGCCAGAACCACCACCACTCCGTGCTCACGGTTCCCCTTTTCCACACGAGAGCAGCTACAACACGGTCACTTCTATCTGAATCTTTCTTCCACCAACAAACCTGCACTCACGTCCCTCCAAACCGGTCTCCAGCACCTTTGACCCCCCTAGAGCTCTCTATGGGGGCCTTTCTCTGACGGGCACCCCAAGCCCAGGCAGAGGCCCAAGCACCACTTGGAGGCCCCTGGACCCAGCCTCTTGACCCAGACAGACCCCAGCAATCACCCAAGGTTCATCTTCAAGGTCTTTATAATGCACACGACAGCCTTCAGCTTCCCCAAACCTCACCCCAAGGCTTTATCTTCTCCCTACCCAGCACTCCGGAGCAGCCTTCAGAATTTCAGCTGTCTTTCTTTACACCTCCAGAGTTTAGGACTTCTACCCAATAAGCACCTGAAGGGCATTGAGACGCCCCAGCTGGCTCAGACAACCTAGGCCACTTCTCTGGCCCAAGTGGACTTTCAGCAACATCTCCAGTGGAGCTGTCACAACATGGTCCAAGGCTAGAAACTACCCTTGGGAACAGGACTGGGGCTTCGTGGTGACAAACATGCACGTGGCCAGCAGGGAGACAGACGGACAGGTAATGGAGCGAGGGCACTGAGGTACAGGGATGTGCGCCCCCAGATCCTACCTGTGATACAGCCAGGAGGAGCCAGGGGCTGACCACACCGGCTCCCCGTCCTGCAGGCGGGTGACTGGGTACGAATGTGGCTCCCCGCATTGTCCAGAAGACGAGTAGGGAGGATGAACCAGAGCAGATGCTGAGGAGAACCAGTACCCTCCCCCTCTACACCAGCACACACCGCCTGGGGACCCCGCAGGAAGACCTGCTGGCAAGGCAGGGTCTTGCACAGAGAAAGTTCAAGATCGCTTTGAGGACAGCCAAGGTATCCCCACCTCTGTCGTTAACGAAGATGACACAATGCAACACACTCCTCAGAAGTCGCTTTCCATCTCAAGCACAGAGCCAGGCTCTGCTAGAAATAAAACTCACACACCTTGTTTGCTCTCTGGGGATAAGACCTTTGCTGTTCCAAAAGTCTGTGATCTGGATGTGCATATCTTCATTTAACAAAATGTTTTCCGGTTTAAGGTCCCTGTAAAAGTAGATTTTCACATTTGAGAAGAAATACGTGAAACAGCAACATTATTATGTACTCTAAATTTTGCTGAAAACAAAATGAACGAATGAATGCTTATGATCCTTACAGGCTGACAACCAGGGGATACAGGCCGAAAGCTCACAAGCAACAAGTTTTGACTGTACACAGTAGGGATTTACCGCCTCACATCTCCATGTCATTCTAATTAGCTTTTTAATGAAGTATAATCTATCATTTTTAACACACAAAATGACAGCTATGCACACTCCTGAGATGACTTTATCAGAAAGTCATGGAAAATCAGACCAGAAAGAAGTACACACAGAAGGTACCACAGAAAAAGACAAAACGCATCAGTCAAGATGGTGAAAAGAATCATTAGCTCGCCGGGAAAGACACGAAATCATCTGATGTGGCATTTGCAGGACGGCTTCTCCATGTCAGGGCTCCATGGACGTGTGGCCTCGCCTTGGCGCTCCCGCTGTGGCACAGGCAGGCATCTCAGTCACACCCATCCAGGGAGCACTCCAACCAGGCTGACCTCAAGGGCGGGGACCATCTGGGCATCAGCTGTGGCCTGTGAGCCAAATGGTCACTGGCCCTAATCATTAAACTGACATCCTGCAAACCCCACCCAGCCACCCCCGACGTTACCTGTGAATGATGCCCTTGCCGTGCAAGTACTCTAAAGCAGACACAATCTCAGCCGTGTAAAATCGAGTACAGGTCTCATCGAATGAACCGATTTTGCGAATATATTTAAGTAGTTCTCCGTTTTTGGCATAACTAAGGCCGAAATCTGAATATTGTGCGGTTAAGGAAGTGTAAAAATCTTTTGTTTTGTTTTGTTTTGGAACAGGTTTACTCTGCTGCCCAGGCTGGAGTGCAGGGGCACAATCATAGCTCACCGCAGCCTCAATCTCCCTGGCTCAAGCGATCCTCCCTCCTTAACCAACCTAAGTGGCTGGGAATATAGGTAGGCGCTACCACGCCTGGCTAACGTATTTATTTTGTAAAAGTCATTTCTTGAAAACTAGCCTTAAAAGACTGATAAGAATTGGTTTTAATTAAATGCAAACTGAAAGTACCTGTGGCCCAAGAAAGTCATGTCCCTGGATCTGACGGGCACCCCAGGCCCCAGCTCCAAGATGAGGAACCAGCATTGATGAGAGGTTTCCCATCAAGAACACCATTACACCGTCTCAAGGAAAAACGGGAACAGAGCCTCTCAGCCCTGACTGCCCCTCTGGCCCCTGGCGGTGTCTATGGCCTCAGTGAAAGCGAACCGCTGGAGACAGGGCCTACAGCCCTGACTAAAAAGCACATACAACTCACGTGCAGGCTTCAATGCACAGAGATCCTGGGGGCCGGGGGAGCGGGGTCGGAGAGCGCGGCAGCCCCTGACCTGAGACAGGGCATCCATGCGTGGCACCGCCCCTTCCTTGCAGGCTCCTTCCATGGTTAAAGTGACACATTATGTTTTGGTGTTTTTTAAGATGCAGTCTCACTCTATCACCAGGCTGGAGTGCAGTGGTGCTACCTCGGCTCACTGCAACCTCCGCCTCCCGGATTCAAGCGATTCTTCTGCCTCAGCCTCTCGAGTAGCAGGGACTACAAGCACGTGCCACTATGCCCAGTTAATTTTTGTATTTTTAGTAGAGACGGGGTTTCACCATGTTAGCCAGGATAGTCTCCATCTCTTAACCTTGTGATCTGCCCGCCTCGGCCTCCCAAAGTGCTGGGATTATAGGCGTGAGGCACCGCGCCTGGCCAAGTGACACACTTTGTAAGAGAAAAGCCGTTTCGTGAACTTCTACATTCATTACGTGTGTCTGGGAGGCCCCCTCCTCTGGGTACCACTGCTCTGTGATGGCCCCATCTGTAGCCTCCTTTTCCAAGAGGACTTAAGGCCGACAACAAATGCACCCCATATACAGATTCCCCTGGAGCGGCAAACGTCTATCCCCATTACCGGAAACCTCCAGACACTTGACCTTACTCGCAGCCCGGGACACGGGGACCCAAGTCCTTGCTTGCCCTGAGCAGTGGCTCTCGAGGCCAGGAAGTGGGGCTCGTGCTCAGAGGCAGGCTGGCCTGCCGGCTCAGTTCTGGCTTCTGTTTGCCAGGGTACCATCGTCTCCCACCAAGGATGAACCTGAAGCTTCAGGGCAATGAGGAGAACCCCAGAAGGGAAGGGACTCGCAACCGAGGCTGCCCAAAGTGGCGCCTGTACAGGCCCATCTCTAAGTACAACCCACACCGAGGATGCCTGGTGGGGCCGAAGTCCCTGGGTCTCGTTCCTTTCAGCGGTGAGTGAACCTTAACGACCTCCCGGGGCTTTGGAATTTGACTTAATGATGAAGGGCAGCATGGACCACTGGACAAAGACCTGGACTTCCTACTACCTGCACTGCTATGGCCAATCCCAATTGGAAATCAGTCAGCAAGATTCGCTCTCCTCTGGACTCTGAGCCCCTGGGCGGAGAGGATGGGAGAGGTCAAGCGTGTGCAATTCTGTTGCAGCCTCAAAACGAACAAGCAGCCGTGGTCCGAGGGCTCTGCGGGAAGCCCAGAGGGACTCCCATGGCTCAAACGGGGGCAGAGACATGCAGGGCCTGGGGGCACCACAAGAGGGGCTGGGGTAGCTGTGAAGGTGAGAGACAGAACATAACGTGAAGAAGTCACTGAGGGCGGGGGACAGAGGCAGGAACAGGGATGACATTGGAGGACAGCAGGCCTGTCTGGAGGCCAGCATTCTCTAAAACCTTCCACAAACCAACAGCAAAGCCCGCCCCGGGCCACGTGCCCGGCAGCTGCTCAGCCACTGCCCTGCTCCTCTCTAGGCAAAATCCCAGGGAAGCACCTTGCATCGTCTCCATTTCCTCACCTCTTACCCTTCCTTGAACGGTCCCCCCAAGAAACTGCCTACCCATCATCAACAACTGGTACAGGGCAGATCCACGGGTCAGGCTGTGTGCACCTGACCGCTTCAAAGCCCCTGGGTGGGCAGCCAGCACCCTCCATCAGAAACCGTTTGATCCTGTGGCCTCTGGGTCTCCATCATTCGAACTCAGGAGCAACACCCCGTCACAATCTCCTCCCCTCGGTGGGCCCCTCCTCATGTTCACCCTGCACTGGGGGAACCCAGGCTCCACTCACAGAGGAGCCATCCTCTGGGCAGCCTGCCAGCTCACTGTGAAAGTCCTCATGGCCCTGACTCCTCCTGGAGTTCTGCTGGCAGCACCTAAGCGTCCACTCAGACCTGAACGGCGGCACCAGTGGACGCATGACATGCCAGCCCAGCACCCTTCCCGGTCTCTCCCAGCTCAACAGCAGACATCGCTGTGCACTAGGTTTGAGGGCCACCTGCCGGGAGCTGCCCCTGACTCCATTCTCTTGACCAGTCTGTTCAAAACACCTCGACCACTGCCCCCGCTCCTGCTCTCCTGCCTGTTCTCCCGCCTGGACTGGGAGCAGCCAGAGCAAACCCCACATTCCCCACCACAAACAGAAGGAAGTCCAGAGTCAGTGCCAGGCTGCCACGGCTCAGGGGCCCAGCCCACCACAGCCTTTCATGCCCCCACCCCCACCCACTCCTGCCCAGGAGTTTAAAGAGCCCCACGCTGCCGCCAGCCCTAAGACTCTTGGCAGCACATCTTGCTGCCAGGAAGCCTCTGACACGGACAGTCTGTGCAAATCCAGCTCCTCCACCAACATCAAAGCTTCTCAAGGGCAGAGACGTCCCCGGCATACCAGCACATCCCCATCACCCATCAACCTGCACTTGGCAAGCGCCTCCAAAGAGAGCACACACACTCCGCCGGCAGCCGAAGGAGCTGCAGGATGGTGCTAAGAGTGGGAGCAGGCCAGAACAAAACTCTAACACAGAAGAGCCGGGTGCTCGGGAGAGATGGAGATGGGGAGGACAGGTGGGAGGACTCAGGCCCCTCTCCAGGCAGGATGCGGAGGCCACGACACTTGGGCCAGCTTGGAGGGTGGCAGGGGAGGAAAAGAGCAGATGTAGACTGCACCTGCTGGGGGCGAGGGCAGTGTGGCCAGCCCAGCCACTGGCAGGCCCACGGGTGAGCTGGATGGGGAAGAGGTGGGGCCCACCCCAACTTCCACCGGGCCTTGCCTCCCAGATTCCTGAGCCAAGGTTTAAAAACACAAAAGATGGTGCTCTAGGGGAGCAAGGGACACCGACCAATCAAGCCGCAGCAGAGGGGACTGTGCCGGAGCCACATCAACGGCTTCTCCGGGAGGTAACGTCCTGTGCAGACTCACAGCCACACCCTGGCGCTGCCTCGGCTGTCTCCCCGAATGTCAGTGGCCTGAGGGATCCCACTCGGCAGGGAGTGGGGCCTGCTCGTGGGAACACACAGGGTCTGATTCCAAGAGAGGGGTGACTGGTGTGGCTTCAGAGGGCACCAACCACGCAAAGGATACACAGCTTCTCGTCGTCCTGAAACGTGAAGTAAAGCTTAACAAAGAAGGGGTGATCCAGGCGCGACATGACATCCCGCTCTCTGGTTACATACGGGACTTTGTTCTCTTTTATGATATGTCGTTTCTCCAGAATTTTAACTTCAGGTGAGAGAGAAGTGAGTTACTATCAGAAACAACAAAAAACACTAAAGACGTGACTCACAAAGGTAACTGGTCAAATTAAAGTCTTTCAAACATTGTACATACAAGCCTGGTGGTCTCTAAAGCCAACAGTATCCTGTATTCTGAAATCAGTACAGAAACCCCGGCCCTGCCACCCCGGCCCTGCCACCCCGGCTGCCCTGCACGGAGTCGCTGGCCCTGCTCCCAGACGCACAGCTCCCTGCAGCCCATACTCACTCGCATATTCCCTGGAGGTTGCCCGTTCTCGAGCCAGGACAACCTGGTTTAGAAAGAAAAAGAGAAAAAGAAACACAATGTAACAACCAGGACACTGGGTCTGACAAGTCCCTCCCTCTGCGCCACACACACGCTTCCTGTCCCCACTGAAGGTTTGAACCTACAGTGAAATATTTTGGGTCTTGTACTGACAAATAGAGCTAAAAGCCAATGCTCGTGTTAATGTGTTCTAATGGCTAACAGAAAACGTATCCATCTCTCCATTGTTTTCAGAAGCTTCTTGATCAGCTGCTAATAGTCCTAATGGCGCAACCCAAGGATAAATTCAGGAGCCTCTTCGCCTGCCACGCCCTTCGCGAAGAGTAGGAAGACAGTGGTACACCACAAGTGGTAGGGCACAGGGGCTTCTTTGAAAAAAAATATGTCCTTCTATTATATATTCACTGCAAAAAAGCTGCCCTGAATTGTCATTTTTTTTTGAACTAATTGTTATCACACATTGCGTGTGTTGGCACTATGAAGAGAGCCTGGCTGTAAAGGACACAGGGAACTAAACCAACGATGCATGGCCCTGCGTGCCCACAAGAGGGAGCCA
Organism: Piliocolobus tephrosceles; assembly: GCF_002776525.5. NCBI lineage: Eukaryota > Metazoa > Chordata > Mammalia > Primates > Cercopithecidae > Piliocolobus > Piliocolobus tephrosceles. The sequence goes on along the minus strand of NC_045450.1, from coordinate 328,255 downwards.
CCTTCCCGGGATGCCAGCAGGCCTCCTGCCCTATCCTCTGCGTCGCGCACCTGAGCCCTGCACTCAAACCCCACTTCCGAGACAGAACACTCCAGCAAAGGCGGCACCCTAAACAGGGGAGAGACCCCCGACTCGGACTAGCCTGGGGCACACCCTGAGGCACTAGACTGGAAATTCCTGGTGGGCCCGTAGTTTAGCCAGAGCGCATGAGACAGCTGTGCCAGGGAGGCCCCACCACCACCAAGTGGTACACAACTGTCTCCTAAGACACCCACAGGGGGATGGCCTGAGGAGCAGGGAGCAGAGGAAACCTGTCCCGTTACATTCCTGGGGGCTGGCAGGAAGACCTTCAGGAGGCCACAGGACCAGGTCCGCCTGGCCCCAGGCTCTGAACTGCAACCCGGGGCAGGAGTCAGAAGAGATCCTGGAAAGCACCACGTGAGACGCCCTGCGGCGCTCAAGAAGAACGAAGCTGGATTCTGGGGACTCTGTGTACTCAAGATCTTCCCAGAGGAATACGCCACACATGGATGGCTCAGCTGCCAGGGAGGGAGCGGACGTGGGCCGGGCAGGGCTCCCCTCTCTAGCTTATGTGTTTCTGTGAGGTCACAGTTCTCCACGAGAGCACGTGCTAGCTTCATAAGTAGAAAAAAGGAAGAATGAGGCCGGGCGCGGTGGCTCAAGCCTGTAATCCCAGCACTTTGGGAGGCCGAGAAGGGCGAATCACGAGGTCAGGAGATCAAGACCATCCTGGCTAACATGGTGAAACCCCGTCTCTACTAAAAATACAAAAAACTAGCCGGGCGAGGTGGTGGGCGCCTGTAGTCCCAGCTACTCGGGAGGCTGAGGCAGGAGAATGGCGTAAACCCGGGAGGCGGAGCTTGCAGTGAGCTGAGATCCGGCCACAGCACTCCAGCCCGGGCGACAGAGCAAGACTCCGTCTCAAAAAAAAAAAAAAAGAAAAAAGGAAGAATGGTGAATGAGCACTGATATTTAGTGGAACCCTTTCTAAGGGGATACTGATGTGATCTTTCTGTTGTCTAAACTCAACACTTTACAAGCAGGTTTCCTACAGGAAGGAAGGATCCTCTTCCGGAGAATGGCGCGTGACGTGTTCCTCCCTGGAGGTTGTGACCGTTCTCAGGGGGCCTCCCGGCTCTCTGGTGCTGCACCTGGCTCTTGCCCAGACTCGTAACTACCACTATCCTTTCCTCCTCCCCTGGAAGCCAACTTCTATGTGATCTCTATTTCAGGAAAGCTGAGAAAGAACAGAGGGTCACATATGTAATCTGAGCCCCAGTACTGTGGATTCCAACCAGCCCCAGGAAGGAGCCTCCGGCTCACAGCGCTCTCCCGGGCACCTTCCTGGTGCATGTTCAGAAAGCCTGGGACCGCAGCCCCAGGAGGGACAGTGCCTGCTCTCCACCCACCTACGGAAGCCAGGGAAACAGGCAATTTCACAAATAAGTTTTTCTTTTTCAGTCAAGATAAATGTAAGGGCCACGTATGGTGGCACATGACTGTGGTCCTAGCTACTCAGGAGGCTAAGGCAGGAGGATCGCTTAAGCCCAGGCGGTGAAGGCTGCAGTGAGCTATGATCACACCACTGCACTCCAGCCTAGGTGACAGAACAAGACCCTGTTTCTAAAAGGATAAATACATACATAATAAACTAAATTTAAATTGGAAAGAGAAATATAAGGAAGTAAAACTGAGGCCAAGCACAGTGGCTCACGCCTGTAATCCCAACACTTTGCAAGGCTGAGGAGAGAGAATCACTTGAGCCTAGGAGTTCAAGACCAGCCTGGGCAACAAAGAGAGACTCCGTCTCTACAAAAAATTTTAAAGTTAGCTGGGCATGATGGTGCATTCCTGTAATTCCAGCTACTTGGGAGGCTGAGGTTAAGAGGATCACTTGAGCCCAGGAAGTTGAGGCTGCAGTGAGCTATGATCATGCCATTGCACTCAAGCCTGGGCGACACAGCAAGACTCTGTCTCAAAGAAACAAGTAAAGCTGAGAAAAGAGGAGGCCTCTTCTTTCACTGGACGGTTGTGAGCAGCCATGCAGAATGCCCAAGGTTTTTCAAAGAGTTTCTTCTTGCTGAAAGGATCTGAGTCCCAAAACTTTGGGGACTAGTCTCCCGGCTGAAGGTATTTTTCATGAGGGCATAATCCTTTTATAAACAAAATTATTTCATAAAAGCTGCAATTTTAAAAATCTAAAGTGTAAGGGCAGCAAAAGTTAACATTAATTAAAGCAGTATGTTGGGAATACGGGTAAGCTATGTTTCATATTTTTCTTTGCACTGTGAAATATTTCATATATGTAAAAAAGGAAAAGAAGCCTCACGTATGGTTTCTTCACAAAGGTCAGGCAAGAAAGCGTTATTCAGGAGATCACCCAGGCTCTCCAGAGTGAGGATCCCCCAGGGCTCCCTGGAATGGCCCTAGCACACACACAGCGGCCACCCTGGAGACCACGGTGGCGGCGTGGGACTCTGTCTCTTTATAGAGGCCCAGATGGAGACGGTGCACCCCAAGTTGCTCAGGCCTCCCCTGAACCTGTTACAACCTTCACTAAATCCACGGCCACACACGGTTTCATGGGTCACACGTCAGCAAAGCGTCCCGTGTCAGCTGCTTTGAACCTTCATTTCTTTGCTTTCAGAGGAAAAAATACCCCGAGACAGGTAACAAGTGTGACTTGACAGTACTGCGACAATACTTCTGTTTGTGAAACTCGGAACACAAGAATCTGGAGGCTGTGTCTCCAGCAAATGTCCAGAGTGTACAGTTTTATGTATTTTAAAAAAACAGAGAAATAAAAGAAGGTCAAATGTCCCCAAAAGCCTCTGGAGAGATACTACCTTTCAACCTAAGAAAAAAAAAAGCTTCCCAGGGCCCTGCCAGTGGGACACAAGGACACAGAATGTAACTTGCCGATGCCAGGTTAAAATGAAATTAACTATATTAGAAAAAACCTCCGCAGACCATCAAGAGATGTGTCTAACGTTCTCATCTACAAAACCAGGTTAAATATTTAGCGACACCCATCACGTGATCTGCTTGGGGGG
>NC_045450.1:260317-295181 GCF_002776525.5 Piliocolobus tephrosceles | reverse complement strand
GGGACGTGGCTTTAATTGGAGCACTCGGCTGGGCTGCTTGGGGAGACGGCCATTTCTTGCACTCATCCAGCCCAGGGGACGGGCGGGCAGGTCTGGGGGGCCTGTGCGTACAGCCCCATGGTGGAGCGGATGCACAAAGCCCAGGCAGAGGGAGAGGCAGGCCCAGGGAGCAGCACTGGGTGGTCCTAGCTGAGCAGGGACTGGCCAGGCCTCGCAGCCTTGGAGAGCCCCCGGTGAACCTGCACCCTGCTCTGGGCTGTGCAAGGAGCCCCATGACCCTGTGGTCAGGGGGAGGCTACAGGTTAGATGGTCTCAGGAAGGCAGCCCCTGCTGTCTTTGTGCTGAGACCCCACCCAGACCCAGGATGTCAACAGGCAGATGCCCATGGGAGAGGAGCAGAAAACACTCTCTGCAGAGACTAGGGGTTGAGAAGGGAAAACAGGTCTATTCCATGCAATTAACAGCTCCCACGAAGCACACTGTGAGACGGACGCTGGGAAGGGACCAGTCCAGGGTGCCACAGGTCGCTTTTCCACCCTGGGGCGGGGGTGCAGCTCAGACTTTGCACGCTGCCGCCAAACAGGGCTCTGAGCCATCTGCCAGGTGGGTGGCAGCAGGGCCCCTGCCAGCTCCAGGAGGAACTCCAGGGAGAGCCTGGCACACGACTGCGCACGTTCTGTGGCTCCCAGGGAGGCAGGCAGAGCGGGCGGCAGCCTTCATCCCCAGGCTCAGCTGGCCCATGTGTGCGCGTGCGCACACACACACATACACACCATACCCATGCCACTCACAGGCACACACAACACATGATGTCACATGCCACACACAGGCACACACCACATGCCACACATCACCTACAGCACATGTGCATGCCACACACACCATGTGCACAGAGGCACACACCACACCATGTACAGCCAGCAGGTATGTACACACACCCCCCCCACACACCCCACACACACAGCAGGAGCCCCAGGAAAGAAGTCTGTGGGCTCCGTTCGGGAGCGGTGAACTAGGTGAGGGGTCAGCCACAGGCTGGGCCTCCCTGTGCCAAGCCCTAGGCCTGGGAACGCTGGGGAGGAAGAGCTGGTCTGGGGGCAAACTGACCCATCTTGGGGGATATGGCTCAGTGCAGAGGTGCCGGAAGTCACCATCCCTCACACAGACGCCACATCAGGGCCTTGGTAGCCGTACTGTGGGGTCAGCTCTTTATTACCCCAGCCAGCCGCTGCCACGTGCTCTAGGAGGAAGGAGGGTGCCAGAAGTCCCTTTCGAGTGGACACCAATAAATGCAGGGATGTCGAGGGTGGTGCCAGCTGCTGGAGGGCTCCAGTCGTGGGCTCTGCAGGAAGCCTGGGGGGATGGGCACCCATGCGAGGCATCTGCACGTGCCCCGCCCCTGCCTCCTCTTCTGCCCTTACACTGGGCTTCCTGGAGCCACAGGGCGGGGCCCAGCCCTCACAGTGGGTGGGCTGTGCCAGAGCCCTAGGTCTGAGGAGGAACAGGGCTCCCTCCCTGCCCAGCAGACCCAGCGGCCCTGAGTGTCCTCCGCTTCAGGACCCAAACTGCACAGCTTGCCTCCTTTCCAGTCTTGCTTGGATGGGAGACCTGCTCTGGGCTTTGGCTAGGGATGCCTGCCATGCTGAGGCCTCTCCCAAGTGCCCACAACTCTACCGGGTCAAGGGGTTGCAAGGCCTAGCCAGGCTCCTGGTGGGAGTCAGGCAGCGGGAAGACCCCTTGGAGCAGAATCTGGGTCTCTCCCCTGCTCCAACCCCTGTGCCAGCCTCATGCTGGGCACCTGGAGGCCCAGTCACCCACTCCACCCCTCACCAGGGTGCTGGGGTCAGGCTGGGCCAGCCACACACCTGGAAACAGGATGGACAAGGCCACTACAGCCAGAGGCTCTGTGACCTCAGACCGCCAGGCCCTGGGGGACACCGTGAATGGGAATCTCCTTGCAGGGGGGCAGGGAGTCCAACGACCAAGCCTTTGCAGAGCAGCCACTAGGGGAAGTCATAGCAGCTGGGGAGGGGGTGCCAGGACCCCAGGACCTTCTCAGGAAGCTCCTGCTGTCACCACCTGGGCTGCAGGCTAAAGTGAGGGAGAACAGGTGGACATTAACTTGAGGTATCAGGACTTTCAAAAAAACACATCACTTGAGCCGGGCGCAATGGCTCACGCCTGTAATCCCAGCTGCTTGGGAGGCTGAGGCAGGAGGATCACTTGAGCCCAGGAGTTCAAGACCAGCCTGGGCAACATAGTAAGACCCTTGTCTCTTAAGAAAAAAAAAAAGGCCCTTGTACATGGTCTCTAGTCCCCCAGGATGGGGGTATGATATCTGTTGGAGGCAGGTGAGGTGTCCAGGTGGAGCAGGGTGCAGGGATAGGCTGTGCAGCTCTGATCCAGTGGCCCTGGCCAAGCTAGCACCCCATAGACTGCCCGGCTCTGCCCCGGTCATCGACTGAGAGGCAGAGCCCCGAGTGAGCCGTGGCAGCCAGTGGGGCTGGGCGGCTTGGAGGGGCAGCACCTTGGTCCGAGCGACCCGGGTTGGCATTTCCCTGCATCTTAAGACCATTAACAGCTGCTACGCTCATTCATAAATACACAATTTTATTTGCTATTTTCAGGGGAAACTTAGGCATTAAACTGTAAGCTGATAAAATACAATACCTAAAAAAGTATAAAAGTATAAATATCCCCTTAGAATAAATTTTAGTGAATTAAGTCTTAATATCTTTAAATTAAAAAAACCACAAGCCTGTCTACTATGTCAAGGTCAAAAGTCAAACAACGCTAAGCGGCCAGCAGCTCCCCAGAGAGGATGCCCAGGAGCCCCAGCGGCCGTCTTCCTCCCGGGCTCTGCTGGAGAGGACAGGGTCGACCGTGGCTAAGTCTGCCTTCTAGAAAGGCTTTTATAAATTGTTTAAGCCAAACATTTAACAACATACAAGAGACCTTACAAAAACGAGGAGGTAAGTCCTAATGCTGGAGAACTGGTTAATCAGGTGACTGGCAAAGAAGAAGAAGAGGCCTAGGCAGGAAGTCTCCAGAAGCATTGGAAACCAGACAGTGTCAGAGCCTCTGACCTGCAGGCGGGAGGCCGGTGGTCAGTCTGCACAGCGCCCCTTGGGAAGCCTGAGGTCCGGAAGCAAAGCGCTTGGAGCCTGCCCTGCACGCCAGGTCCCCAGACTCTGATAGGTCCCCACAGCCAGCTGAGAAAGGTCTGTTTTCAAAGCATGCGGGCAGCGGTTTCTAGAGGAATCCCAGCAGCTCCCACGGCATGTCGGGCAGAGCCCGTGCAGGTCGAGTGAAGTCCCAAACATCCCAGAAAGAGAGGGAAGGCTGCATAGTTACACAAAGAAAATGAGAGAACGGCGAGAGAGAGGCATTTGTGATGCTCTGTAAACATCCCGAATTTTCACCGTGACCCAGACTTTCAGCTGCAGAAGCCAGTGGACAGGCCTCCAGCTCAACCTCTATGCCAGGCGCAACAAGGCACTGACAGGTGCCAGCTCCCCGTGAGCCCGCAGTGGGAGGGACGAGGCGACACTGCTACCTCATGCTAACGGGTAGAACAGATCAGTCTGCACGCAGCAAGCCCTGTGGGCATTTCCAGAGTATAAACACTGGGGAGTCTATCCACACGGAAAAGGGGTACAAAGTTCTCTCGCCTGGAAAATACAAATTGAGAAGCCTTGACTATCCCAGGCTTGGTCAGGCGGGGTTGGAGCCTGTGTCAGAAGAAGGCCCAGCCTCGGAATGATACCGGGAAGTAGTGACGACGTAGAAGCCGCCTTTGTCAGGAGCTCTGCGAGGTTGAGAGAAACCAGCGATCCCGCCTGGGAGGCAGAGCAGACTCCCTGACCGAGACTAGGGCCTGGCGGTTGGACCAGAGGCCACGACGCGCTGGACACCGATGCGGCTGCGGCCGCTTCCTGCAAGTGAAGCCCAGGCTGCTTTTCCAGACTGTGTAGCACCAAGAACGCTTCCTTCACACCATCTTCAGTATTGAGCGGATTGACTGGGAGCGTCTGCCTCAGTCCCATGTGGCACTTGGAAAAACCAGATCGAGGCCCCCCCAAGAGGCAGTGCCCACCCAGCCGCTGCGCTTCCCCCACCTGGGGACGTCTGGCCTTGGACAGCTGGGCCCGTCTCTCACCACCCACATCAGAGGCAAAAAAGGATTCACACCCAGATCTCTAGAAAAATGATCAAAAGCAGGTTTCTTCTCACAGCCAAGCTTCCTGGACACGGCAGTTCATTACATCTTGGGAAAACGTAAATCATTTCTTCAGCTGTCAATACTATGTCCCTTACATCCTTGAACCTCGTTCTTGCAAAATCTGAAAAACACCAAATGCATAAAATGAGGACTTGGGCCCTGGGCTAGGGAGGTGGCCCTGACCAGGCGCCTGCTCCAGAGAACAGAGCCCACAGGCCTGGGGTCAGCTTGGGGGACCCTGAGAACCCAGCAGCACCGGCCAGGCTCTTGGGGACTCAGCTGGCAGGCCCAGGACCTTCACCGGGGTGACCGGCACATCTCCAGGCCCCACACAGGAAGCGCTCACTGTGCACGGCAGCCCCTCCCAGGCCCACCCAAAGGTGCTGACTCCTGGCCCTCTCAGCCCACTCAGTCCTGGGTTTCAGACATGAAGTACAACTCGGCCCGTGGGTCCCTCAGCAGTCCCCGCTCCCCGATTAAGTGTCTCCCTCCGTTCCTCTATGCCCACTGCAGCCCCTACCCCAGACACCCAGACCCTCCTGGAGATGCCCCTCGCCCAAGCCCTCAGCCCTGCACCTCAGCCTGGCCAGTCCCCCTCGTGTGCCGGCCCCTCCCGGCTGCCCCATGGAACACCCGCCAGCCCTCAGAGACCTACCCCAAGTGCAGATCACGCTGTGGGAACCCCTCCTCATCTGGACCACAGCAGCCCTGAAGAGTCCACTGCTCCTCAGCCCCTGCCCTCCCCACCCTCTGACTTCCTCAAAACTCTTCCTCGGGGTACCCTCCCTACTTTCCTCACCAGCATCCAGGAACCCCCCGAGGCCACCCCCAAGTCGGCCTGGGCTCCCCTGAGAACAGGCTCAGGAGCTGGTCAGTGCTGCTGAGCTGAGCTCCCAAAATGAGCCACGGCAGCCCCAGAGACCAGGTGGAGGGGAAACCAGCCCACGCTCCCGGGCAGGGAGCTTCGGAGCCAGCCAGCCTCACTGTGCGTGGCCCACAACGGCTGTCTCCATGTGTCACGTGAGGGCTGTGAAACACCGGATGGGGCAGCAATGCCCGAGCCCTCGCTGGGCACGGCGTCCCAGAGGTCACTGCCATGCTGCACTGACCAGAAAGAGGGCAGTGGTGAGAGGTGCATGCTGCCCCAGGCTTGTTCCGAAGGCTCCCGGAGGCCATGTCCCCTGAGCTGCTCAGCCTGACTCCAATACTCCACCCCCAACGGTGCACCCGAGGCTCAGTGCCCTGGGCCACTTCCGGCTCGAGGCTCCCATTCACTCTCCAGTGCCATGGAGGAGCCCGTTCCGCAGGCCAGCACATCCCTCCCTGGGCCAGGGTGATACCCAAGTTTACTGGGATGTCTGGAGTTGACTCAGGGAGACAGTGCCGCTCCCAAGCCCCCACCAGCCCTGTGTAAAACTAAGCAGCGCAGTGGACAGGCCACGAGCAGCGTGGCATCCGAGCATCTGGGAGCCCCAAGAGCTCCCTCCTGATGAGGGCAGGAGACCCCCCTGGAGACCTGCAGCCAAAGTGCTGTCCTTCACCCTCCCAAGACCGGCCAGGGGCAGCACTAGCTACTCTAGACAGAGCCTGGGGTGAGACCCACGTCTTCTGGACACACTCTCGCCCTAGGCCATCTTCCACAGGAAGGCCCAACTGCAGACACCAACCAGGGGGCCCTTGAGACTGTACCCCATGGCCAGGCACCCCCACAGGAAGGCAGGCATGGGTGGCTGAGGAGCTTGCAGGACACGCTGGTCTGGGAGGCTTGAGCGCAGCAGGGATGCCGCGGGCTTTGGCAGCTGAGATCGGGGTCTGCTCTCTGCTGCACTGGTCCTGACCCCTTGGCCCTGAGCCTGTGGCCTGAGCCAGACAAGGTCACTAGGGCTGCCAGCAGGAGTGGCACTCCCTGCTCAGCCTCCAGGAGGGGCTCTTGTGTTCGCGACTACTGACGTTCACAGCCTGGCCTGACACAGGCACCCTCCAGTTATCCCAACAAACGCCCCAATACTGCCCCTGGGCGTCTGCCCCCACAGCAACAGCCCCACCGCCCCCCAGACAGTGCTACTGCGGATCTACAGCTGGTGTGGAGTGTGGAGGGCTCTTGTCAACTACGGGGCAGAGACAGACACACAGGGAGGGTCTGCAGCAAGGGTCAGCTGGGGCCATGGGGTCAAGGAGGCCACGGAGCTCACCATGACATTCACACTTAATCTGAGCCACTCCCTGGGTGCCCCTCGTCTTCGTCGTCACTCTGGCGGCGTGCAGCGTGCAGTAGGGGAGAAGATAGGCTGTCAGGACAGTGCGGGTGGGCGGCTGCCCCGGGCCCAAACCCCCACGCCCGGTGACCCTCCAGCGAGGCCACGCCATAAAGAGACACACAGGCTCAGGGGCTCTACCACATCTCAGAGGTGAAACTTCCCTGTGTGAGGCAGCTGCATCTCGTGATCTGGGGCTGGTCCTGTCCCACCACATGCTGAGGGGCTGAACCCTGTCCAGAGGTGCCTGGCCTCCGGCCCCACTCCTGGCAGACGGCACTAGCTCGCAGATCTTGGCCTGATAGGAGGGCCTCTGCTGCCTGGGCTCTGTGGACCCCACTGCATTGGCCCCACTGCTGCGGGAGAGAGGGTGGGGCTCTGGGTGACAGGAGGTAAGACTGGGATCAGCCATGGTGGCAGGCAGTGGACCCACCCATCAAGCGTGGCTATGGAATGGAGCCCCCAAAACATCAAAAACCCCCTCGTCAGCCGCCCGGGCACTGCTTGACTCTGGGGGAGACCCTGGCCTCTGCCCAGGCGCCTGCCCTTGCTGATCTGAACCTGTCTCTCTCTGTTCCTTGGGAATAAACAGCAGCCCCGAGTCCAAGCGCTCTGTGAGCTCTGCGTGTCCTTCTAACAAGTTCTTGAGGGGCTGGTGTGGGAAGCAGGTATGCTCATGTGTGGACCACCTTCGCCTGCAACAAGTGCAACTCCTTGCTCCTGCCACCGCTGACTGAAGTGTGGACAGCTGCCCAGCAGCACCAGGCCACACATGCTGCAGGGACACTAGGGACGAGGGCCTGCAGACCATGCGGCCCTGTGCAGCCCAGCCACACTCAGGTGCCCCCATCGCGGTCCTCCAGCTGTGGCCCCCGCAATTCCCCACGGCCACCTGAGGCCCTGGCCTGAGCTCTGCCTCCGGGGCGCTGCTGACACCACCCCCATCAAGAAACCACCACAGCTGCCCCACTTCAGAGCAGGTATTTTTGGAAAACGAAATAGGGCCACATTCTCAACCACAAATGGATTTGGGGTCACGCCTGGAGCTTCCTCACAGTACAGAGCGTGTCCTTTGTGCAGCTGCCAAGCCAACTGAGGGATAGGAGCCCAGGGGAGCTTGGTCATAAAAACTCAGCTCAGAAATAAAAAACTTCTAAAAATAAAACCATTTAGAAAAGAGCCCTGCGACGGCTCCAAGAGGAAGAGAAGTGCCTCCCTGTGACTGAGCTCCAGGGGTCGCCTCCTAGGCCTGAGACTCAAATGGAAGAGCATCTCCAAGCCTGGCAGTGGAACCCCAGCTTCCACCCTGGCTGTCGCAAGCCAGGGCCTGTCCTAGCCCTACACTGCCCCGGCCTCGAGGAACAGTGGTGGAGCAGGACTGCCCTGTGCCCACTGCAAGAGGGCAACGGGCGGCCAGCAAGGGAGGCTCTGGGCCAGGACAGTCACCTGTGGTGGAAAGGCTGCAGTGACCGGGCCACAGGCCTCCAGGAGACATGCTTGGTGGCCCCGCCCCTCTGTTCCCAAGGGCATACCTCCAAAGGCCGACTCGGAGAGGCTCACAGGGACAGTCCTGGGCTGCTGGTGGCCGGCCAGAGGCCCCCAGCCAAGAGTCTGCAGTTGCCCAGGTGTCCCTGGTTTAATGCCACCAGTTAAAAACCTTCCAGTTCTGGCCTCTCATGGCACCCAGTCAACACCCTTTGCCAATGCCCCGAGCCTTCACCCCAGGCTGGCTCCCCACAGAGCCTGCCCCACCACCCAGGCTCTCCCAGACCCATGCAGACCCCAGCCAAGGGCTCTCCAGCCACCACCTGGCTCTGAGGTCCGGGAGTCCTGCCAGGTGGAGCTGGCCCAGGCCAAGGCCGGATTCTGCTCAGATGGTCACATTTGTCCATCTTGGAGCCTCAACCTTAAGAATGTGCCCAGAGGAAATGCCACCAGAATGGGTCACCTGTGGGCAGGGCCACGGGGCCAACCTGAAAGCAAATGAGGCAGGGGTCCCTGCATTTCACCCCAGCTGCCTGCCCCACAGAAAACAGAAGGGCCTGAGCCCCTGCAGAGTCTGTACCAGTGCTGCCAGGCTGGGTACCACACAGGGCCCACTCTGTGCAGCCTGAGAATCCCAGAGCCTGCAGGACACCCTCCTCTCAACAAAGATGAGGCTTAGACAGTGGCTGAGCCAGGCTGTCCACCCCTGCACTCAGGGATGGCCCAGACCCCCACCACGACAACTGGACCCCTACGTCCCTGCACTCAGGGATGGGCCCAGATCCCTATGACAGCCAGACCTCAGCGTCCCAAGTCCTCACTCACACAGCAGAGGCTGTGCCCTGGGAACAGAGGACCCTGGGTCCCCTGAAACACAGCCCTCAGTGGCATTCCTAACAGCACGGACCCTGCAATAGGCCCAGGGGCCCCTTCCAGGAGCAGCTCTGCATGCAGGCTGGGAGGCCGCAGGGGCTTACTGGGAGCCTGTGTTGAGAGACCCTGTCCCACGGGAGACCACGTGTCCGACCAGTCAGCAAGGCCACTGGGGCAGACACTGGGGGCTTGATGAGAATGGCAGGAAAGGAGGAAGCTCTGAGAGGGCAAGAGCCTTCCCACCCAAGCCTGCCCTAGGCCGGGGCCGTCCCAGCTCTCACCTTGGCCTTCTCGCTGGGCTCACTGGCCGTACCGTACGGGGTGTTGTGCAGCTCCTTGGACACCACACAGAGGAACTCCGCCTGGTCTTCGTTCCCATAGTTGTAAGAGGAGCCGATGCTGACCAGCTGCAAGGGAAGACACAGCCTGAGATGCAGCCCACTGAAGCCTGAGAGAGCGCAGCCAGGCTGACCAGCCCAGGCGCAGGACGTGCCTGCCACCACGAAAGCCGCAGCAAAGACTGCTGACGCTTGAGGAAATGGATGGAAAACAAAGCCCCAGAACACCTGCACGAGCACACATGCGGCACCCCCACACCATGGCATGGCATGGGGCAAGCTCTTCCTCTGTGAGGACCCTGAGCTTTCCTTGGCGCTTCCAGCTGGGACAAAAGGGGCCACTGCCCCAGGGGGAGGGGGCGCAGAAGGGTCCCTGAGCTGGGGTGGAGGGAGAGGGGCAGCAGGAGGGGAGTGGAGGGTGGCTCTGACAGCCTGGAGGGAAGAGCCTGGGGCCCGCTGACTGGACCGAAAGCCGCTGGAGGAGCTGTGCTGCCCAGGAGTTCGGCCAGGGTAGGTCTGCTGCAGCCTGCTGGGCACACTCTTGGGCCACTCCAACCTGCCTCCCTCCGGGTGACCAGGCAGGCCAGGCCATGCAGGTCCAGGGCCAACCTGTCTCTCTGGCCAGGCATCTGGCCCATGGCTGGCTAACCTGGGCCCGTAGGCACTTCTGTGCTTTTAAAGGGAAAATTAAAATGCAATATGCAAATCACAATAGGCATGCCAGCAGCACACCACCAAGCCAAAAAGCAGCTGGGTGGCACTCAGTTTGGCCTCCCTATGACCTGCACAGTCGGACCAATGGCCGGGAGAGCAACCCGCAGTTACCTGCTGTTCCTGTGCCGCTGGCGGCTGACCCAGTGGGCAACAGTGGACCCAGCCCAGTGAGGCGGCCACAGGGGTGCTGGCATGGGCCCGAGCAGCTAAGGGTACCCCTGGGAGCACTCATGGCCATGGCCACCGGAGCCCCTGTGTCCTCACAGGCACACCAGCCACTTCCAAGCCTTGTTCGCAATCCCCTGCTGACCACTGGGGACCCTAGGTCCGGTCTGGCCACCTCCCAGCACCCCACAGGGTCCCACCCCACAGCTGGGGCAGCTGGTCAGCCCAGCAGCTTCCCTACATGAACTGGGAGAAGGGGTCGCCAAGGGATGAAGCGTGCCAAGCAGGTCATAATCAAGGAAGGGGGAAGACACCCGTTCTTTGCAATGGGTTTGGAATCCACCCAGAAGCGCTAAGGGCAAAGACCTGAAGCCGCTCCGGGAGGGAGGTGCCCACTACGGGCAAGACACATCGCTCCCTCCCAGCCAGAAAAGTCACAAGAGAGCTGCAGAAGAGCACAGGTGCCACATGGGGATAGCCCTGTTCACGGACCCCGAGCTGCTGACACAGCTTCCCAGGGCCCCTTGACAACGAGGAGGTGGGGCTCACCCAGCAGTGGAGATTTCTGTTCCCATGGGAGGCTCTGGCACGATTCTGGTGAGGTCAGAGCATGAGAAACATGCAGCCGCCAGTGCAGGGCAAGGCCCAGGCTGCTGGTCAGCTGCCCTGTCAGCACACAGGCCCACAGTCACCCCGGCCCCCAGCCTAGGGGTCCAGGGTGGATGGTGGGATGCAAATGTCTTTAGTGACATTTTAAGGGGGAGGCTCCGAGTACCCTACAATGTGATTATTTTGAAAGACTCAAAGGAAAAGGTAGCTTTCATTCAGAGGGACACTGGCTGAGCCTGTCACTCCCACAACCTGGCAGGGCCACTGGGTCGTGGACAGAATCTGCCCCAGACAGAAGCAAGTGACAGAGGAAACTCTTAGGACAGGGAGGGCTGGGCAAGGTCACTGTCCCCACCCTCAGTGTCTGCCTAGCACCAGGAACAGTGGCAGCCAGGCCGTGGGGAAGGGTCCCCCGCTCAGAGGCCATGCGTCATGTGTCCTGAGGTCCCCGATGACAAGCCACAAGGCCACAGCAGAGTGGCCCATGCAGCACTCAGGTGGCTCCCATGGAAGCTGCAGAAGAAGGCACGCCCTGCACAGACCCATCAGACCCTACCCACCACAGCTTGGCAAAACCAGGCGGAAAGAAGGCACGGGGGCCTGGCAGCACCTTCCAGCACAGGCAGCCTGGGAAGGGCATCAGGGCCTCCATATGCTTCACCGGAGTGAGCTGTGGGGGACCGGGGCGTGCACTGAGCGGTGGGCTGGCCAGGAGGCTCTGGGGACACCAATTCCCTGGTCACACAGAGGTGCCAGGTGATGTGAAGAAAGTACTGCGCTGGGAAGAAGAGGCAGGCCAGGGAGGAGAGAAAGGTACAGGGCAGAGCCTGAGACACCTCTGCCCACCACACTCGAACTCCCACGGCTCCTCCAGTGGAAACAGGGCGCAGGCCACTGTCGTGAGCACCCCCAGAACTGCAGGAAGACACCAGCAGCGAAGTCTGCATTCCCAGGAGCACTGAGCCCTGAGCCATTGTGAGTACAAGGTCAGCTGCAGCATGGCTGCCGCCAGCCTGGCCACGGCCCCTCACCTGCTCAAACTTCCAGCCGTCAGACATGGTGGACACCATCTGCGTGAGCTCCTCCTCCTGGCACTGCAGCACGCGGTACACATGCTTCACAGGCACCTGCAAGAACAATGGGCACAAGTAAGGGCGGGCCACCCATGTCCCGCTGCTGCCTGCGGCCCCAGCCCAGGTGACCCAGGGAGGCTGAGGTTCACTCTCCAGTTCTCAGCACAGGGCACGAGGCCCAAAGCAACCCTGAGCACATCCACAAAAGCAAAACACGCGGCCTGAACAGCTGCTGTTTTCTGCTTCCTCGTTCGCCTCCAAAAATATTTCTATTTCTAAGTTCCAAAATAAAATGAGTCATGTTCCTGAAATCCCAAGAGCACCTGTGGCTCGACATGACGACACGAGAGCGTCCGTTTCTGCTCCGCAAGCAGGAACCACGCAGCCCTGAATTCACTGGTCAGGAAAGGCTCTGGCAGGCAGGGCCCTGAGAGCCAGTGGCAGACAAAGCTCACTCCCGGCTACCAGAAGAGGCTCCTGAACTTGTGCAGCAGCCTGGACTCGGGCCTCCCCAAGGCTGAGCTGCTTCCCAAAACTCCATCCACCTCCTAATCCCCCACCTGCCGGGCACGCTTGCTGTGCCCCTCTAACAGCTGTGGTCCTGGAAGTGGTGGTGAGCCACCAGGGCCGCCCGCCTGCATGGAGCTGCTCCCCAGTGGGCAGGGCGGCCCCATGTCCCAGACACAGCCATTACAGAGGACTCCAGCTGCAGACAGGGCTGGATGGAAACACAGCAGTGAGAAAGGGTTCAGAGATCCTTGGTCCTTGACCTTAAGATGGTGACTCATGCCAGGGATGTATGAGTGACAAAGGCACACAGTGGCCTCGAGGTCACACAACCGAGTGCCTTCTTTTGGAAGACAGTAAGATGCTACTGTGTGTCACAGCAAGACTGGACTGCAAAGACTCTCCCACCTGCACCATTTCTCACCCACCTGCGTCATACGGGCAGGTAGACTGAGGCAGGGAGCACCCACACAGCCCGGTCACACAACAGGGAAAAAGGCAGGCTGGACAAGGTGACCCAGGGCGTGGGACACAGCTCCTGCCCCACAGACAAGGAGCCCCTCCAGATCCCTCAGTGGTGCCAAGGGAACTCCAGCAGGAGGGGGAACTGGGCATGTCACTAGGTGGCCAGCGGCCCTGAGCGGCCAGGCTAGGAGTCTCTGCACAGGGCCCAGGGCTCTAAGTGGACCAAGACTTCCGATGGCAGCTGCAGCCACAGCGTGGCCCACACCCACTCCCAGTGCCTTCCCAAGGATGCTAAGCTGGGGTAGGGGCGGGCTCAGCTCTCAGGGACAAGACTGATGCCCAAGGCCCAGCAGTGGCCCCTCCACAGGAGGTACTGGGCACAGCCCACCAACAACCTGGGCTCCCCGGGCTGTAGAAAGGCTGCGCTAGGTGTGAGAGGTCTGTCTGTGGCGACCCGGCCCTCTTCCCAGTAAAACCAAGGTCCTTCTGACGCCTGTGCAGATCCACATGACCGCTCTGCTGTCTCCCTCCAGTCATGCTAGCTGCACGCCCTTGGCACCCTCCGCTCACTACCAGATGCCATCCACCTCAGGGCCTCCCCGACCAGCCCTCATGGGGCCCTCCTTCCCTCCACACGTCTCCCATGCCCAACTCCCTTACAACCATCCTTTGGGGGCTCCCAGAGGCTGGGCCAGGCAGGCTGAACGGATCCTTCAAGGGACCCTGGGGCGAGGCTGGTAGACGGAGCTGGCGGGCACTGGGGTGGTGACAGAGGACAAGAGTCTCAGGGCAGGAGAGCCCCAGACTGCAGGACTCATGTGGGAGGCAGCCGATTGGGGGAGTAAGAGGGAGCTGTTCCTTCACACCAGCCATAAAAGCTTCTAGCCTCACTTATTTCTCTTACCTGTGATGTTTTGCTGTCTCGTTCTCTAATTTTGTCCTTTACAAGTTTTATTAATGAGGTGATATTGTAAAATTCTGCTTCCTCCAACACTCCTGGAATAAAGAAAAATAAACTGTCTTTACTAAACCAAACGAAACCAAAGAATCCCCTGCAATGAGGACCTGTGGCTCGGGCCAGCGGGAGCTGCTCAGGCCCCATCCTCACAGGCTTCCTGCAGACATGTTAGCCCTGCGGGGTTCCCGGGATGATGGGTGGAGGGGTCGTGGCGAGAGGGCCGACGTGTGGACTAAATACCTCCAGCTCAGGTCACCCTAGGCAACCTGGAGCGACCTCCAGTGGCCCACCAGGTATGCAGTTGCTGGTTACATGCAGCTCAGCGCATGCCTAAACTGAAGCCGCGGCATGCAAGGGGTGGAATCTGGCATTTTCTCTCCAAGCCTGGAGACCAACACTTCCTGCTGGGAACCTGCTCACGGCCACGCCACTGGGTGGGGTGTCGTGTGGGGCTCAGGCCTGCAGCCTTGTGCATATGTCTCAGTCACCTGGCACCTCAGTTTATCCCATTCAAAGGGAAGACTGGCTGGCTGAGAGGGTCACTTCCAGCTCTTCCCACAGACTGCCCTCCGTAATGTGCTGCATTTAGGGACTGCACACCTCCCTTAACAGCCTTAAGAGCAGATTCCACAGGTCCAGCCTCAGGGCTTCCTCATGGGTGGACTTCAGAGGAACCCACACATGGGACATGGCAGCTCAGGACAACACCCAGCAACCTACATAGCACAGAGCCACGCAGGATAGGGACGAGAGCCTCAGAGTCACAGGCTTCCCGGCCCTGAATGAGTCTCACACAGCCCCCTTCTCCAGCACCAAGGGCGAGTGGCCGCGTCGGAGGCAGGCCAGCGAGCCCAGGCGGTTTGTCTAGTACCCATTTCTGAGCCAATCCCACTAGCGGCAGATTGAGATAAAGTGAAGCCTGGACTCAAACGGCTCCACGGCAGAACACAAGGGGCTGCCCAGGCGACCAGAGAGCGCGCATATGAAAGACACTGCCTGCCAAAGAGACAGGAGTGGGCAGCGTGGGTCACAGCCTCAGAGCGGGGGCAGGGCTGGGCCACAGCTCCCGTCACCCTGCGCCCTGCGTGAACTCGGAGGAGGCAGGCAGATGCCGAGGCCCAGAGACCCAGAGCAAAAAGGGAGTGAGACGCTGCCCAGTACAGACCGATGCACAGACACGGACACCGGGGAGCAGGGCCACGCCTGCACGCAGGTGCCCAGAAACCCTCAGTCTTCATGGCAAGGCCTCGGGCTGTTCTGAGCCAAGCCAGCACTGCAGCACACAGGCAGGCCAGCCTGGGCCCAACGCGTGTGGGGGCCGTCCCTGCACCACCACCACTCAATGGAACACAGCAGCTGGCAGCAGCAGGCACAGTCCAGGTGATGGCACAGAGATACTACCCTTGGGCTGTCCTTGAGGGAGAGCAGGCCAGGGAACCAGGCACTGAGGCACCCCGTGGGCATCACCGGGCATGTGTCTCACACACCTGCTCAGACCACCTCAGTCACAGCAGGGAGGAGCCCCTCGCCCCCTTGTGTCGCCAGCTGGAGCCTGCACAGAGGGAGCCCTCCAAGGAGCTGCAGCCGGGGAGGACCCCACAGCCACAGGGTGTCCAGGCCTCCCTGTCCGGCAGCTGTGCCGCTGCCCATGGCCTCAGCACCAGAACGTAGGCCCCAGCTTCAGAGTACAGGGCTGTTCCTCCCTGGGGGCCCAGGCTGCAGGCATCTGCTTCTTAAGTGGAGCCCGTGGCACCTTCGTCGGGCCCTTGCCCCCAAAGCTAAGGTACCTGTGCTCAAAAGTCGGCTTACCTTCCTCTGCGAGGTCTTTGTTAATCACCAGCTTGCCATGTCTCAGGTAGTTCAGCACGGGCCCAAAATAGGTGGGGTCTCTGTCGATTAAATAGGCACCTGTTTCGTCCTAAAGAGAGCAGAGCATGGTGAGTCCTCCATGAGAAGCCGACAGTTCCTGCAGGTCCACCAAGGCCCGGTCACATCAGGAGGCTTCAGAGGCAGCAGGTAACCCAGGCCTCTCCCCAGCAGACCTGAGCCTGCGGCATCTCGGGAAACCCCTGACGGTGTGGCCACGTCCTGCCGCCTACAGCCTAACCCTGACCAGCCACCATCCCAGGTCTAAGTGAGTTTAATTAAGTCTCTCCATATGGAGACAGCCTGGCTCTATGTACTCCAAGGTGAGGCCACTGTGCTCTGGACCTCTGTCCTCACAACTGCAAGACCTCTAGGAAAACACACACGACAACCTCAGCCAGACCCTCTCCCTGGGATGCCCTCGCGGGCAGGGCAGGGGCCTAGGGCTCAGCCTCTGAAGGACACCCCCGATGGCCACCAGCCTGGGCCTGCCCTCCTTGTGTCCAGGTCCTCCCCGGCCGACATCCAGGACTGGGGGTCAGGGTGACAGGGGCTCCCTGCCAGGGGTGGAGAGGGCACCTTGCAGCAGGCGCAGCTGCCAGGAGGCCCCGAGCCAGCAGCGGGGAGGCCCACAGTGACCTGCACTCAACAGCATCCGGGGCTTTCCCCGAGATCATCACTCGCCACACACAGCCCTCGCCCCGGCTCAGTGCTCACGGAGGCCGAGATGTTGACAAACAGACCCCTCGGAAGGTGTCCTCACGCACCTGGGTGGGGGGCCCCTGAGAGGCACTGCCCCTGCTGCTACCACGGTCACCTCAATGTGGGCAGACGCCCTCTGAGGCCCAGGGTGCCCCACACATCACACCTGGCAGCTCCTTCCACCAAGCACAAGAGGCCCAGTGGCCCGGCTGTGAGCACAGGACGGGCGCCCAAGCGCCCCAGGCAGTCCCCGTTGGGGAGACAGAAGAGGCAGGTTCCGTCACCTCATCCAGACCCAGGCCTGCTTGTCGGCCACACATCTGACGGGGGGACTGCGAAGCCGGCACGGCCCATCTTCCACACGGACTCAGACCTTCGGTGTGGCTCTGCTGGGGCAGCTCCTGCCTCCCCCAGTCCTGCTCCCACCTGTGAGCCACTCCCACAGGGGCTGGTGCCTGCGGGTGCCCCGGAGGGCGGGGAGCTGAGACCTCCGTTCAGAAACCCGGGCCGCCTCCCAGGCAAGGCCCAGGGCCAAGCACCGGCGAGAAGCCACCCCACACCCCAGTCAGGGCAGGAGCAGCCCCCTTCCCAGAGGGGCTCCCGTGGGGCCTTGGGCAGGTGCTGGCCACGAGAATGCCAAGTTCGGCGATACGGGGAGGCCGAAGGTGTCTCCACCACAAAGCACAGGGCCGCGCTAGGACCCTATTTTCATCCATGGACAAATTCTGCCATTTGGGTGCTAAGACCTAATGGTTTCAAGAGATTTTCCCCAAAGTCCACCACTGCAAACCTGTAAAAACCTGCTCTTAGATCAGAGGAACGAAACTGAGTTTTGCGGCTAAAATCAATTAGGGCTCCGGGAATGGGGGTGCTGGACCCGGAGCCTCAATGGCCCCCCTACTCCTCCTTAAGTTGACCTCAACTCCACACAGACCTGACCCCATCCTCCTCCTCCACCCTCCCCAAGAACACTCAAGCCAGAGCTGCCCACCCCACAGGCCCTGCCTCCTGGGCTTGTCCCTGCCTTTCCCCAACCCTCCAGACTCCACAGCTCTCAAGCAAGGGCCAGGGCCACAGGCCAGCTCCTGGGAAGAGGACACTAGGTGGTCCTGCCCAACTGGTAAAAAATGGCCCCCACTTCCCACAAAGGGGTCCAGGTCTGGCAAGGTGGCCAGTGCTGCCACCCGAGTCCAGGGTTCCTCCCCACCCCACCCCCATACAGAGAGAATGGTGGCCGCGTGACATCCGCACACCACTCAGCTCAGGAATCATTCATGGCTCAGTGCTCCCTCGACAGACTGCTGGTGGGAGGTCAGGAAAGATCAGATAGTGTGGGGAGGCTCGCCTCTGCCCAGGACAACCCCAGAAAGCCCCCCTCTCAGCCATGGAGGCCTCCAGGCCTGGCCTCAGTGGTCAGACTGCAGGCTCAAGGCCAGGCCACCCCAGGCCTGTTTCTTTATGAGCAAAATGTGGAGGAGACCAGCTCATGTAGCTCAGGGCCACCATGAGTGCCAGGGCACCCAGCCTGTGGCAGGACCTGGGCACTGAGCCGTGACCTCTAGGCCAGGACAACCCACCGTGCACTTCTCAGCCCCTGGGCTGGTGCAAGAGGAGAAGGAAGCATGCTGGGTGCCCCCAGACACACGAGGCAGCCCCAGCCCTGCAACTGGAAGGATGAAGGCTGGAAGGAGGGCGGGGTGGAGACGGCCATTGGTGGAAACCGCATGGAAGGACAGAGGAACACAGACAGATCCAAGGAGCTGGCAGGGCACTGGGCGTGCTCGCACTGGGCTCGGCCTCGAGACGGGCAGGCGGGGGCAGGCCACTGTGTCTTGGCAACTCGTGCCACTGGGCGGGGCTGACTTTTCCATTAAATATCCCCTGTAGGAGGCAGCTTTTGTGGCTGATGCTTTGAAGGAACCCCTGACCTCAGTCTGGCCACACCTGGCCCAGTGCAGTGATGCCAGCAGTAGGCCAACTGGTGCAGCTGCTGCCATCACGTGATACCTGCTGCGGCAGGGAGAGAACAGGGAGTAGGCGAACAGACCCTGCTTCCCACACCACAGCCCGCTTCCCTCAGCATGGCAGGTGAGCAGCATGGTTGGGTAGAGAGGGGCCCCGATGCAGAGCTGGGGCTGTGCTTCTTTGGGGGCCTAGGGCGGGTAATGAGAGTGGCACCTGCTTTGAGGACCTGGCCAGTGGCACAGCCATTGCACCCACCCCACTGAAGGTGTCAGGTTCCTGGGCCTCGGGAGGAGGATCTGTGTGGGGCTGCCTGGGGCTGTGTCCCTGGGGTTTGCCCCACCCAAACTATGGCTGCAGACCCGGGCCTCCTGCTCCATGGAGCAGGCAGGCCACAGCTGCAGCTGCCCAAACCACAGCCTTAGGCATCCCTGCACTCTTGGGGGCCCAGGAAGGCCCCTCTGCCCTTGCAGGCTCGGAAGTGCCAGTGGGATCCCACTGCCTGGCTTATTCCTGTTGGTGGTGCCTGCTCCGATCTTGGAGCAAAGTTGGGGCCAAGCCCAGGCGCCATGAACAGCAGCAGGAGGCAGATTCCTGGGCAGAAGGGGGCAGGTCCCTGGTAAGGCCCCACCTTCAGGCCAGGGAGGGCATGAAGGCTGGGGCCAGGCTGCCAATCCTACGGACCAGTGTGGGGACCTGTGGTGCGTTCTCTGGGCCTGCCCATGAACCAATTAGCATGCACTTCCTTCCCTCTGGGGTCCGTAAGAGCCCTGGGCTCAGCCAGAGCAGGGCAGAGGACGAGGAGGACAGAGACAAATGGCAACTGGAAGACCAGCTACAGAGAGAAGCTACTTTCTCTGCTGAGAGCTGGGAAGTCAATGGGCACCTGCTCGTGGAGAGAAGCCGGCCAGTCCAGGGCCGCCTCTGCTGAGGTGCAAACGGAATGAGCCGACCTGCCTACGGAGAGGAGCTGCCCCCGCCGTCTCCTCTGCGCTGTCCTAACACTTGGTCAATCTTCTCTTCGCCATGCTCACCCTCCACTTGTCTGCTACCTCATTCTTCCTGGACACAGAACAAGAACTTGAACAAAGGTGCTGCTGGCCAGAAAAGCGACACCCTAAAGATACCATAACAGCAGGGTTGGGCATATCCAGACATGGGGACGTGGAGCTTTGCAAGGCCAAGTTCACCAGCTGGAGCCATGGCAGCGTTTCAGGGTGCCTGAAGAGAGGCCCTCCGGCAGTGAGGGCTCTGGCCATGGGGGCTCTACCCAGCCCGCCTCAGTCTCTGGGGTCCAGACTCCCCACAGAGGGACCAGGAAGTCCCTGGACGCACCTGTGTGGGAACCGCAAGCCCCAGGAATCTTCCTGACGTGCTTTCCCTGCAGCCCCTGGCTCCAGCCCGTCCTTGTGCTCCGGGGCCAGCGCCTGGGTGCAAAATACCCAGCCATCAAGGGCAGGGGAGGCTGGGCACCGCGGGGACCCCACCTGCATCCAGTGAGGAAGAGCCTTGAAAGGAATAGCCCCTGGGAGACTTCCAGGAGTCCAGATGCTTGTTGCCAACCTCGCGGGGAGCCAAGGCTGCAGGGCAGAGGGGCAGAGAGAACCCCAGCTGCATCTACCAAGAACCTGCCATTCGGGAGGCTGCCGGCCGCTCTGCACCCCCGCCGCCGCCCTGGTGCCTCCAGGACAGTGGGCTTCATATGTGGCCCCCACCACACTACACTCCTCCCACATGGCTCCATTATCTGAGTCCCACAACCTCTGGGCCCACGTAGGACACATCCAGACTCCGTGGACTCGGCACACCGGTCCTGCAGCTGCCCCCACAGCCCCTCTCCCAGAGTGACACTGCAGAGCCCTGCATGGCCTGCCCTGAGACCACGTAGACCCTAGAACCCAGCTGAGCCGTGGGGCACCAGAGGCTGAAGGGTGAGCAGCAGGCTGAACCCTAGGGGGGAAAATCCAAAATTGGCTCCTCTGTGGCTGGCCTCATAGCTCTCTGGCCATTTCTTCCCGTGGGTTCCTTCTAACTGGTGCAGTTCCTTGAGAAACAGGCCCTGTCTGGGCAGAGGGGAAGGTCAGGGACATCCGCGCCAGGGCAGGGAGGCAGTGGCGTGTGGAGGTGCTGCTCTCACCACTGCGCTCTTTGAGTTCTTTCAATGGGAGATTTCCACATCCACAGGAAGTGCCAGGGTCTTAAACCAGGACCTCCAAATCCCACCAGGGTTCAGGTCTTGCTGTGGCCTGACTCGCTTCCACACATGTAGGCAAGGTCTTGGTGCTCCCGCTCGAGTGAGTCACGTGCTCCAGATAGGCCTAGTGCATGCGGGGGCTACTCGTGGCACCAGCCCAGACCCCGACAGGGCCCAGCCCATGTGCAAGGGCCTTGGCAGCTCACTGCCGGTGTTAGGGATGCGGCTCGGTAGCCTCCACCCTGATGCAGAAACAACAAAAAATTAAGGAACACGGGAAAATGGGAAACACAAAATCATACAAAATTCAGGATATACTCCTAGGCTCCCGGAGACAAAGGCAGCAAGGTCACCTTGGGGAGGTTTAGAACAGCGCCTGGGCCAACCTAGGCAGGGCCCCTGTGCTGCCCATAAGGCCGGCAGCAGTGCCTGCCCAAGCCCCCACAACGCAAGGAAGGAAAGATGCCCCAGCCTGGTCATGCCTCTAAGACCGGGATGAGGAAAGGCGACCAGGAAGCCAGTGAGATGCCGCGGGCCGCGCGTGGGGGTGCTCTTCTTCCTGGCTTTCCCGTGCCTTCCATGGCTGACACAACCAGCACAGGCTGCACTTGATTCTCGGGAAAATTCATGGTGTTTTTTTTGTAAAAGAGCCATAATTAAGACTGTTTTCTTGACAAGTCATTTCCCTCATCTTCTCCGCGTCTCACTGAATTGGCATCTGACCTACTTGTGGCCAGGCCCAAGATGGCATTGAGTGGGCCCAGCAGGCTGGGCTGAGCCACCCATCTCCAGGGATCCCAGCTTTCAGCCAGAGCCACGGGCCATAGGCCAGGCAGGGCAGCTTCCAAACCAGAGGAGAGAGTGACCCTGCACACGGGAGCACATGGGAGGCAGCGCCGAGCCAGGGCGCACACAGCCCTGGGAGATGGAGAAAAGACCCCGCGAACAGAGCTAACTGCTTGCCCACTCCCCAAGTCCACAGGGCAGCTGCAGATGGTCATCTGGTCAGGAAAGCAGCGCTCGGAGTAGTCGGGTTACAAGCCGGGCCACTCTGTTCATCTCACCAGACTCCGGCTGCAGCGCTCCAACATCCATGCTGTGGCCCAGCAAAGCAGCAGGGGCAACGTGGGGGTCCCCCAGCCTCTCAGGCACATGTCCCTAATGCAACCAGCAGCCTTGAAAATGGCAGTGGAGGGCTGGGAATGGTGGCTTACGCCTGTAATCCCAGAACTCGGGGAGGCCAAGGCAGGCGAATTACCTGAGATCAGGAGTTCAACACGAGCCTGACCAACATGGCGAAACCCTGTCTCTACTAAAAATACAAAAATTAGCCGGGCATGGTAGAGGGTGCCTGTAATCCCAGCTACTAGGGAGGCTGAGGCAGGAGAATCGCTTGAACCCGAGAGCCCCACTGCAGTGAGGCGACATTGTGCATTGCACTCCAGCGTGGACGATACTGTGAGGCTCCGTCTCAAAAAAAAAAAAAAAAAAAAAAAAACGGCAGTGAGGAATGAGGGTGGAGACTGCCAGGCTCTCACGCCAGATTCTAAACGGAACATAACCCTGCTGCCGCCCGCCCCTCTCGCAGCTCCCGCAGCTCCGCAGCTCCACACAGAGGCTCGGTCAGCCCTGCGGCTCTCAGTCACTCCCGACGCTTGGAGACACGTGCCACCAGAGGGGACGAAATCAAGAGGGGGAGGTGCCCTGAGCCAACTCTGCCAAATTGCCCCACAGAAATCTAGACGCGAAGGCATAGAATTTTCTGTGCACCAACATCCGCAATCAACCTAATTAGAAATACTTAGTTTTTACTCTGAAATTATCCAATCTCGCACACAAAACCTTCACCTCTACTCTCTCTTCTGTTTTGTTTTATGCAGATGTGTCGTATCTTTGGCCCACGAGAGGTCTTTGATGTCACCAATTACTAATGGGGAAACTAAGGCCAGAGAGCAAGGAGACTTGTCCAAGGCACCCAGATTGGGAGAGCAGGGTGGGGCCCCTGCATCCTGGTCGCCAGGCCTGCTGCCTCCCCACCACCTCTCCCTTCCATTGCTTCTGGGCCTCACCCAGCACAGAAACTGGAATTTGGGAGGTCCGTGCCCCACGCATGACTCAAGCCTTGGTGAGAAGCAGACGTGTGTGGACTCACGACCTGGCCCCTCACACCAGGTCCAGCGTGTTTCTTCTCTGGGAAGAAACATGCTTCAGGTGCACCACGGGGGGGTCTTGCCAAGCTGAGGTCCTGCAGGGTCCTGCTCTGCTCAGCAGGAACTGGAGCCCTCTCAGGAGCAGGGGTCTCAGGTTTCTTGCAAGTAAACTCGGGGACTGCCCAGGAAGCCCTGCCCTTCCCGCAGCACAGGGTCCAGCACCCAGAGGTGGAGACACACCCTGTGGGGGCCTGTCCTGCTAGGGTCAACCAGAGCTCTGGGTGGCAGCAGGGGCACTGGTGGGGAGAGGCATTTCTGACAACACACACTGCCTTCAGTGGCCTCCGGCGCATCACCAAAAGCTGACAGGGCTGACTATGGCCAGAGGTGGATATTAACAGAAATTAAATGCGGCTGGCTGTGTGCAGTGGCTCACGCCTGTAATCCCAGCACTTTGGGAGGCTGAGGCAGGCGGATCATGAGGTCAGGAAATCGAGACCATCCTGGCTAACACGGTGAAACCCCGTCTCTACTAAAAATACAAAAAAATTAGCCGGGCGTGGTGGCAGGTGCCTGTAGTCCCAGCTACTCAGGAGGCTGAGACAGGAGAATGGTGTGAACCCAGGAGGCGGAGCTTGCAGTGAGCCGAGATCACACCACTGCACTTCAGCCTGGGCGACAGAGCGAGACTCCGTCTCCAAAAAAAAAAAAAAAAAGAAAGAAAAAGAAATTAAGTGCAGCTGCAGGAAGGGAAAAGCGTTCTTGGCATACTCTTTCTAAAAGCAAAGTACACTCACATTTGTAATTTCAGCACTTTGGGAGGCCGAGGTGGGCAGATGACCCGAGGTCAGGAGTTCGAGATCAGCCCGGCCAACATGGCAAAACCCCATCTCTACTGAATATACAAAAATCAGCCCGACATGGTGGCTGGTGGCTCGTGCCTATAATCCCAGCGCTTGGGAGGCTGGGGCAGGAGAATTGCTTGAACCTGGGAGGCAGAGGTTGCCGTGAGCCGAAATCACCCCAGCCTGGGGAACAGAGCGAGACTCCATCTCAAATAAATACATAAATAAATATTTAAAAATAAAAACCAAGTATAAGCATGAAATGAAGATTGCCAGGCACAGCCTCTCCTGACTGCACTGCCCTGGCACCAGGTACGGGGCAGGGGCACCACATTTGTCATCTTCAGGAGAGGACGTCACCCATACTTTACAGGGGAAGAAACTACAGCTCACAGGGACACGAAATCACCCCAAGTCACAAGGCAAGCCCGGGGTGGGCAGAGTCCAACCCAGGCTCACCAACTCCAAGGAAGATGCTCCATCACACCAACCCCAGGCCAGAAGGTTCTAGGTGCTCTGCAGTCCAGGGAGAGCTGCCCAGTTGACGCCCAGGGAGAACAAGCACATCCTGGGAGAGAGGTGGCTTGCTGGCCTTGTTGCTACGAGGACCCCTCCCATGGTGCCACGCAGGCAGGTTCTTCCCCAGACTTGGAAGACCATGCCTGGGGACTGCTGACCTGGGGTGTGGAGGGGGGATCTGCTCAAAGAACCAAAGTGCCTACGAGAGTCTGAAAAGGAGTCCTTGGGATGCCTGGTGGCTAACGACAGGGCTGGGGAGAGACTAGGCAGCAGGTGCCCCCATCACAGCCACTGCTCTCTTCTCTGACCGGGGACCAGCCCTGGCGAGGCTTTACACCTCACTCCACCTTGACCTTTCAGAGCAAAAACGGCCACACACAATCCGTAAGCAAACGGGCATCTCTGCATTCCTGTAAAACTTTACTTGCAAAAACAGGCGGGTGGGCTAGTTTCCTGACTCCCGCTACACCAAGACTAGTCACTGCCCTGCTGGACGACAGCCACTGAAGGCTGCACCTGCAGGGCCAGAAAGAGGAACTGCCCAGGTGGCGACAGCATTTCCTCCCAGCCACCCGCAGAGGTCTGCAGGGGAGAAGGCCGAAGACCGCGGGCCCGTGTCAGGTGCCCCGAAACAAGCTCTTCTCAGAAAGGCTCAAAAGTGTTTTCTTTCATTCTTCCTAGCTAGGACTGAACCCATCAGAAATGTTCCATTTCATCACCAGAGGCGAGTCCTTTTCTCAGGAATTTATGGCACTGACTCGTGGCCTAAGGTCTAAAGGGCTTCAAATGAGGCACCTGATAAAGAGGTGAGCACAGGTTTGCTGAGGACCAGCACCTGCTGCAGTGGGGAAGGAGCCGGGAGCCCCCAGCACCGCGGGGACCATCGCTCACGTCCAGAATAGATGACGACTTGTGGTCAGAGCAAAGAACATGCTCAGAGCCACATCCTCAACTGAAGTGTGAAACCAAGTCCATCACCGTCGCACACACCCACTCACGGCCTCACACTGAGGCCGCCGCAGCTCTCACCAGTGCTGGCTACACAGAACATCATCTGCCATCCCCACTCGACGTGATCCCCACTTCTCTTGCCAAGCGGCTTCAAAGACGGTACTCCAGCCCACACCGCATCACTGAGCCCTGTCTGAACAATTCCTTTCATAACTTTCCACCCCCGAGGTCTTGCCAACACCAAGTACGCTGTTAGAGGCACCCTGACTGCCCCACCCCTCAAAGACCCATCTGATGCCACCTCATGTGCAACCCTCAAGCCGGGACACTGGCCCTGTTCAAAGGGCAAACGTTCACGTGCCGTTTTCTCCAGGGCCGCCTCAGCTGCAGGAACCGAAGCCTCCCCAAATCCTCCTCTGTCTGAGCGGTTTCCAACCATAAAGCAGTAATGTTTCCTGTTTCCTTTTAACTCCTGAAGTATCTCCACACTAAGGCAGGGGCTGGTTTAGCTGGAAACAACAAACTCGACTTTGTTTTCAATAACGCCTACGGGCCAGGGATTGTGCAGTACAAGAGACCTAACCCAAATGAATCGAGTCTTTGGGAAGCCACATTCCACCTGGCCTGCCCTTAAAGACACCATGGAAGAGAAACATGACAGAGCAGCAGATGAGCAGATGCTGAAATGCACAACATAGCCACAGTCCTGCTGGGGGAAGTCCCAGGAGGAAGTGAGAATTCCCACCGGGCTGTCTAGAAAGAGAACTTCGTGGCAGCCGTGGGCCCTTGGGACAGCAGAGTAAGGGCTTGGGAGCATGGAGTATGGCGGGTGGTGGGTCCCAAGCTGGGCTCTGAGGACTTGGTTGGGGGCAGTCACAGCCCAGAAGCTTAGATGTGGGGCCAGAGGGCAAGCAGGTCAGCCCCTTGATGTGTGTGGCTTTCACCACCCTCCCCAACAACCCGTCTGTCAAGAGCTCCCCTCCCTACCAGATAGGATGCTTTAGCAGGGTGCTCTCCCAACCTCTCAGGCACCCACAGCTTCTATGGTTTCTTGGGAATCCTCCCCCTTAAATCTCGCCATCCAGCTCCTCTCCAGACCCCCACATTCTGCAAGCCCAGGTGCTCACTCCACACTAGTCCAATAATCCAGGCAGGGACTCTTCCACCAGATCCATGCTTAAGTCCAACTCTAGGAATATTCTTTCATGAATGTCAAGTCGGAGGTCAGAGCTTGGAGATCTTTACAGGTGAAGCAACATCCTGTTTGTCTTCTATCGTGTAATTAATTAATGGCCTCCCACTCCTGACACCCCTTCCCCTCCTCCTCGGATTCCTCACTCAGGATTTAATTAGGAGCAATCTCCTGGGACATTCTTTCATCAGAGCCACAGGAGACAAAAACTAAGATGAAGCATTTTACACATTTCCTCATTTGACGAAAAACACTTTAGTATTGGGACTAATATGAATTAGCACTACACTTCTGGCAAATTATCTGTCACTAAAACTAACCTTCTTCACTACAATTATTGTTTATTTAATTATTATTATTTTTTGAGACAGTCTCACTCTATCACCCATAGTGGAGTGCAGTGGCGCAACCTCAGCTCAATGCAACCTCCACCTCTCAGTTCAAGCGATAGTCCTGCCTCAGCTTCCCGAGTAGCTGGGACTACAGGCACGCGTCACCACTCCCAGCTAATTTTTTTGTATTTTTAGTAGAGGCAGGGTTTCGTCATGTTGGCCAGGCTGGTCTGAAACTCCTGACCTCTGGTGATCCACACGCCTCGGCCTCCCAAAGTGCTGGGATTACAGGTGTGAGCCACCATGCCCGGCCCCTACTCCAACTATTTTATGAGACAGAGACTGTACTGCTACTTTACCTTCATGTTCTGAGTTTCAGTTTTACCATTTGGAAATCAAACCTGGTTAAATGGAGGATGATGAAAAGAGCAAGTATAACACAGATATATTCGGAAAGATTAATTACTCCTCCCCCAAATAATTGATTCCTACAGTAAAGCATTTTTTTTTTTGAGACGGAATCTTGCTCTATCGTCCAAGCTGCAGTGCAGTGGTGTGATCTTGACTCACTGCAACCTCTGCCTTCCGGGTTCAAGCGATTCTTCTGCCTCAGCCTCCGGAGTAGCTGGGACTACAGGCATGCGCCACCACGCCCGGCTCATTTTTTGTATTTTGACTAGAGACAGGGCGTCACCATATTGGCCAGGCTGGTTTCCAATGAGATCCACCTGCCTCGGCCTCCCAAACTGTTGAGATTACAGGTGTGAGCCACCGAGCCCAGCCTATAATTTTTAACAAAATCTTAAGGAACTGTAAAATAAAGGGATGAACCACCTTAACTGTGCTAAAGTTAATCAGCTCTGAGTGAAGTGCTCCAGTGCTGAATAGACAGACATTGCCTCAAAGAACCCAACAGACAAGAGCAATTTAAAATCTAATTTCACATACAAACCAGGAATGCTTGAGTAGAAAGGCAAGGGAGTGACCACTAAGCCCTGCTATTTAAAAAGAAAAACCAAACAGTAAAACATACACCCACACTTATAAAAGGAAAATCACAGGTAACAAAAGCCTATACTGTCATTTCCTGGGAGTCCATTCTCTGAGGAGGGGGCTTGGTCACATGAGCAATGGAAACAGTTGGAAGTTGTGGGGAGAGACAGGAGTGTTGGCATCTCAAACCCTCATCTCTAAGACCCGCAAGGCGGCCTTAGCAGTAACCCCAGATTCTCTTTTCCTGATCATGGTCATGCCAAGATGAGAATGGTCTCAGTCAGGCTTCTCAAACTTGAAGAGGGATCCGAGCCTTTCTGGGAAGCCTCATGCATGGCAAATGTTGGTCGCCACGGCACAAAGCCAAGTGCAATCATGTAAGCTCAACTGACAGACCCAGCAAAGTTAGTGTAAGGCTTGTCAACTGCCTTGAATAAACAGGTAACAACTTCTTCAAACAGGCTTTTTTTCTAAGTTTCAATCCTGCACTACTCCCAAGACACTCTTCCTCGGCTTCACAACTCTTAATAAAGGTAATAAAAGGTTTCTATTACCATCTGCCCAACAGCATGAGCATTTCGCTTGATGAAAGACAAGCTGCAAACTAACCTGGAAATTCCTGTCTGTTTGCGAAGACAGTGAGAAAACTAAGCTAATTAGAAAGCAGACTGAAAGATTCCCTACCTGGCTCTTCCTGGGCAACCCTAAAGCAAACCTTAACATGAGCAAAATTCCCTTCGAAAAATCATACTATACACTACGGACGCATCTTCTAAGAGGTGCTGAGTGGGTGATACGTGCTGTGGATGGAGAGGATGGAGCGCCAACTCTCTAAATGCAAGTCACCGGGAATAAAAGGGCCGCCCACGTCAACCCCCGAGCTAGCGTTAATTCAAACGTCCAGAATGTGAAAGCACAGACCAGCGCAAGGGTTCTGTTTCCAGAGCCAGCAAGTACCCTGGGACAGAGAAGAGAAGGCGTTCACACACCCTGGGCAAAATAACCTACTGAGAAAAAGAAAGTAGAATCACAGCAAAGTCCAGGGTCTGGGAAGCCTCCTCCACCGAAAAGCAAAGAGGGCGAGGAAGAGACACCCCAGGGTGAAGCGACTCAGGATCCTCCAAGGCAGTGGACTCCAGGGCGCCATCCTCGTCCTCCCCTCCCAGAGTAGGGGGTCGGGGAAAGCTGGGGACGAGCTGGTGACAAGGGATCGCGGGGCTCGAAGCCGGAGGAGAGTCGCCCGCTCCCGCTGAGGTCTCCTCCGCACGAAGCAGGACGTGTGCGGTAGCCGCAGGCCGGGACGGCCAGGACCTTCCGGGCTGGCCTGCGCGGCCCTCACCTTGTCCGAGTCCAGGTCTGGGTCGGCCTGGCACAATCGGTACAGGAAGGATTTCGGGTCCCGGCACAGCGTCTGCCGAGTGGTGAGGAAGTAGGTCCCGCCGACGTTGAGCCGGACCCACTTGGACACGCTGCCGGGGCGCTGGGCCAGGGCGCCGAGCCCCGCGCTGCAGCGACGGCACAGGCCGCCACTCAGCCCCGCCCCGAGGCCGCCCCGGGCCGGCGGTAGGAGCTCGCAGTGATTCTCCGCCATGATCCCAGCAAGCCCCGCCACAGCTCCGTTCCACCGGAAGCGTCCGGCTTTTAATAGCGTCCTCCGAGTTCTGTCCCGCCCACAGGTCCGCCCTGGTAGAGCTCCCGCCCCGGCGACACGCGACAAGCGGAAGTTCCGGTCCGGAAAAGCAGGAGGTTAGGCCCGCTTCCGGCGGGAGCGGAACCGGCGTGATCTGGGCGCTAATACTGATGGACTGCGGCGGAGACCTGCCTCGCTTTCCCACAAGCGGGATGCGAGCGCCTGACCCAGACCCTAGCCTTTACCTACACCTTGACCCCAGCTCATGCACGGCTCAAAGGAAGAGTCACACCAGCAGACCTCTACACTGTACATGCTTTTTATTACAAGACGACCGAATATACCAGGAAAATTGATCATCTGGTAACTACACCTGAAGCACAAATATTTGGGGGGAAAAAAGAATAAAAATTCATTAAATGATATGATTAAATCATTGACCCAATAGAAAATTCATATAATAGGCCGGGCACGGTGGCTCAAGCCTGTAATCCCAGCACTTTGGGAGGACGAGACGGGCGGATCACGAGGTCAGGAGATCGAGACCATCCTGGCTAACACGGTGAAACCCCGTCTCTACTAAAAATACAAAAAAACTAGCTGGGCGAGGTGGCGGGCGCCTGTAGTCCCAGCTACTCGGGAGGCTGAGGCAGGAGAATGGCGTAAACCCGGGAGGCGGAGCTTGCAGTGAGCTGAGATCCGGCCACTGCACTCCAGTCCGGCGACAGAGCAAGACTCCGCCTCAAAAAAAAAAAAAAAAGAAAAAAAGAAAATTCATATAATAAGGGCGGGGCCTGGTAGCTCAAGCCTGTAATCCCAGCACTTTGGGAGGTCGAGGCGAGCGGATCACGAGGTCAGGAGATGGAAACCATCCTGCCCAACAGCGTGAAACCCCGTCTCTACTGAAAAAACAAAAATTAGCCGGGCTTGGTGGCGGACGCCTGTAATCCTAGCTCCTCGGGATGCTGTGGCAGGAGAATGGCGTGAACTCCGGAGGCGGAGGTTGCAATGAGTTGAGATCTCGCCACTGCACTCCAGCCTGGTGGCAGAGCAAGACTCCATTTCAAAAAATAAAATAAAATTGATGTAATAAAGCCAGAAAAAAGTTTAAAAATATATAGTAATTGTTCACATTCAAGGCTGTACATCAATACATACAACAACGTGGCCCCGAACATGAATTCAATCCAAATAATTCGTATATTAGAATTTAGGCCGGGCGTGGCTGGCGCAGTGGCTCACCGCTGTAATCCCAGCACTTTGGGAGGCCGAGGTGGGCGGATCAGAAGGTCAGGAGTTGGAGACCAGCCTGGCTCGGTGAAATCCTCTCTCTACTAAAAATACAAAAAATTAGCTGGGCATGGTGCCACCTGCCTGTAGTCCCAGCTACTTGGGAGGCTGAGGCAGGAGAATCAGTTGAACACGGGAGGCGGAGGTTGCGGTGAGCTGACATCGCGCCACTGCACTCCAGCCTGGGCAACAGAGCAAGACTCGGTCTCAAAAAAAAAAAAAAAAAAGAATTTGGCCGCTCGCGATGTAATCCCAACACTTTGGGAGGCCGAGGTGGGTGGATCACGAGGTCAGGAGTTCAACATCAGCCTGGCCAAGATGGTGATTCCCCATCTCTACTAAAAATACAAAATACTAGTCGGGGGTGGTTGTAGGCGCTTGTAATCCCAGCTACTGGGAGGCTAAGGCAGAGAATTGCTTAAACCCAGGAGGCAGAGGTTGCAGTGAGCCAAGATCAGGCCACTGCACTCCAGCCTGGGCGATAGAGTGAGACTCCGTCTCAAGAAAAAAAAAAAAAAAAAGAATTTAGCAGGCTGAATTAGAAGCCACCAATAGCCAGCAAATAACCTTATATAAGAATAAAAATACAAAAGTGTATATCCTAGTATCACTGCATTATTTGTTTTCATAAGTCTCTTAATTTTTGCTTTGCCTGTACATCACAGTTACAGCTACAGACCAGGTAGAGATTACGCATGTTCTGACTGCCACCCGCTTGAAAGACGTACCAGTCATTTCTCCTATTTTATGTTGTGAAGGAGCAGCTACAGCAGCTCTAAATACTGTAACAATTAAATTTTGCCAACGTCCAACTTACAGTCATAATAG
Organism: Piliocolobus tephrosceles; assembly: GCF_002776525.5. Classification (NCBI taxonomy): domain Eukaryota; kingdom Metazoa; phylum Chordata; class Mammalia; order Primates; family Cercopithecidae; genus Piliocolobus; species Piliocolobus tephrosceles. The sequence goes on along the minus strand of NC_045450.1, from coordinate 264,063 downwards.
AGGCTTTTACCGGCATAATGACCCCTATTTGTAGTCATTCTGCCAGATGGTTAGGCTATGTGGGTTACACGGCTGAAAAAAGGTCTGCCTTTTGTAAAAAGTTCCCTGTACATAGTTTGGTGTTTCTTCATATTGAAGAAATGAGTTATGGGGAAAATTCAGGTACACACGTAGGCTCGTTCAGTTGTGCTCACCACAGCCATCTCAACAGATCAAAGTGCTCTTTGTTGGAAACGCCTTCCTCCTCACACCAGTTCTCCACAGGCAGCCTCATCTACAACCCCGCAATTTTGGGCCAGAAGTGGTGGCCCCTCAGAGGCTCCGAAGTGCCTCCAGCCCCGATTCAGGCACTTGCCACGTGTGCTGCGTAAGAAGGGACCCCACCCAGTGAGTCAACATAGGTTCATGTCAGGTTTGAAAATAACTGGGGAAAAGTGTATGACAACATCTTCCAGAACATAGTACCTTCACCGTATTCTCACAGCAGCTGCGATCTTTGAAGTCTCAGCAGTGAGCACCCCGGCTCTGTGGACCAGCCAGGCAAGGGGGCCTCGGGCTTCAGAGGAGGGCAAGAAACCAAATTCTGTGCTATTTGGCCATAATCTCTGGTAGAGTGAAGCAGCACTGAACGCCGTGCCTAGAAAAACCTCCTGCATGTTCCCCCGTACAATCGATGGACACCAACTAAAGTGGAGAAATGAAAAATCCAACCAAATGTGGGTGGTCTGGACTTGCCGCTAGCCAGGCAATCTGCAACACTGTGGCAGGGAGTGGGGAGGAGGCGGCCTGAAATCTACACCAGCTGGGACAACCACGCCCTACAATGAAAAAGCCAGCCTGGCTGCGGGGCTCTTCCGAACCACTAAGGCCTGAAGCAGGGGTGGGAGCCGGAAGACAAATACACTCGGAAAACCCAATCAGCGACATGGTTTTTTTCAAGTGGAGGCTTTGCTCTGCTACTGATTCCAAATGGCCTAATGTACTTTCTGAGTCTATAAACTTAATTACAAATCACTCACTAAGCATGTGGCAAGGTCAGTTCAACACTTGTTATCTCTGCTGACTGTGCAGATGCAAATTCAGTACCATTGTGGACACAAAGTACAAGATTCTGAAAATACCGCCGAGCGCTTGAAAGTCACGGCAGCAGGGATGGCAGAGAGCTGACATGCAGGCGGAGCCAGGTTCTTGCAACCAAAACAAGGAAACCGGCTCTCGGAAAAAATCGGCCACAAATGGATTGCAGCAATGACATCCTCTTAGCATTTAAATAAAGAGCGGTCTTATTCAGACATTCTTTGGAACACACACAGTTTATCAGAAACTGATTTGTTCAGAATCTGCAGGACACAACTAAGGTGGTTCTGCTACTGGAACTCTGAGCATCTAAACATAAGGTTGAGAGAGAGAGAAATATATTTAAAATGAACAAACTCTTTGACCTCAAAATACCACTTCTAGGCATCTAAGGGGGAAAAAAAGTAAGAAATCAGAAGATTTTAAGGATATTCATCACAGCATTATTTAAATAGTGGAAAAATCAGAAACCGTCTAAATATTTTACAGTAGGGAAATGGTCAGATAAATTATAGTAAATGGACAATGACTAAACACGACAATTGTTAAAAACATGTTTCTGAGAAACTCATGACATGGGAAAATGCTTAAAATATCAAGTGAGAAGACGATGCAAACGGCGTGTGTCGGATGTTCCCAATTTAGTTGAAATAGTGAACAAATGGCAGGGCAGGATACAGGCCAAAATGCTCACAGTGGTCTTCTCTGGGCGGCGAGCCTACAGCTGATCTCTTGTCAGAGACAAATGTCAGTTTTGAGTCACCCAGAGCCCTGTGCTGGTGCCTGGGGGTCTGTGCCATGGGACAGTCTCCACAATTCCTCTGAGGAAGGGCCACAAATCCCACAGTGTGTCCCAAGAGGGCTGGAGTAGGCGGAGTCCCCAGCGGCTGTGGCACGACCAGCCATCTCTCTCAAAACGAATTGTTAACAAGCCTTCCGTAAGTTAAGGTTCCACGTGGTAGCCGTGGTGCAGAGCCATTTCACTAGCGTGGAGAGGCTTGTGCTCCACACCAGGACTGCCCACCGCCCTGGCTGGGGCCAAAGAGGGGAGAAAAGAGTCCCTCAGAAGCCAGCCCCCAGCTGTGTCCCAGAGAAAGGCAAGGCACCTGGGGCACCTAGGCCGGCAGCGACCACAGCCTCCCTCCCCTTTGTGCCGAGAAGCCACACAGAGTGTGGTCCTGACATTCCACCTGTCCTTGCCCACATGTGGGGAGGCACATGGCCCCAGGTCTATTAAACAGCAGGTGAAATCTTCCTCACCTTGGATAAACCCACACCTGTAATTCCATGTAAGCGTGTCTGTGTGCACACACGGTACCCCACGTTCCACCGTAGAGTGTAAGGCACCTGCATGCCAGGGGATGGCTCTAAGGATGTGCTAGATAAAACTGGAGTTGACATGAGCAAGCACAGGGTAAAGAAAGAAAACACACGAGCCTTTAAAAAGGTAAGAGAAAGGGGCTGGGTGAGGAGAAAGGTGACCCACAGAAGGGCTTGGCTGTCATTAGCTCAGGCAATGGCATCGTCAGCTGTCAGCTGCCAGCTCTGAGTCCCTAGTTCTGTGGCTTTGGAGTTTAAGATGGAGCTTGTCAGTAACGCCCAGGAGGTGGTGGTTCTATCCAGAGGAAGAGCACACGGAAGAGTCTCCCCAAGCAGCCCAGCCGAGTGCTCCAATTAAAGCCACGTCCCTGCTCCCCTTGTTTCCCCATAACCAGACGCCCTGAGAGACGTCTTTCCTGTGCCTGTATGTGCAGTTAGGAGGGTTAGGAAGCCACTCTCCTACACGGAGACACAGGACGTTCTGAGATGGATAAAAGGGCTGATAAGGAGAAGTAAGCCTGAACAGAAATTCCTGAAAGGACCAACAGAGACTCCCCAACACAGCCAAGCCTTTCCAAAAGCCAGGAGGAGAGAGGACTTGACTCCGGCCACAGGCCCAGGGCAATGTGCTGGACCCCGGAGCGTCCTGCTCCCTGGGGCGCCCCAGGGTAGGTGTGGCCCAGCTCACCCCAGTTCAAGGTCACAGGCTCACATGCAGCAGCCAAGGCCCAGGCAGAAACCTCAGGCAGGGCCTGGGGAACATTTCTGCCCCCTCCCAGGCTCCCATCTGCACTTGCCTAGCTAAAAAGAGCCACTCTCACCATTAGCAGTGTAAAAAGAACACCTTCCCTCTCAGTTTGGACCTGGCCTGACACACAGGGTCACTGCTGAGTCATCTGTGACTTGGGAGTAGGGACCAGGGAGGGTGGACACAGTTGAGTCAGAGGCAGGTCTGTGGGCAGCGATGGCTGGCTCTCCCCCACGGGAGCTGGAGAGCAGTGGCACCCCATCATAGCTCACTGCAGCCTTGATCTCCTGCGCCCAAGTCATTTTCCCACCTCAGCCTCCCGAGTAGCTGGGACCACAGGCACATACTACTAAGCCTGGCTATTTTTTTTTGTTTTGTTTTTGTTTTAGAGACAGGGTCTTGCTAATGTTGCCCAGGCTGGTCTTGAACCCCTGGGCTCAAATCATCCTCCTGCTTCTGCCTCCCAAAGTGCTGGGATTACAGGCGTGAGCCACCATGCCCGGCCATAATTATCCAGTTGTAAGGCCAGCTGATTAATTCATCTCGCCATATAATAACACATTCACAGGTTGGGAGATTAGGATGAGAACATCTTTGGAGA
>NC_045450.1:253728-257317 GCF_002776525.5 Piliocolobus tephrosceles | reverse complement strand
TGTGGATCATGTTTTTTTGTTTGTGTTTGTTTTTTGTTTTTTGGGAGGGGTTTGAGACGGAGTCTTGCTCTGTCGCCCGGGCTGAAGTGCAGTGACTCGATCTCTGTTCACTGCAACCTCCCCCTCCCGGGTTCAAGCGATTCTTTATTTTTATGTATGTATGTATTTATTTATTTATTTTTATTTTTATTTTTATTTTTTTTGAGACGGAGTCTCACTCTGTTGCCCAGGCTGCAGTGCAGTGGCTTGATCTCGACTCACTGCAAGCTCACCCTCCTGGGTTCACGCCATTCTCCTGCCTCAGCCTCCTGAGTAGCTGGGTCTGTAGGCATGTGTCACCACACACTACTAAATGTTTGTGTTTTTTGTGGAGACAGGATTTCACCATGTTGGCCAGGGTGGTCTTGAACCATGTAATCCGCCTGCCTCGGCATCGCAAAGTACTAGGATTAGAGGTGTGAGCCACCGCACCCGACTGAAATGGGTTAATTTTTTTTTTTTTTTGAGACGAAGTCTCGCTTTGTCACCCAGGCTGGAGTCAATGGCAATTTCAGTGCAACCCCCACCTGCTGGGTTCAAGCGATTCTCCTGCCTCAGCCTCCCAAGTAGCTGGGACTACAGGTGTGTGCCACCATTCCCAGCTAATTTTTGTATTTTTAGTAGAGACGGGGTTTCACCGTGTTAGCCAGGAAGGTCTTGATCTCCTGACCTCGTGATCCGCCCATCTCGGCCTCCCAAAGTGCTGGGATCACAGGCTTGAGCCACCGCGCCCGGCCCTTAATTTTTTTTATACTGACACATGGCCATGCAGTTCTTGAGTAATGCACAGAGAAAAGGGAAGCAGTGAAGTAGAAACAACTTGAGGAAATATTACACGGTGAACTCTAGAACACGGAGCCCAGGGTGGAGGAGCCTCAGGGGCAGGGGCCAAGGGTCACAAGGAGGCTGTGATGTGAAGAAAGCAGCTGACAAGGCAGCAGGGGGCAGAGGAGAGAGGGGCAGCTGAAGGGCAAGGAAGAAAGGACAGTTCTCAGTTTTGCTGGAGGCCTCAATGGCAGCCAGAATGCTTGGCCAAGCGCTAGAGAAGCCAGACCAAGAAGCCCCTCTGCCCTCTGGAGACACAGAGAAACCTCCCCATGGGTCAGGTCCAGCTGCCCATCCTAGGACACCACACAGGGAGCAGATGTCTCACCTGGCCCAGCACGATTCTCCAGACCCAGGCTGGAGGAAGGAGACTGACCCCTCTCTTTATCTCACCCTTTCCTGCCCAGAACCTCTGTCCATGGCCAATGGATGACCTTTGGCCAAGAATACAATAACTTGGCCTGACGTTGTGAAGTCACGGTCCATCCAGGGAGGGGCAAGAAGATGACCAGAAACATCTCAGGAGTGGCTGGCAAGCTGCCTTATGTGTGTGGTCCTGTGCTGCGACTACACGTTCCTCACTCACCTCTACAACGATCACGGCACGAGGGAGGAAACGGGTGCAGAGCCTAAGGAACGTGCCCAAAGCCCTACAGCTGGTATATTAGTTATCTACTGCTGTTTAACAAATTGCCCCAAAATTTAGATGTGTAAAACAACAAAGAGGTCTAACTCATGGTTCCTGTGGGTCTGGAATTCAGGAGAGGCAGGGCTGGGTGGTCTGGCTCAGGCTCTCTCGTGAAGTTGCCATCAAGATGCAGCCAAGGCTGGTCAGGTGCGGTGACTCACACCTGTAATCCCAGCACTTTGGGAGTCCGAGGCGGGCAGATCGCCAGGTGAAGATTTTGAGACCAGCCTGGCCAACATAGCGAAACCCCGTCTCTACTGAAAATATACCAAAATTAGCTGGACATGGTGGCAGGCGCCTGTAATCCCAGTTATTCAGGAGACTGAGGCACAAGAATCGCTTGACCCCAGCAGGCAGAAGTTGTGGTGAGCCGAGATCGCGCCATTGCATTCCAGCCTGGGCAACAAGAATAAGACTCTGCCCCCCCAACCCCCTGAAAAACAAAAATTGCAGCATGGACTGAGTCATCTAAAGGCTAGAGCAGGGCTGAAGGATGCACTTCCTAAAAGATTCATTCTCATGTTCCCACAGCTGTAGGCTGGAGGCCTCAGTCCCTCACCACTGGGGCCTTTTCCCAGGAGTGTCTGCTTTCAAGCCCTGGCAGCTGGCACTCCCCCGAGCAAGTGGCCCAAGAGAAAGAGAACACAGGCAAGATAGAAGCCGCCGCGTCGTTATGACCTAACCTCAGAAGTGACACACCATCACTTCCAACACATATGCTGGTCACACACAACAACCCTGATAGAAAGAGATCGGGTGTGCTTTGGGAGGCTGAGGCAGGAGCACTGCTTGAGGCTAGGTGTTTGAGACCAGCCTGGGCAACAAAGTGACACCCTGTCTCTAACAACAACAACAAAAAAAACCTTTTTAAATGTTTTACAAAGTGAAACAGGACTATACAAGGGTATGAAATCCAGGAGGGGCCATTCCTGGGGGCCCCTTCAAGCTAGTTGAGGACAGAGTCAGGATTCCAATCTCAGGGAGAGAAAGAGAGAAGCAAGAAGCACAGGCCCGGCCTGGACCCTGCAGGTGTGCACACCAGAAGGCCCTGAGTTACAAAGCCAGGGAAGGAAGGGCTCTCCCAGCAAGGATCCCAAGCTGGTTGGCATTTCTAGACCGACCCTACAGCTACTCAGTAGCATCCGGAAAGGGGACTAAAGGGGAAAATGGGGGGCAGGGAGATCAGGTGAGAGAAAAGGGGGCTCTCAAAAGACAACAGCACTGGCCGGGCGCGGTGGCTCACACCCGTAATCCCAGCACTTTGGGAGAGTGAGGCAGGTGGATCACTTGGGGTCAGGAGTTGGAGACCAGCCTGGCAAACATGGTGAAACCCCATCTCTACTAAAAATACAAAAATTAGCCAGGCATGGTGGTGGATGCCTGTAATCCCAGCTACTCAGGAGGCTGAAGTATGAGAATCACTTGAACCCAGGGAGGCGGAGGTTGTAGTGTGCACTACAACCTAGTGAGATTGAGCCACTGCACTCCAGTCTGGGCAGCAGAGGGAGACTCTGTCTCAAAAAAAAAAAGAAAAAAGAAAAAAAAGACAACATGGTCTCCTGTCTGCCTCTGGCCCACAAGGCCCTGGTCACATGTCTGAGGCTCCCAATATACATTTGTTGGGCTGCAGATACGTGGATGGATGGAAGACACAAAGTCATTGAGTGGTTTCCAAGCCACCGGGTAAATATCCTCCCATATAAGGCACGCCAAGGGAGAATCAGACTTGACTGGGAGTCAGGAAACAGAAAGTTGCATGAGATCTGAGGCAAGTAATTCCCCCTCCTTAAACCTCAATTTTCCCTGAGGTAAAATGGGCTGGCTCAGCAACTGCCAAAAGTCCCAAAAGTGGAAAACATCCAGTGTTGGTGGGAATGTAGAGAAAGGGGCGCCTCCATAAACCAATGATAGGAACACAGTATTTCCTTTCAACCTGAGCAGTGCGAATTCCTGTCCTAGGCCTTTCTCTCTAAAAGGCAGAATAATGGCCTCTCCAAAGATGTTCTCATCCTAATCTCCCAACCTGTGAATGTGTTA
>NC_045450.1:243513-250728 GCF_002776525.5 Piliocolobus tephrosceles | reverse complement strand
CCAGGAGGTGGTGGTTCTATCCAGAGGAAGAGCACACGGAAGAGTCTAGGAACCACTGGGCAGCCCTTGGGGAGGTGGGTCGGGCCCAGCGGGGAATTCCTTCTGTTTTGCTCCCCATGGTGTCCCCAGGGCTGGTCCCCAGCAGCTGCTTGCTGAGTGGGTGTTGGTTTGATTCCTCGGGGAATACCCCGGGCCTGATTTCTTCCTGGCGCTGTGCAGGCCACAGTGCCTGTGTGCATGTGCACAGGTGTGTGTGGGTGTGATGTACTCATGTGCATGTCCAGCCTAACCCCCTTGCCACCACGTGCTGCTCTGGACTCTGGCATGGGGGTGGAGACTGAAGAATGGGGCGGAGGAAGAGGAGCCAAGGGTCAAGGGGAGACACCAGGGCACAGGGAGACAAAGGGTGCCAGGAGCAGGAAAGCACAGGTGTGGGCACCCACCTGAGGGAACAACTATCACCACTCCTGCTGAAGTGGTTTAGAGAAGTTGGGTGGCACCGAGACATGGGCAGCCAGAAGTGCAGGCTTGGGAGGCTGAGGTGCCCCTGCCCAGCCAGCCCCTCCATGCCCTGCTCTCCCCTAGGCACGGCTCCTGCATGGCCCTGAGGGTCTTTCCACCTGTGTCCGTCACTGTCCCCAGTGTCCACCCTGGGGCGGCCTTCAAGGTGAGGGAACAGGGGAACAGGTGGCAGCAGGGGGCTTCCTGTGTGAGGCCCATGACAGGGGTCCCATGCTCTGGTGCTGCCCTCGCCTCAGACACCAGCTGCAGCTCCCTTCTGCTGATTCAGAGATGACCAGAGCCCTCCACATCTCCCGCCTGGGCCTTGTTCTGCAACTCACAGCTCCTCACCCGCTGGGGTCACCCAAGGATCCCCACGTGGGCAGCTGGCACACAGGCTGGGTTTTTATTGGAAGAAACATAAGTAAAATAATGGTATTTGAGAGGGGAGGAAGGAGCACTATTTACAAATGAGTCTGGTGGGGCTCAGAGGTGCAACAGCAGCGCTGGGAGAACCAGCAGGATGGTGTGGGCAGCCAGGCTGGGTGCAGAGCTCTGCTCAAGGGGCTGCTGGCCCCGAGGGTCTTGCTTCTGGCCACCCGACCTGGCTGGCTGGAACTGCAGTGTGGGGATGATCTGATGGATCCAGTTGTGGTGGGCGGTGACACGGATGTAGACACCTGGGCGGTTCTGCCGGGCGCAGCCCTCACCCCAGCTGATCACCCCAGCCTGCAGCCATGACTGACCCACGAGGCACACCAGGGGGCCGCCCGAGTCGCCCTGTGGGGGATGCAGAGGCACTGTCAGCCCACCTTGAGTTCCCAGAGACTCATTTGCAGCCGCACAGGAGGCATGTAACTCCACACTGCACTCCTTCTATCCATCCCAGAGCCTCCCTGCCCGGCTCCCCCTCCCCTGCCGGTCGATTGACTAGAGCGCCTATTTCTTTAGTGTCCCCAGATCAACAAGGGGGTGTGTGTGCTGAAAATGCAGTTTCCTGTGCCCCACCCCAGAACCACTGACTGACCCTCCTGGGGTGGGGTCCAGGAATCTGCTTTTTCTTTTCTTTTTAGAGACAGAGTCTCGCTGTCACCCAGGCTGGAGTGCAGTGGCGCAATCTCTGCTCACTTCAAGCTCTGCCTCCCAGGTTCATGCCATTCTCCTGCCTCAGCCTCCCAAGTAGCTGGGAGTACAGGCACCTGCCACCACGCCTGGCTAATTTTTTGTATGGTCTTGATACAAGACCACCTGGCACCTGCCACCACGCCTGGCTAATTTTTTGTATGGTCTTGATCTCCTGACCTCGTGATCCACCCGCCTCAGCCTCCCAAAGTGCTGGGATTACAGGCATGAGCCACCGCGCCCGGCCCCAGAATCTGCTTTTACGAAGCAAGCTGCCCAGCTGGTTGAATGCACAGCCCATGGAGCAGGGCATGATCCCACCCTGCCCTGGGCCCGGAGGCGGGGACTGAGTCCCCGTGGACACCACATTGCTCCCACCTTGCAGGCGTCCTTCTTGCCCTCCTCAAAGCCGGCGCACAGCATGTCATTCTTGATGGTTTTGGGTTGGTAGCCAAATTCGGCGTCTTTACTGTAGAGCAGGTTGCACTTGGGCGTGTCAATGATGGGCACAGCGAGTTTCTGCAGGATCCGCGGGTTGGGCAGGTAGTCTGGGGAGGGTCAGAACAGCCCGGGGCTCAACAGACTTCCTCATCAAGAACCCACAGCCCCCGGGAACCACCACTCCATCCTGCCTGCCCTTTCCTCATGTTTAGACTATCTCTGGCCTAAGGCACTGTGGGGCAGACATCCTCCCTCCTTCCAGGCAGCAGGCTGGGCCCTTTGTGTCCCCGTCTCCCTTCACTCTCTCTTCCTTCTGGGTCTGCTGCTGCTCCCCTCAGCCCTACCTATGTGAACAGAGACCTTGTGTGTGTATTAATACAGCAACAGGAAGACTGTGGGTTCAGAATGGCCCCCAAGCCGCCCTGGGCCTTCTTGAGGCACATCCCTCATTACATCCCAGCCCTGTCTCCTTACCTTGCTCACTGGAGCTGCCCCAGCCAGTGACCCAGCAGTTCATGCCCGTCTCAAAGATCACCGAGGGGTCGGGCAGGCACACGGGGAGGATGTAATTGGTGAAGGGCACTGGTGCCTCCAGCTCCACCAGGGCCACGTCGGCACTGGAGGCCATGCCCTGGTACAGGGGGTTGCTCTCCACCCGCCTCACCCGGGCATACACAGCGTGCGGCCCTGGCTGCACTAGCTGCCTTGCCCCCAGCAGGACCTGGTACAGGGACGTCTCAGAGGTGCTGGCGGGAGAAGCAGAGAGGCCGTGTGAGGCTGCCCCTCATGTGGGGATAGGCCCGGGAGGGGCTGGGGCTCCTTCTCTGGCCACCACCGTGCCCCACACCTCTCTCTGCATGCTGTCTTTGAGAGCCATCTCTAGGACAGCCAGGTGCAGCGGTGATGCATGTTTACGTTGAAGCCAGACCGCCCTACTCAGATTTCCACCTCCACCCCTGGCCGCTGTGTGACCTTGGGGAAGTCACCTAACAAGTTCTCTGTGACGCAGCTTTCATACCTGTGCTGTGGGGACAGTCACAGTGCCTACCTGAAAGGCTGGCTGGGAGAGAACCACCCTCCAGGTGCAGCAGGGCCAGCACCACCTGTGGGCCTCTGGCAGGTGACCTGCCCTCTCTCAGCCCAAGTTTCCGATTTTTTTTCCCTCCTAGAGACAGAGCTCTCATTCTGTCACCCAGGCTGCAGAGCAGTGACGCAATTGTAGCTCACTGCAGCCTCCAATCCCTGGGCTCAAGCCATCCTCCCACCTCAACTTCCTGAGTACTTGGGACCACAGGCACCACTGCACCTGGGTATTTTTTTTTTTTTAATTTTTAGTATAGACAGGGTCTTGCTATGTTGCCCAGGCTGGTCTTGAACTCCTGGGTTCAACTAATCTGCCCGCCTTGACCTCCCAAAGTGCTGGGATTACGGGCATGAGCCACTGTGCCTGGCCGTGAGTATCTGAATTTAAGATGTGGGTTTTTTTTGTCATGATACTCTTTTAAAGATCAAGAAGAGGCCGGGCGCGGTGGCTCAAGCCTGTAATCCCAGCACTTTGGGAGGCCGAGACGGGCGGATCACGAGGTCAGGAGATCGAGACCATCCTGGCTAACACGGCGAAACCCCGTCTCTACTAAAAAATACAAAAAATTAGCCGGGCGAGGTGGTGGGCGCCTGTAGTCCCAGCTACTCGGAGGCTGAGGCAGGAGAATGGCATAAACCCGGGAGGCGGAGCTTGCAGTGAGCTGAGAACCGGCCACTGCACTCCAGCATGGGCGACAGAGCGAGAGCGAGACTCTGTCTCAAAAAAAAAAAAAAAAAAAAGATCGAGAAGAAAAAAGAAAAAAAAGATGTGGGGTTTAAAATAATTAGAGCTGTGGTGGTGAGATGTGAGGTGAGGAACTTGGGACACACGGAAGGTGTGGGGCCAGGTGGTTCATATAGGGCAGAGGGCGGGGTGGCCTGGCCTCTGCTCAGGGCTTTCTGCGGTGGCTCAGGTGGGTGAGGGGAGGAAGGGCCATTGTGTCTGGTCCTTGGGCTTTGTGAGCAGAGTTCCTCCCGGGAAGAGTGTCGTGGAGCTGAGGTGTGTGCGGGATGGGGAAAGGACAGGACAGGCCGGTGTGCAGAACCTGCCGGCGGCTTCTGCAGGGACCCACAGGGAGTGGGTGGAGGGGATGGAGGGGGTTGGAGGCCGTGGGAGGCGCCTCCCGCGGGCGGGAGCAGCGGTTGCAGTTGGAAGTTAGCCCTGGGGTTGGACCTAAGGGAAACATCTGGCTGGAAAGGAGGCGGGGCTGGACAAGGAGCCCCCAGGGAGGTCACCCGCAGGACTTGGCGCGGCGGGCGCTGTCCGCGGTGCTGAACCGGCCGCGCGTGGGGCGCTGTCAGCGCTGTGGGCACGGGCAGGGGCGGGCAGACTCACTTGGGGAAGCAGTGCGCGGCCGTCAGGACCCACCGCTCCGCGATGAGGCTGCCCCCGCAGAAGTGGCTTCCGTTGCGCTGGATGCTGACTTGCCAGGGCCACTCACCCTCCTGGGCGTCCTGCCCGCCCACCATTCGGTTCAGCATCCTGGTGTGCCCACAGGCTGGGGGAGCATGGGGAGTGGGTGGGGGCGCTCACTGGGGCTGGTTCCATGGCCGAGGCCCAGCCCTTAGCCTCACACTCCAGTCCTCGGCCCTCCTGCCCCTGACCTGCCCGAAGACCTTGGGGAAGTCGGAGGCCTGAGCTTCTGGACAGCCTGGGATACAGGCAGACCCTCCCCAGTTGCCCCCCGAGTCTGGCTCTCCTTGCGGGTAAGGGCAACCTAACAGCTGCCTCTTGGGAGCCAGGGAGACACTGAGACAACCCGGGAAAGGGTCTTGCCCCAGGGTGCCTGGAAAGATGGAATGGGTGTCATGCCCTCTGCAAGGGAGCCACCCAGAGGGGGCCAGTCACTTTTCAGGGTGACCTTCATACCCCGCCGCCCTTGTCCTGCGCCGTGCCTCAATGCTCTGTGCTGGCCATCCTGCTCCCATGTGGACCTTCCTCCTCCTCTCCTTTCTGGGCTCCAGTTCCACGCAGCCCCCACTTTCCCCTCCCCTGGAATTCTCCAGTGCCCTGTGCGTTCCGAATTCCCTCTGGGTGTGAGTGTCCCTGGCTCAGTCCAGCCGGCTCCTGTCCCTCCCACCCCAGGGCCTTGGGTGCTTACCTGTTGCTGCCTTGGCCACTGGAGACCCTGGAAGTGAGGAGAGGGTGATCAGTCAGGCCAGCTGCAGCCTGGCCTACCCTCCCCAACCACGCGGCCCCTCTCCACTGACCCTCCCCAGCTCCGGAGGACTCCAGAAGGACAATCCACAGAGGGACCTCACAGGAGAGCCCAAGGGCCTGCAGTTTTCCCCCAGGGCTGGCTCTGCCATATGCTTAGGCCCAGGCCCATGGGCCAGAGCTTATCTGCAAGGGTGGATGCTCCTTGCCACATGGGGAGCCGGTCAGGAGGTGTCAGTGAAGGGATCCGCAGGCTAGATGTCCCCTTCTCATCCTGGCAAGGGTTCTGTCTCTCCACACTCCCCATCCATCCTTGTCTGGAAGTTTCTGGGGAGGGTCCAGCCTCCAGCCCTGACACTGTGGGGATGGCCTTTTCTCCCGGAACAGCTTGGAGCAGAAGAGGCCCAGAAACTGCCTCTGCATTTGAGCTGCCCAGGCTCTCACAGCCTGCTCCGGAATGGGCAGGTCTCCTTCCCCAAGTCTCACTTTGGTCCTGAGGCTGAGGCCTGAGCTCCACAGGCTTCTCCCTGGCCTCAGGGGGGTAGAGAAGGTACAGTGGTCTGCATTGGCCACCAGAGATCAGCCTTCTCAAGATTCCAGAGTCCCAGGAGCTGACCCCTCTCCCAGGCATGCAGCAGGCTCTGCAGGCGAGACCCAGGACCCTCTGCTGGACTGTGTAAGGGGGGCTTTGGGGCGATAAGGTAAGGGGCCAGGAAGAGAAGTAAGGTATGGGGTCATTCAGGGGAACCAAGGATGGGGACATATTTTCTGGGATCCATTGCCTCCCACACCCAGGACACGAAGGACCTCTTGCTGGGCCTTTAACCAAACACTGGAGCCTCTACCCCAGCTTGGAGACTCCAGTCAGGACCACAGTGTACAGCCCCAGGCGTAGCAAAGCCTGCAACTGCCTGGTCTTGAGTCCTCTCACCACCCCTGCACTCTGTGCGTCTGATTCTGTGGGGGCAGATTTGCCTGTAGCTGGGCGGGGGGGGGGGTGGGGGTTAGAACAGCCACCTCCCCACATCTCGGCCCTCAGCTTCCCCTTAACCCCCAGTGCCTTCCGGGACCCAGGCCAGCTGCTATGGACCATGTCTTTGCTCCGCCTGGAAAAGATAACCAGTCCCCTGGAGTCAAGGGGCTGTGGGGACAGGAAGTGGCCATGGAGTGCTCAAGCACTCCGAGAGTTTTTATGGCATCTTCTTCCTTCCTGTCTGCCTCACAGTCTGGGGGGTACCCTCTCCAACAGCATTGGTGGGCAGAGACACCCCTGGGGGGTGCTGGACGATAAGGCAGCAGGCGGCGAGGGGGCAGCTGTGGATGGGCAGGAGGAGGAGGTGGAGGAGGTGCAGGGCAGGCAAAGGGGTGCCCTGCAGACGTGGGGTCAGGAGCAATGGGAAATGGAGAGTCTGCCCTGGATGCTCTGCTCATTAATTTGTGCTAATTAAGTGCCCTTTTAAAATGCAAACACCCCCAGGAGGGTTATTCCCTGCCCACCCCCCCATACCCCCACCCCAACCCCTTGCTCCTTCCAAGCCTGAGGATCCTGCTTGCAGAACAGCGCACACTGTCAGGTCTTCTCACCCTCTGGGAGTCTGCAGAAGCTGTATCTCTATGCTCCCTGCCTGAGCACTGCCCCCTCCAGCAATGCCTCCTCCCCGTACAGATCCTTCCTTCCTGAAGTAACCCTGTACTTCTCATTTAGGCAGAGTCTTCTGGCCTCTGAGTGCTTGCTCCCCTCACCCCACAGTCTGGATGCCCTTTCCCCGGTCTCTGTAAGTCCTAGCCTTTTTTTTTTTTTTGAGACAAAGTCTCGCTGTGTCACCCAGGCTGGAGTGCAGTGGCGCAATCTCAGCTCACTGAAAGCTCCGCCTCCCGGGTTCACACCATTCTCCTGCCTCAGTCTCCCG
>NC_045450.1:234397-243413 GCF_002776525.5 Piliocolobus tephrosceles | reverse complement strand
CTGAAAGCTCCGCCTCCCGGGTTCACACCATTCTCCTGCCTCAGTTTCCAAAGTAGCTGGGACTACAGGTGCCCACCATTGCGCCCGGCTAATTTTTTGTATTTTTTAGTAGAGACGGGGTTTCACCATGGTCTCGATCTCCTGACCTCAGCCTCCCAAAGTGCTGGGATTACAGGCGTGAGGCACGGCGCCCAGCCAAGTCCTAGTCTTGATCTAGAGATCAAGGCCCAACTGAATGCTGCCTCCTCCAGGAAGCCTTCCTTGCAGCTTGCATTGTCTATCTTGGAAGCCCCATTCTCTCGAGCTCTCTGTCCTTCTGATGGGAGCTCTGCCTACATCACCCTGGAGCCAGAATCAAGTCTTATCTTAGCCCAGGAGCTCCAAGAAGGCAAGGGCTGCATGTGGGGGGCCTGAGCTCAGGGAATGTGTGGAGAGACACAAGTGTGGCTGTGGGGGCTGATTGGAAATGGGTGATGTGGAGAGCTGAGCCCTCCAGGGTGGGCGCCCTGTTGGGGCTGGAAGCAACAGACAGGGGTGCCAGGGATGTCGGGAGTATTGTTTGGGGCCTGGGCCTGTGATTCGCTGGTAGCTGGTGGGGATGGTGAAGCCTAAGACTCTAGTGGGTGCCAGCCAGAGACCTGGTGGGGGTGCTACCTTGGGGCTGGGGGTGAGGACGCATCCAGGAGTCCAGCCTCTGGTCACAGCTGTTGGTGAACCAACTGCAAAACTCATTGCCCAAGAGTTTTGGCAATGACCTTGGTTCCTCACCCCGCTCAGGGGCAGTCACTGCCTTCCACCTCCTGTGCAGATGGCTCGCTCAGAAGGCACCATCATCCTTGTGCTGGGAGGCTGAGGGGGATGGGGTGGGGGAGGCCGGGTCACTGAGGGGCCACTCTGGTGCCCTCCTGCCCAGGAGAACTAGGAAGCCAGGAGTCCTTGCTAAGCTGCAGCCTGGGATGACCCGACCCAGCCCTGGGAGGTGACTTGAGGACAGGGAAGTGTGGTGGCTGCTGGGCTGGCCAGGCTAGCCCAGGAATGTGACAGGGTTTCCCTGACAGAGAGTGTCCTGACCTGCAGGGAGGGCCTGGCAGGTGGGGCCCCCTGGTTGGCACCTGCTATCCCTGACCCAGGACTGGGAGAGGGCATAGTGGTGCATTGCCAGTTCCTCTGTCAGCAGGGGACAGGGCCCTCTGCCACCTGCACCCCCTGCCCCCAGCTCTCTATTGAGCCCGCAGCCAGCCTGCTGGGGCTTCCAGGCACAGGCAGCAGCCCTGGCTCGGCCACCCTCCCACCCCAAGGATGATGGTCCAGGCACTTGGAGCCTGAGTTCACATCCTGCACATATGAGGCTTCTGTCCTCACCTAGAGAATGAGGGGAGAGGCTGGAGAGAATGAGGTGGCAGGAAGCAGGGAGCCTGGCCAGAGCTGGCACACCAGAGCCCACGGAGAGACATGGGAGGAGGCCTTGCCCAGTTAGGGCGGTGGGGTCCTCTGCGGCCTGTGCGCACACCTCCCACCCTGCCCTCCCCACTTTGGGCTCCCCAGTTGACATATCTAGAGCCTTCCCACCTGCTCAGGGGCAGGAGGGATGGCCTGTCCCACAGCCCTGGCTTGTCCCAGGGAGTAGGGGGCTGAGCTGAAGCCTCAGGCAGTGCAGCGGGGCCTGTTGGGCGACTGCAGCTCCCGGACCCTGCACCTTTGTCACTCACCAAAACACAGCAGCAGCAGGAGCGGCATCGCAGCAGGACGCCTCATGTCCTCAGGCCTGGCTGGGGCACAGGGCTGGGGTCGGCAGTGGCAGAAGTGTTGGAGCACGAGCAAGGTGCAGGCTCCATGAAGTGGAGTTTTATGCTGGAGATGAGCATAGGCCCGGCTATGCCGCCCAACCCGTTGGCCCGGCCGGTCCAGCTCCTCTCCTCAGAAAGGAAGCGCCCAGAGCCGAATCCTCTGTGACCTGGTCCTGAACCCTGAGAAACCTGGGCAGACCCCTCACCCCAGCGCAGTGTGGGATGCTGTTGGCCTTGGTTCCTGGACCCTGAACTGACCCAGACGCCCCAGCAGACCCCAAGCTGACCGCGGAGCACGTGAAGTCCGTCCAGCTTCATTCGTTATTATTATTATTATTATTATTATTTAATTTTTTGAGGCGGAGTCTCGCTCTGTCGCCCAGGCTGGAGAACAATCTCGGTTCACTGTAAGCTCCGCCTCCCGGGTTCAAGCCATTCTCCTGCCTCAGCTTCCAGAGTAGCTGGGACTAAAGGCGCCCGCCAACAGGCCCGGCTAATTTTTTGTATTTTAGTAGAGACGGGGTTTCACCATTCTGGCCAGGCTGGTCTCGATCTCCTGACATCGTGATCGGTCCTCAGCCTCCCAAAGTGCTGGGATTACAGGGATGAGCCACCGCGCCCGACCTCATTCAGTATTTTATTGAGCGCCGACAGAACACAGTGGGGCTGGGCAGCGCTGGTGGGAAAGTCAGGGCCAGGGGTGTTTGTGGGGCCAAGAGCAGGGGAGACAATGGGACATGGGGCGGGGTCCGGGGTTGGCCGCAGCGACTCTCCTCCCGGGACACCAGGCCCCAGAAGCCCCCCAGCCGCGCGCCATCCTAGCCCAGGCGGCCGACTCCGGCCCCGGCTGCCGCCCCTCGGGTGGGATGGGTGCTTCCCGGCACCAGGCAGGGCGGAAGCGGCTCCGGGAAGGCCGGGCCGTGGTGACAGTCTCGGTGTTGCCGCCTGGCTCTGGGCGCGGCGCCGCGGCGTAAGAGGCTCGGGGAGGAAGTTATTTGGGGCACGGAGCTGACGTCAGAGCCAGAGTGGGGCCGGGCCGCGGGGTCAGGGGCGCCGGGCCTCAGTTTCCCCGCCGGCGCCGGGGGTGTACTCGGGGGCGGGGCGGGGCCCGGGCGGCTCCGGGCGGGCCTAGAGGGTGAGGCCGTTCCCGCCTAAGCCTTGTCCCTGTGCGTCGTGGTGCTGCCCTCTGGTGGGCGCGGGGCGCGGGGCACGGCGCAGGCGTCCAGGGGCGCGGGCGGGGCGTTCCCAGCCTCCTGGTCGCGGCTCAGGCTCCCCGCGCAGCCCTCCCTAGCCCCGCCCTCCCACCTCTCCGCCTCCACCGCTCCCTCCCACCCTCCCCGCCCCATCCGCTCTAGTCCCTGGAGTTCCCCGGTCGGGGGTGGGAGGCGGGCTGGGCAGTCCCTAGGGGGCTGGAGAGAACGAGGGAGGGCGGAGTGAGGAGACTCCAAACGTATTCATTCATTTATTCATTCATTCAGTCAATCATTTCTGAACGGATTTGAGCCCGATACTGTCCCAGGTTTGGGGAATACAGAGGTGACTCAAACAGACTGTGAGGTGTGAGGGAGACGACAGGACATCATTTAGCAGATAAATCTCTAATTATAAACCGCGACGGGCCGGGTGCAGTGGCTCACACCTGTAATCCCAGCACTTTGGGAGGCCAAGCAGGCCGATCACCTGAGGTCAGGAGTTCGAGACCAGCCTGGCCAACATGGTGAAACCCCGTCTCTACTAAAATACAAAATTAGCTGGGCATGGTGGTGGGCGCCTGTGATCCTAGCTACTCAGGAGGCTCAGGCAGGAGAATCACTTGAACCCGGGAGGCGGAGATGGCAGGGACACAAGATCGCACCACTGCACTCCAGCCTGGGAGACAGTGAGACCCCGTCTTCTCAAAAAAAAATAATAATAATAATTATAAACCACAGAAAGTGTTTCAAAGTGTCTGGGTGACCACATTTCTCCAGCACCCGATGGTCGGGTCACTGGTGGGCTCTCAGAGGCAGTCTTAGAGCCTGTCAGGTAACTACTTCCTCTTGGCACCTTTCTCTGTGTTCCTTGGTGTCTGCTCCCTAACCCTCCTTTTAAGCCCATTCCTCTAAGGGTGGCTCCACCTTAAATTCAAACAAGTGACAAAAGTCAAGAAGACGACAGGGAAAGCTGGGCTCCTGAGGAGCAAGGCACAGCCACTCCGGCGATTAGAGATTCAGGAACCCAGACTCGCCTCCATGTCCCTGTGCCTGGAGCCCACGACTCAAGGCTGAGAACAGGCCCCTTCCTCACAGCAAGCACCAAACAAATGAAGAGGGGGTTAAAATCCAGAAAGATTTTTATGTTTTTGTTTGTGTGTTTGTTTGTTTTTGAGACAGAATCTCACTCTGTTACCCAGGCTGGAGTGCAGTGGCACAATCTCGGCTCACTGCCACCTCTGTCTCCCAGGTTCAAGCGTTCCTCCTGTCTCAGCCCCCCTAGTAGCTGGGATTGCAGGCACATGCCACCACGTCCAGCTAAAGCCAGGCTGGTCTCGAACTCCCGACCTCAGGTGATCCACCCGCCTCAGCCTCCCAAAGTGCTGGGATTACAGGCGTGAGCCACCGTGCCGAGCCCACCTTTTGGTGTTTGAACTTGGGTGTAAAAATATCTCTTTTAGACACTGCTTTCAATTTTTTTGTGAATATACCCAGAAGTGGAATTGCTGGATCAAATGGTAATTCTTCATTTAATTTTTTGAGGAATAGGCAAAATGTTTCCCAAATTTTTAAGAGAAAATTAAAGGCCGGGCGTGGTGTCTCATGCCTGTAATCCCAGCACTTTGGGAGGCCGAGGCGGGCGGCTCACAAGGTCAGGAGATCGAGACCATCCTGGCTAAGACGGTGAAACCCCGTCTCTGCTAAAAATACAAAAAAAAAAAAAAAAAATTAGCCGGGCGCGTTGGCAGGCGCCTGTAGTCCCCGCTACTCGGGAGGCTGAGACAGAAGAATAGCGTGAACCCGGGAGGCGGAGCTTGCAGTGAGCCGAGATCGCGCCACTGCACTCCAGCCTGGGTGATGAGCAAGACTCCATCTCAAAAAAAAAAAAAAAAGAAGAGAAAATTAATGCCTAAATATTGAAGATAATCCAACTTCTGAAAATACCGTTAATTATTATTATTATTATTTTTGGAGACACAGTCTTGCTCTCTCACTCAGGCTGGAGTGCAGTGGTGTGATCTTGGCTCACTCCATCCTCTGCCTCCCAGGGTCAAACAATTCTCCTGCCTCAGCCTCCTGAGTACCTGGCATTACAGGTGCCCACCACCACACCTAGCTAATTTTTGTAATTTTAGTAGAGCCAGGGTTTCACCATATTTCCCAGGCTGGTCTCAAACTTCTAACTTCATGTAACCTGCCTGCATTGACCTCCCAAAGTGCTGAGATTACAGGCATGAGCCAGCGCACCTGGCCAGCGGCCCTTAGTTATTAATATTAAAGTCCATTTTGAAGAAAATGCCATTTCGATTGTTATGCAAGCAGTCAAGTAAGTCTCACTGATTTCCTACCATTGATATTATAAAGACACTTATTTAATGTAGTGTCTGAAGGAGAAAAAGGGCTCCTACAAATAAAACAAACTGGCTGGGTGGGTGGCTCACACCTGTAATCCCAGCACTTTGGGAGGCCGAGGTCAGCTGATCACCTGAGGTCTGGAGTTCGAGACCAGCCTGGCCAACATGGGAAAACCCAGTCTCTACTAAAAATACAAAAAAAAATTTAGCTGGGTGTAGTGGCGGGTGCCTGTAATCCCAGCTACTCGGGAGGCTGAGGTACGATAATTGCTTGAACCCAGGAAGCAGAGGTTGCTGTGAGCCAATATTGTGCCATTGCACTGCAGCCTGGGCAACAGGAGCGAAATTCCGTCTCAACAAACAAACAAAAAACAAAACAAGCAGAACAAATGATAACCCAAATGACAAGGGAAAATGAGTTCAGGTCAGGCACAGTGGCTGATGCCTGTAATCACAACACTGTGGGAGGCTGAGCCAGAGGGATCACCTGAGGTCAGGAGTTTGAGACCAGCCTGGGCGATATAGTGAAACCCTGTCTCTACTAAAAATACAAAAATTAGCTGGACGTGGTAGCGGGCACTTGTAATCCCAGCTACTCGGGAGGCTGAGGTGGGAGAATCGCTTGAACCCAGGAGGCGGAGGTTGCAGTGAGCTGAAATTGCACGACTGCACTCACTCTAGCCTGGGCGAGAGAGCAAGACTATGTCTCAAAAAAAAAAGAAAGAAAAGAAAAGAAAATGAGTTCAAACATCACAGAAATTTTTTTTTTTTTTTGGGATGCAGTCTCACTCAGTAGCCCAGGCTGGAGTGCAGTGGTGCGATCTCGGCTCACTGCAAGCTCCGCATCCCAGGTTCACGCCATTCTCCTGCCTCAGCCTCCCAAGTAGCTGGGACTACAGGCACCCACCGCCACACCCGGCTAATTTTTTTTAGTTTTTTATTTTTTTGAGACAGAGTCTGGCTCAGTCACCCAGGCTGGAGTTCCATGGCTTGATCTCTGCTCACTGCAAGCTCTGCCTCCTGGGTTCACGCTGTTCTTCTGCCTCAGCCTCCCGAGTAGCTGGGACTACAGGCACCCGCCACAATGCCCGGCTAATTTTTTTGCATTTTCTTGGTAGAGACGGGGTTTCACTGTGTTAGCCAGGATCGTCTCGATCTCCTGACCTTGTGATCTGCCCGCCTCAGCCTCCCAAAGTGCTGGGATTACAGGCGTGAGCCACTGCGCCCAGCCACAGAAATACTGATAGGAAAAATTTCATCCAAGACATTCACTGAGTCAGCTGACCTCACCACATCTGTAATTGTCATATTCCCCGCAAAAGTGTCAAGGGAAGTCAGGACTTCAACACCCACTTCAGGGATCATTTTTATTTTATTTTATTTTATTTATTTTTTGAGACAGGGTCTCACTCTACTGCTCAGGCTGGAGTGTAGTGGCGTGATCTTGGCTCACTGCAGCCCCAACCTCCTCAGGCTCAGGTGTTCCTCCCACCCCAGCCTCCCCCATAACTGGGACTACAGGCACACACCACCACGCCCAGCTAATTTTTGTATTTTTGTAGAGATGGGGTTTCACTATGTTTCCCAGGCTGGTCTCGAACTCCTGAGCTCAAGTGATACACCCATCTCGGCCTCCCAAAATGCGGGGATTACAGGCATGAGCCACTGTGCCTGGCCAAATTTTAAAAATTTGTTAAAAATAAATTTATTTTTCTTTATTTAATTTATTTGTTTATGTTTATTTATTTTTTGAGTGAGAGTCTTGCTCGCACCCGGCCTATTTTTCTTTAAAAATTTATGCCTGACTCTGACTCAAATGAGAGATGAAAGTCAATTTATCGATTTTTAAAAGCCACTTGGAAAATTAAAGCTAACCAGTCTAATCCTTGACACTTATTTCTCCAGGTGAGACCCAGGCTGACTGAAAGACTGTTCTGCCTGTTTTCCACGCTGCCCGTCATAGGCCTCAGGCTGTTCTGCTCCTCCCCATTGTCTGCTGTTCTGTGTTGCCACAGAGCCTTTACTCCAGGCTGACATCCAACTGAGCACAAGCATCAGAAAGGAGGCTAGGCCAGGCACGGTGGCTCACACCTGTAATCCCAGCTCTTTGGGTGGCCAAGGCAGGCAGATCTCTTGAGGCCAGAAGTTCAAGACCAGCCTGGCCAACATGGCAAAACCCCATTTCTACTAAAAATACAAAACTTAGCTGGGCGTGGTGGCAGGCGCTTGTAGTCCCAGCTATTCAGGAGGCTGAGGTGGGAAAATCACTTGAACCCGGGAGGCAGAGGTTGCAATGAGCTGAGATCATGCCACTGCACTCTAGCCTGGGCAACAGAGCAAGACTCTATCTCAAACAACAACAGCAACAACAACAACAACAACAACAACAAAAACCAACCTGGGAAAGCAATGTTAATACTGAACATAGGCTAGGCACGGTGGCTCACGCCTGTAATCCCAGCACTTCAAGAGGCCGAGGCGGGTGGATCATGAGGTCAGGAGATCGAGAACATCCTGGTTAATGTGGTGAAACCCCATCTCTACTAAAAAAAAACAAAAAATTAGCCGAGTGTGGTGGCAGGCACCTATAGTCCCAGCTACTCAGGAGGCTGAGGCAGGAGAATCGTGTGAACCGGGAGGCGGAGCCTGCAATGAGCTAAGATCATACCACTACACTCCAGCCTGGGCAACAGAGCGAGACTCCGTCAAAAAAAAAAAAAAAAAAAAAAAAAAAAAAAAAAAAAAAAAAAAAACTGAACATACTATAACTTAAAGAAACAAAACAAAACAAAAAACCAAAAAACCTCCAGGTGTGGTGACTCATGCCTGTAATCCCAGCACTTTTGGAGGCCGAGGCGGTGGGTCACTTGGGGTCAGGAGTTTGATACCAGCCTAAGCAACATGGTGAAACTCCGTCTCTACTAAAAATACAAAAATTAGCCAGGCATGGTGGTGGGCACCTGGAATCCCAATTACTCAGGAGGCTGAGGCAAGAAAATTGCTTGAACGTGGGAGGCGGAGGTTGCAGTGAGCCGAGATTGTGCCATTGCACTCCAGCCTGGGTGACAGAGTGAGACTCCATTAAGAAAAAAAAAAAAAAAAATGAGGGAAACTATGCAATGATTAAAAAACAACAACTCCCCAAGAAGACCTAAGAATCATGAGTTGGTATGCACCTAACATCATAACCTCAAAGATATAAAGAAAAAATGGGCACATTTACAAATAAAAATTGACAAAGTAACCCCTATAATCATACTGGGAGATTTAACAACTGTATAACAAATTTTTTTTTTTTTTTGAGAAGGAGTCTCACTCTGTTGCCCAGGCTGGAGTGCAGTGGCGCGGTCTCAGCTCACTGCAAGCTCTGCCTCCTGGGTTCACACCATTGTCCTGCCTCAGCCTCCCGAGTAGCTGCGACTACAGACGCCTGCCACATGCCCGGCTAATTGTTTGTATTTTTAGTAGAGACAAGTTTTCACCGTGTTGGCCAGGATGTTCTCGATCTCCTGACCTCATGATCCACCTGCCTCAGCCTCCCAAAGTGCTGGGATTACAGGTGTGAGCCACTGCGCCCAGCCAACAAATTTTTAATACTTTTTTATTATCTATAAAATAATATGAGCCACTGCACCTGGGCCCAGCTTGGTTTTTGATGAGAATTGGCCTGGAATATCTTTTC